>NC_053136.1:49237781-49565802 GCF_016808335.1 Panicum virgatum | reverse complement strand
ATAACACTTTATAAATTTAAAGTAAGGGTTATGCTCCGGGGCTTGCCTTGCAAGTCAGCTGAGTTAGCGACTTCTGCAGGAACTGGCTCGACGACTTCTTCGGCTTGTGATTCCCCGACTTGCTGCTCCTGGGTCGGCTCGGCAACCAACTCGTAGACTACTTCGTATGTGGTGTCTACACATAGAAAAAGATGCCATGCAAGAGTTTAAATAACAGTGCGATGATGAATTGCATAAGTGCTCATGATGCGATGTCGTGCGATGCAATGCAAAAAGTGAGGCACATATAAGACCGACAAGAATTTATTAGATCTCTACAATAATTAAACTATACTGGAAAAGGTGGGTGCTAGAGGGCGGTTCAGAACTAAATTCAATTTAGCCTGAAGTGTTTCCTTTAAAGCAAAGCTATTAAATGTACTTAGGATGACTAATCGCACATCTAGAGCACAAGGGAAACATAAACTATGGACTTAAAATTTACTATTAAGTAAACCAAGGCAAAGTATCTAAAACGAGCATCAATCTGGTCCTACAAATTTAAAATGATTTAAACAGGAGTTTGTTTTGTTGAGACTATACATGCATGGAAGAATTAATTAACAACAATTATAAAAGAAAAAGGCCTAGCTAGGAGCAAATTAAAAGCAAAAACCTAACTTGCATATATGATCTAGCAACAAAAATTGTACCAGCATGGTAATATATTGATATAACAAGTCAGAAAAATTTATTAACAATTATTGCAAACGGAAAGTATTTAAGTTGCCCCTAGCAAGATTAATGGAGCAATTAAGTTTTACAAGCATGCATAAAGCTTCTGCACATGGAAATTTTACAGAGGATTACACATGCAAAGATTAGGCTACTGCATAAATTTCATGATTTTTAGAGTAACAGAACAACATGAACAATTTAATTAAGATTAAACACAAAGCAAATTATAGCACAAGCAAAACTGACAGCTCACAAGAATGGTTAATTTTCCTCTGAAGTTCTGGACCTAACGAAGCTAACAAAATTGAGTTTGCATTTTTCTACATTTTTCTACAAATTTTCAAAGTTTTCAGCCATATAAACAATAAAAGAAAAACCCTAAACTGGGCTGATGGCTGGGCCCCACTGGTCAGTGAGAGGCCCAGTCCAGCCCGGGCTCTGCTCGCGCGCCACGGCCGGCGCGTGGCCAGGCACGCGGCGGCGGCGGCGTTCCCCACCGGCGGTAGCCGGCCGGCGGCGAGGCAAGGCAGCCCCACGGCCAGGGCGAGCCGGCGAAGCAGGGGCACTCGGCCGCGCTGCGGGGGCTAGCGCAGGGGCAGCCCGCGACGGCGCAGCGGCGGAGGCGGGGCTGGCGCAGCGGTGCGGCGGTATTCCAGCGATGGGAGCGCCGGAATCGAGCGGGAAAAGGAGTGGGAAGGAAGAAGAGGGAGCGGGGAAGCTCACCACGTGCTTGATTCAGGCAAAAAAGGGCCGGAGGACGGGGATCGAGGGGCGGGGCGGCGTTCCAGCAGAGGAACAGGGGTGGTCAGCGGCGGCGGGCGTGATTCCGGCCGGGGAACGGCAAAAATCGGCTCGGGATGGGGCGGTGGAGGTGCGGGGTGAGAGGGATCAGGGTTTTGGAGGGTCGAGGTGCGATGAACGACAGCGAGACGGCGACGGGATAGCCGGTGCGGTGAGCGGCGGCGCTAGGGTTTGCTTGGCTCCGCTTGCGGTGCGACTAAGGAGAACGACGAAGCCAAAACGGAGTTGGCCAGTGCAACGTCGTAGAGGGCTTAAGCGGCGGTGCGGACGTCGGTGCGGTGACGCGTGGCGTCGCCAGCGCTGTATACCGCCACTCAATGAAACAGGGGAAGCACAGTGACCACAGTCAACGATTTTGAGCTGATTTTGACCGTCCAAATCCCCAAATTTCATATTAGCACTTGAAATTTGGCCAAAATAGAAGTTGTAGAGGTAAAGGAGATCTACAACTTTGATATTGGGCGAAATTTGATTCGGAGTTTGGATTTAGGAGAAAAATGTAGTCGAACTCAGCTAAGTTGATGGTTACTATGCAACTTGATTAGCTCTAATGACATTGCTTATGCCTTAATTAGTGATTAAGCATGATATTAGCACCAAGATTAACACTGGGGTGTTACAGAAGCTGAAGAGTTGGTCCTTAAACCTCAATTCTGAGTTAATGAAGAAAAACAGACTCTCCTTGAGGAGTTTGATGTTCTGGATGTTTTCTCTGAAGAAAACAACCTAGATGATGGTGAGAGAGCAAGACAGCAGGAGGTCAAATGTGAACTAGAACATATTTGGCAGATGGAAGAAACTAAGGCTAAACAAAGAAGAGATAGATTTATCAAGGAGGGAGATAGAAATACCGCTTACTTCCAAACTTTAGCAAATCAGAGAAATAGAAAGAAGAACATTAATGCCCTTCTTAGCCCAGAGGGAGAATGCGTGGAAAACAAAGGCATGCTGGAGATAGCCACTAACTTCTACAAAAAGCTCTTTGGGTATGAATAGAAACTTGACATCCATCTTGAGGATTCCTTTTGGGAACCTGATGAGATGATATCAATAGCGGAGAATGAAATGCTTGATGCCCCCCTCACTGAAGAGGAAATTAAATCAGCCATTTTCGGCTCCTACGCTGACGGGGCACCAGGCCCAGACGGTTTCCCTTTCCTCTTTTATCAGAGATTTTGGGACCTAATCAAGTTAGATTTCAAGGCTTTGGTTGATGCCTTCAATGCGAATGAATTAGACATTGCTAGACTCAACTATGTCATCCTTACTCTTATTCCAAAAGAGGAAAATGCTACTGAAATGAAGAAGTTCAGACCTATAGCTCTGATCAATTGCAGTTTCAAAATCTTTAGCAAAGCCCTGAACAATAGGTTAATCAAGATAATTGATAGATTAATTTCCCCTAATCAGACTGCTTTTATAAAAGGCAGATATATTTTGGAGAGTGTAGTAGCAACTCATGAAATTATTCATGAAATTGCTAGGAAAAAAACAACCAGGTATAATTCTGAAGCTTGATTACGAGAAAGCTTACGATAGAGTTAATTGGAACTTTCTTGAAGAAGTCCTTCTGACTAGAGGTTTTAGTCACAAGTGGATCTCTTGGATCCTTAAGCTGACTCAAGGAGGGCCAGTCTGTGTCAGACTCAATGAGGAAAATGGACCTTACTTTCCTACTGGCAAAGGCTTAAGACAAGGAGATCCCCTCTCTCCTCTCCTCTTCAACTTAGTAGTTGATGTCTTCACTAAAATGCTCATTAGAGCTGCTAGACATGGGATAATTAGTGTTCTCCTACCAAATGTGTGTGAAGGGGGTATTGTTAGTTTGCAATATGCAGATGATACCTTGCTTTTTCTACGGCATGATCAAATTCAGGCTTGCCATTTTAAATGGCTGCTGGCCTGCTTTGAAAACCTCTCTGGCATGAAAATCAACTATAATAAGAGTGACCTACTCACCTTAGGCTTAGAGCAAGAAGAGAACTTGGCCCTAGCAAGACTTTTCTGTTGTAACATTGGCAATTTCCCTATTAAATATCTAGGTGTTCCTCTGCATTTTACAAATCTGAGAATGGAAGATATTCAACCGGTAGTTGATAAGCTAATCAAAAGAATTACTGGCTGGAAAGGTAAACTACTTTCTAGTGCTGGTAAACTGGTCTTACTCAAATCCTGTTTAGCCAGCACCCCCATTTATCTTCTTTCTGTGATTAAGCTTCCCAAATGGGCCATTGAGAATATTAATTCCCAGATGACAAACTTTCTCTGGAATGACCACGAGGGTAATCATAAATACCATCTCTCTAATTTTAAAAACTTGGCAAAAAAAAAAGAGTTTGGAGGTTGGGGAATAACAGACCTTAGCTGTCTAAATATGTCTCTCCTTGCCTCCTGGATAAATAGATACCAGCTTAGTGACAATGTGATTTGGAAGAAAATAATTAACTGTAAGTACAAAACCAAAGCTCCCAACATCTTTTGCTGTCCAGATATTGGTGCCTCACCTTTTTGGAAAGGTGTTCTTTGGGCAAGCAAAGCAGCTCAACTAGGAGCAAAGTGGAAAGTTGGTGATGGTAAATCTATTAGATTCTGGGAGGACCATTGGTTTGGCACTTGCAGTTTAACCATTCAATTCTGGGATCTGTACGTCCTAGTAGACCAGAAAAATAAGACTATAGCCGAGCTTTGGGATGGTGAAACCTTAAAAATCTCCTTTAGGAGAAAATTTTCTCCTAGGTTGATGCAGCTCTGGATGGAATTACTGTCCATAGCAGAATCCATTTCCTTTACTGATGACTGTGGTGCCATCATCTGGGCTTTTGATGGAAGCAGTAGCTTCTCGGTTCAGGCTATTTATAAAACTATTAGTTTTCGAGGCGTTCAACCAGTCTTTACGCCTAGCATCTGGAATATTTGTGTCCCTCCCCTATCCATACCTTTCTTTGGCTTCTCTCAAACAACAAAACTGTGACTAGAATGAACCTAGCCAAGAGAAAACATATTGAAGACAAAACTTGCCTGTTCTGCACTGAACTAGAAACGGTGAACCATTTATTTTTTGATTGCTGCGTAGCAAAAGTCTTATGGTCCTATCTTTTAGATACTTTTTTGATCTCTCTAGGAGTTGATTATGAATCTACAGCCCGTTGGTGGGTTTGTAATAAAAAATACAAAGTTATGAACAGTTTTGCGGCCGCATTGATGTGGTGCTTATGGAAGTTTAGTAACGAAATGTGTTTTCAGGGCAAGAGTTGGAGGGGGAAAGCTGCTGTTAAGAAGGTTAATCAACACAATGAAGAATTGGCGGGTGCTGTTTGTGGATGGAGACTTGGCCACCCTGGACCAAGCTCTGTTCACGCTGCAAATCAAGCTGGAGGCGCCCCTATGCCTTCCTGGTTCACACAAGAATTCGACGGAGAACATGTCAAGTTTGGAAGCATCACATGGGGAGGATTTCTTCGTGGCTGCAGTGAGGATAGAGTCTGAGGTCCGGTTGACTGCTACTACTACTTCCACTTCGCTGCTTGATTATCCATTTCCTCCTGTTTCTGAATTGTAATTGTATTTAGCGGGCGCGCTTCAAAATACGCTTTCTGTTATGTAACAGTTGAACCTTCAAGCTTTGTTTCCTGGAAATGAAGCGGGAACTCCCTTTTGTCTAAAAAATCACGCCGAGGCTCCACGGTCTTTTCTTTGTGCAATTTCGCTTGCTTTTTCTCATACTAAGCTGGCCGGACCCAAAATCTGACGTGAAGTAGTTGTTGAAACATGAAACTCGAAAGGCAAAGAGCGGCCGAGATTTTCCTGCTTTTGCAGCCAGGCTGAGCACGCAGATCTGCAAGACTGGCCGAGATTTTCCTGCTTTTGCAGCCAGGCTGAGCACGCAGATCTGCAAGACTGCAACTGCGATGCAGAGAGTCCCCGCCCCCAAGCGATCACGTTTTGCTTGACTAAGGCCGTGTTTAGATGTTTTGTAAAAAAAATTTGGGATGAAATCTTGCTAATTTGAAGTACTAAATGAAGTCTATTTACAAAATTTTTTGCACAGATGGGTTGTAAATCGCGAGACGAATCTAATGATGCTAATTAATTAATAATTAGCGGATGGTTACTATAGCATCACTGTTGCAAATCATGAATTAAGTAGGCTCATTAGATTCGTCTCGCGATTTACAGCCCATCTATGCAAAAAATTTTATAAATAGACTTCATTTAGTACTCCATGCATGTATCGAAACATTCGATGTGACGTTTTTTTTACGGGGTTTATGGGGTGAGAACTAAACATGACCTAATACGGTTTACGATCCTGTAAAAAATTGATGAAAGAGCTGCAGAGTACTGCACGGTAGGCAGCGCACGTACTCTCTGTCGATGAAAGAAGTGGTGTGGTCGGTCCTGTTCAAGTGCTAGTGGTAAAGACAAAGCCGAGGACCAGCAAAGCGGGGTTTCTGCAAGATGAGCTGGGCTGTGCAGGTGAGGTGACCAATTGGCCATGTTACTGGGGTGGGTTTTTTTTTTTGGAAGGTTGGGTACGTACTAAAGGGACCCGTGATGCACAGCCAGCGGCTTTAGCTTTAGCTTGCTGCTGCTACAGCGGCTTTCTATCCGATCTAAGGCTACCATGTTTACTTGTATCCGGGTTCATTGAGCTGGTGGCCTGGTGCTAATTGACTGGGCATCTCGTGCAGTTTTGATGCCAACAGTGGGTGATTCCGGTCACGTACGGCTGGCTTTGGATGGTGGCCATGCAACTCGGCTCGTGGCTGGCCCAATTTATGTGATAGCTGGCCTTTTTGTTGGCCCTTTGAACTATGGAATATGGATGGGCCCAAAAGAATAGAATAATCCATCATACGAAGATGGATAAGCCCATTAAGTATTTCAAATGTGTTTTTTTTTTGTTCCAAATGATTGTTAGTAGCAGATGAAAATTCTGCTCCCTTCAATTTTCCCTGAGTTATCTCACATTAATACCGCTTTGGTGAGAACGCTATCTTGCTTGCAAGATATGATACCTTTCGGCATTATTTGACACTTCAAAGAATTTCCTCAGATGTCTTTAAAATACTTGGAAGATATCCTACTCCAGAGAATTTTAATACTCGGGGCCATTTAGCTGTAGATTTAATATTAAACTTTTATTGAAAAAACACGGAAATAGCATGCAAGTTATTTTTTTTCTGCGTGCTAATAGTATGGGCATTCTACTTGTTTAGGTCACTATTTTTTTTCAGATTAAGTCTAGAGACTAGTAGCACTGTTAGGAAAAAGGGAGCTAGCTCAGATCCGAACGCGACCAGATGTTTCGGCTAGTATTGTACGGTACGGCAGCTCTCCGTGGGCTGCGCCGCGCCAAACGGACGCACGCGACGCGAGCAAGCCGAGCGCGCCCGACGTCTGCCCGGACTGCAGCCGTACAGGTACAGCGGCGGGCGGCGGGCGAGATGCGGCGGCACTACGTAAAGCAAGCGGTGCCCTCCGCTCGGACGCAGGCCTCGCGGCCAGGGCCAGAACCGGGCCGGGCCTTGGCCTCTTGGGGACGCTGCAAGCCTGCAATCTGGGCCCCCGCGACACGGCGCCACCTTCCGACGTGTGGCTTCGTACTCGCGTCCGCGCCTGCGCGTGGCGTGGCCAACTGACCAAGCAGCAGCAGCAGCAGCCCCTATCCCGTAGCAGAAACTGAAGTCGGCACGGCCACTATAAAACGGGAGCATACATATGATCCCATGGACAAGGCACTTCGCTCTCCAGTCATCACAAAGTTGCACAAGATCATCGAGAGGATGGGCCGCAAGGCAAAGCGCGGCGGTATGCAAGTGCTAGAGCTTTTGTTCTTGATGGCTGCAAAAAAACAGCGCTGAAACTAACAACTTTTTTTCTTGTGCTGTGTCGAACAATTTTTTTCGGTCCAGGTGCGAAGCAGGGCGTCCGTGACGCCGGGAAGGCGAAGGTCGCGCCGGCTGACCGCGCCTCGCCGGGCGGGGAGGGAGGCAGTGCGAGCGCGGCCGCCGCCGGGCTGCCGATGGCCAACCTCGTGCGCCTCATGCGGCAGGTGATCCCCAAGGGCGTCAAGGTCTCCGCGGGCGCCAAGCACCTCACCCACGACTGCGCCGTCGAGTTCGTCGGCTTCGTCGCCGGCGAGGCGTCCGAGCAGGCCAGGGAGCAGCACCGCCGCATCGTCTCGCCCGAGGACTTCACCCGCGCGTCCCAGACGCTCGGGCTCGACGACTACGTCGAGCCCATGAGCACGTACATCCGCCGCTACCGCGAGCACCACCACATCGCTGCCGGCTACGGCGGGTTCGTGACGCGCGCTCCTGCCGTCGTCACTGCTACAGCTGCGGCGGCGCCCGTGACGGCCCCCGGCGTGCCATGCTTTTCTGATGAGGAGATGCAGCACCCGAGCTCCATGGTGCCTCCCCCGAATGGAGAACCACGATGGCGAGGGGAGCCACGACCATGGTTACACTGGATACATGTGAGAGTTGGATCTGTTGCATGTATGGCTGTCCAGTAATAATATAAGGCAGTAACGAGGGTAGATAAATGACTGAGCCGTCACCATATGTTGTCCTGATCATCACTGAAGATAAAAGTTATAAAGTCGTTTTCCAACGCTCGGTAGTTTCTACTGTTTGAAAAGGTTGCGAGCCTGAAATAATGAGAAAAAGAAAAGTCATAAAGCACGATGCAGTTTTTTAAAAAACTTTGTAGGTTCGGTTAAGGATTTCCCTTTCCTGGTTATTTGGTTCGAGTAATTGAAAATCTAATTATCTAGCGAGAAAATAAAATCTTACGAATCACCCACCTTCATCTCAACATATTTACACCGGATGTCTGGACCCTATCTCCGGGTATGCCAACTTTTTCATGGACGGTCACGGAAAATGTATTTAAAGCTTTCCTGAAAATTACTTTCTATAAATCTTCTGAAAAATTCTCCTAGAAAAATTCCTTTGAGAAAGTATCCTTAAAAGCTTTATAAAAAATTTCAGGAAAAAGTTATCTTGAAAAATTCAGAGAAAATATTATCTGAAAATGGTTTTGTTTTTTTTCTCAAAATGAAATGTGAAAAAGCTAGAGCTAACATCACTACGAGAGACAGAGACCAAAGCATACGGCAAAGACCGATATGCACACGACAAAGCCCACACGACAACCAGGCCCATGCTCATGCTCCTAGCACACGTTCTAACTAGTGAGGCCCTAATAATGATAGCCATGAGCCCACATTTCTGAAGATTGTGAACCTTTCTTTCTTCCCATATATAGACCCATACGCATATATCCGCGTTGGCCAAATTACGTACTGCAATTCATTACTTGTGCCTTACATCTAATGCTTCAAGTCTTCAACTGATCTCTATCAACCCCCATGCTCCCCTCTTACGCGCCCGCGCCCGCGATGATGAATTTCCGGGTGACCGCTCACACCTAAAGTCACGGTCGATCCCATGTGACGGGGTCCACACACCACGTGACTCCTCCCCCATCTTTTTCCAGCGGCGCGCCCCCTCCATTCCCTTCCCCTTCCTCTCGCTCTCTCTCTCCATTCCCTTCCTTCTCTCGAGCCATGGCGCCTCATAAAAAAATTTCTCTCTGTCAAATTACAGCCCGTGACGATGGCTACAGTCCGCCGCCGCCGCCGCCAACGGGAGCTCCTCTGCCTCGCGATGATCCGGTCGCCGGCTCTCTCCGCCTCGCCTCTTCCAGCCGCACCGGGGCCGGATCCGCCCTATTGGGCCCGGATCCTTTGCCCGCGCCCGTGCCTCCTCCGCGGTCGCTGAGCAAGAAGAGGAGGCCCACATCTCGCCGCCTCTGCGCAAACAGTCACCACCGGGCAGGCCTCCCGCCGCTCCGCGTCGTCGCTGACCCTCTCTGCCGTGCTATCTCCCTTCACCAGTCGTACGCCCAGATCTAGTTTTTTTGGTCTTTTCATACAAATTTTTTTAAAAAAATATTAGCCGAGTTTTTTTTATTTGGATGTACATTTTCTGTTTCTTCCATTTGATAAATTTCTCTCTGTCAAAATTTTTCTTGTAAATTTTTTTTATCTCACCAATTTGTTTCTTGAAATTTTTTCTACCCACCAAATTTTCACTTGAATTTTTTTTGACTCATAAAAAATGTCTGAATTTATTTTTCTCAGAAAACGACAAAAACGTTTCTAAAAACGAAAAAAAAATGTTGTCGAAAAATCGACCGTACGGACGCCTCTCGTACGGTTAACCGTAAATTAGCGTGGCCCGCCTGCGCCACTGCCGCTAGTCATACAGTTGAGCTCATGCATGGCTCCTCCCCGTGAAAACCGCCTCCTCATGCGTGTGTGTACATGTGCGTTTGTGTGCCTCCAAGCCGGTGCAGCCCCGCCCGCGTGGGTCACACAGCGATCAAAGCCAGAAAGTGCTTCGTGCACATAGGCCTGGGTTTAGGCGCAGTGTCAAACACACTTTTGGAGTTAAAATGTGCCTGAAATTGCCTAATCTAACACCACATGCCTGCGTTTGTGTGCATGATGCCTCCTTTTTCACACAGATTTCACATACGCATACATCTCGATATCAAAAAACATCAGGTAGCTAGTAGCACCTCGGTTTCAGATAAAGGAGGAGCCCATGGACGACGCCACGTGCATTGATGAGCTGCAGCCCTAGCTCATTTCCCTTGATGACGATGACAACGGGCTCAATGCTCTTCTGCAATCCTTGCAATCGTCAAGTGAGCCGGCGAGCTTTCACAGCCTCGAGCCCACGTCGTCCTTCCCTCCATTCACTTTTAAGTGGTGCCTTGCCGTGCCTCGTGTCGCTGCTCGGCGAGTGTTCGAGTTCCAAACGCCTCGGTGCAGTGAGACGGATCTCCTTAGGTGTGTGCGAAACACAAGTAACTGGTGCGCCACCGAGGCCACGGGTAGGCTCGCCTTTGCGGCCGTAGACGAGTGCGACGTGCCCATGGAAACCGTTTTGAGCAGGGGCGAACCGGCGGCCGTACCAGCTGGCAGGCAGTGGCAGCGCCGTTCAGCCACCGCCTGTATTTGTTTCACACACACCGTTTTGGGCAAATTGGGCACACCTCTTTCTCACATGTGTTTCACACACACACACACACACACACACACACACACACACACACACACACACACACACACACACACACACACACACACACACACACACACACACACACAAAATCGATATGACACATATACTAACATGAACATCTTAACATATGCATTCTCATATTTGCTACTGAACCAAGTAACAAATATCATGACAATGACAGCATGTTTAAACAGAGGAGGATTTGGTTTATACCCTTGGATGGAACAACTACCGGTGCTCGCGGTATGAGATCCACCAGAACCACTTCATGTGTCATTGCTGGGACCAGCACCAGCACCACGAGCTCCGTTTCTTATTTGCGCCATGGCAGCGACGGTCAGAGAAGTGGAGTTTGTCGGGGAAGAGCTGCAGCGCCACCTGAAGCGGGCTCCCCAAAAACTTGATCGCATGTCGGACGGAGTTCCGGAGGCCTGCTCGCCGGAGATGCAGAGGCTTAGCACAAGCTTGGGAACGAACACACCGAGATCACTGTCCTTCCCGTTACCTCTTATGGGGGGGGGGGGAGGGGGGTGAACTTGGACAGGGGTGGTTGGGAGTTGGGGAGGCGGCTAGGGTTTGGTTGTTGGGCCGATTGCCAAAACTTTGGCCTAGGTAGGCCAACGCCAAGGCCCTCACCCCGCCCGCGGGCGGTGCGGCTCGGCGACGGCGCGTGTGTGGATTATTCTCATGTCTTCCTCTTAACTTCTCTTACGTGAGTATCTCACAACTTACTATTTAAGTTGATTACATCATTAGTGAAATCACCATTTGGTTCGAATCTTAATGGGCGCAGTATAATTTTTTTTGCATTATACGTACCCTTTAGTCCTGGTTGTAGGAACTGGGACTAAAGATTCGAGTCTTTAGTCCCGGATTGGTAGTCCCGGTTCCAAAACCGGGACTAAATGCTCTAAGGAATCGGGACAAAAGCCGGATTCCGTATTTGTTTCACATACCGTTTTGGGCAAATTGGGCACACCTCTTTCTCATATATATGTGTTTCACACACACACACACACACACAAACAAAATTAACTGGTTCATCTATGGTGCGTGATTAGATGGTCTGGAGGCCCATTCTGTTGGCCGTTGCCTGGGACTTTTGGGGAAGACGAGCTTCGCCGCGAGGCGCTGCCGGGCGCGAGGAGGAGGACGACGACGACACTGAAGGACGTGTTTGTAATTTTCCTTTTTTGCTAAGGACGCCGTACGTGGTGCTGAGAACTGCTCTTGTGTATGTACGTGTACCGTTGCTACCCTCATCTAACGAGAGCAGTGACCAGTGAGGACAGTGCGCACGCATGCATGCATCTGCTAAGCAAGTTTGCCACGTAATCAACCCTGCTCGTGTAGTCGTGTACTAGGTTCAATTCATCTATCATCATCAGGACTCAGGAGTACATATTTTTTACTTGCGGTATATATATAGACGTGTCCGCGTGTGTTACTGAGGTAGAAACGGTGGAGCAGGAAGTCAGAAGAAGCATTGAAAGGTATTGGATGTGTGTTGGGAAGCAGCAAAAACGCTTGGTTGGCCACTGGCCTTTTCAATCCTCAGCAACGGCCCATTCCGATCCATGCATGCATACCCATCCACATCCACATCAGACACGTCTCGTTTTCAAGAGTTTGAAACTTTTTGAAAATTCAAAATGACGCCACCATAGCCGTTACTAGTTAGAATGAAAATGAAAAAAAATGCAAAACGTAACGGCACCAAGCAGAATGGAAATGAAAATTTAGACACGTGCGACCTCTCAAAAAAGTACATCGGACCAAGCGTGCGTATCTTCGAGACCGTGACCATGGCGTACGAAGATGCAACAACAGTAGTACCCGATTCATCCATTTTCACGTTCCATCTCCCGCGCGTGACAACTCGTATCGCCCAGGCTCGCACGCACGCACGCGACGACGGAGCAGTGCCTTCACACAATCCTCCGCCACTTGTCATGAACAGGCGCCTGCCCCTGCCAGTACCACGGTGCATGCATGCCATCGTCCGCTAGCTGCTGCTCCTACTCCGCCTAGATCGAGTAGCTACTACTAGCACCTGGTCAACACCTCGTAGCCTCCTATTTAACGTATCCTCACGCATCACAAGAACGACACACCGCCAAGAAGGCAAGCGATCGAGCAGGTAGTAGGCAATCCTCCACTCCCGGCCACTACGCCATTCACGAGCGAGCAACCCTAGCTAGCTTGAGGTAGCGAGAGAGCCAATGGACTCCGCCAGCGGCTTCCTCCCTGCCGGCGCGGCCAACGGCTCGGGGTCGGGCGGCGGCGGGCAGCAGCAGGCGGCGGCGCCGATCCGCGAGCAGGACCGGCTGATGCCGATCGCGAACGTGATCCGCATCATGCGGCGCGTGCTGCCCCCGCACGCCAAGATCTCGGACGACGCCAAGGAGACGATCCAGGAGTGCGTGTCCGAGTACATCAGCTTCATCACCGGGGAGGCCAACGAGCGGTGCCAGCGGGAGCAGCGCAAGACCATCACCGCCGAGGACGTGCTCTGGGCCATGAGCCGCCTCGGCTTCGACGACTACGTCGAGCCGCTCAGCGTCTACCTCCACCGCTACCGCGAGTTCGAGGGCGAGGCGCGGGGCGTCGTCGGCCTCGCCACCCCGGGCGCCGCGCGCGGCGGCGACCACCACCACCCCAGCATGGCGCTCAAGTCCCGCGCGCCCGGCGCCATGGCGCAGCACCACCACGACATGCAGATGCACGCCTCCATGTACAGGGCTCCCGCCGTGCTCCCGCCGGGCGCCCCGCACCACGGCCACGGGTTCGTCAGCATGCCGCACCATGGCGGCGGTGGCCACCAGTACCTGCCGTACCCGTACGAGGCCGCGTACGCCGGCGAGCACGCCATGGCCGCGTACTACGGGTCCGCGGCGGCGTACGGCGCGCCCGGCAACGGCGGCAGCGGCGACGGGAGCGGCAGCAGCGGCGGGAGCGCGTCGCGCACGCCGCAGGGCGGCAGCTTCGAGCACCAGCACCCCTTCGCGTCGTACAAGTAGTATCTACATCGATCATTAGCAGTTCAGTCGTCCAGCGAGAAGTAACTTGTATCCGTACGTGTTAGGCTCATCGATCTCTAGTTCTTACTACTGCTTCGTAGCCCAGTGTTTGCTAGCTAGCTAGTGTTATGATCGGGTGACGGTCGATGATATTATTTCCTGCATGATTTCAGCTTAACTGTTCGTGTGTATCTTCCTGTTCACGCCATTGCCGTTTACATTGTGTAACAGTACGCGTACGTACAAAGGTGTCGTTTTCTAAAAGATCCCGAACCTTTCGGCTCGGTGTATATTAATAATAAGTAGATAATTAATCTAAGGTAAACCGAATTCGAAAACCGTATACCAGAACTACACCTACAACTATGGTCAATCGGATTTGGACATCCACAGGCGCCGCACGTTGGTCAGTTGGATTAGGGCATCAACACGACCACGCCACTCAAGCTCAAAGACAGTCGATCGGTTGGATCGGAACATCAACCAGGACTCTCAACTTTGGCCAGTCAGGTTGGGATATCGACCCGAGCCTCTGCCTGTTCGGATTGGGACGTCGGCACGAGCCACTACAACCAATACCACGGTGCCTGTTCGGATTGGGACGTCGGCACGAGCCACTACAACCAATACCACGGACCGGAAACTTCTTTTTTGATAAAAAGAAAAAAAAGGAAGGAAAAGAGAGAAAAATGCCCTCTCGGAAGCCGCCGACACCGAAGGAAGCCACCTAGCCGGAATTGCCTGACATCACAATGGTGTCGTTTGAGGCTTTGAGCAGCACATCCTTTCGTTGTTTGGGCGATGGCTCAGTGCCGATGCCTAACAACGTTCTGCCGTTCATAAAGGCATTTTTTTTTGTCTCGCGCGAACCATCGTTGCCGTTTATATACAGCTAGCCTATCTGATGATCAAATCCAATCCTGGAAAGCAGAAATACAACACCCATCCGTACGACGCGCTAGGAACCAAGCTACTCGATCTACCATACTAGTCGGTTGATCGACCGGTGCACGTATTCGTGGGCGGACCACGCCCCGGGCCGTTGCCGGCTGCAGATGTGTTCGCGGAGCGGTGGCGGCGGCCGGGCCGGGGGCTCCGCCGGCCAGCCGGCCGGTTGGCTTGCGTGGCCGGCCGGCGGTTGCGGCTGAGTGGCTGGCATGGCTGGTGCGAGGCGCGCGCGACAAGTGCCGGCGAGCGCGCAGCTTCCGCGCAATTCTGCCGGGTTAATTAAAACGCCTGTACCCTGGTGGCTGCTCAGCTCCTGCATGCATGTCTCGGCAGGTCTTGGACTGTGTTTTATTTCGCGAAAAAGTTTGGATTTTAATACTATAGCATATTTTGTTGTTATTTGACAATTAATATTCAATAGTAGACTAATTAGGTTTAAAAGATTTATCTCGTACTAATCAGTTAGATTGTGTAATTAGTTAATTTTTTAACTATATTTAATACTTTATGCATGTGTTTAAAAATTCGATGGTACGGATACTGCATAAATTTTTTTGAGAACAGGCCTTCGTTTCGTTTCCCCTGCTCCAGTGCATGCCCTGCTCGCTGCCGCTTCGGGAACAGCAGACCCCCGCTCGCCTTGTTTTGTGAGCTCGCTCCCTCTATCTACTGTACGCACGACCGCGTGAGGTCAGGTCTATTTTTGTTGCTGCCCGGCTGCACGTACAGCCCGCGTGACGAAATATCTGGCCTGCGTCCCCTGTAACCATGTATGCAGGCAGGCGCAGCGCCCCCGCGCCATGCCGGAACACTACCTTCACCACCCGAAATTGTTACTGTGCGCGGTACAAGGAGCGCGCTGGCTTGCCACCAGCGTACGTGCCTGCGTACGTTTGATTGTCAAATCCCCCAGAGCTCATCTCATCCATTCCATCCCCAGTACTGCAACAGCTGCGGCACATCACATAGTACTCTTCCCTTGCAAAGATGAAAAGACCGGAGCAAGAGGGTCCAAATAGGGTGGTATTGGATCATAATCTGAGTGCTCTCTTCAAAATCCAATTTGATGTTCAGATAATTTTAGCTCGTGTTTGGTTAGATTTCATGGAATTTTTTTCCACATTTGACTACTAATTTAAAGTATTAAATCAAATCTAATTACAAAACCATCTTCACAACTCCCGTGTAAATCACGAGACGAATCTAATGAGGCTTTTGACCGCGTGATTAGAGTATGGTTACTGTAGCATCACTGTAGCAAACCATCAATTAATTATCGTCATTAGATTCGTCTCGAAAAGTTACACCCGTCCCTGAAAAAGTTTTACAAATAGACTTCATTTAGTACTTCATGCATACGAGATTCTCTTCTCGAAAAACGTGCGCGAAAAATTTCCTTAGTAACCAAACACGGCCAAAATTGTACCATAAGGTTATAAGGCTAGAGTCCGATCCTTTTGGAATCCGACCTTTGTATTATCCAGGATAAATTTTAAAACCCTACTAGGTCCAAATACACAAGAGGTAATTAATGTAAATGACATGGATATCAGAGAGGGACGCTCAAAATTCCGAAAAATAAAGGTGTCTGCAAAACAGTGACAAACGTGGGGTTCACTGCTCTTCAGTCCTCGCCACCGTCGTTTGATTCCTTGGCTTGCCCAGCCTGCGGTGTAGCCTCTACCCCGGCTGGCGTCGCCTCTGCTACAGCGCCGGAGCGACCCTGATGCCCAGCTCCCGCGTCCTCATGTCTAACACACTGCCTCTTGTTGGACACATCCGTTTCTTCGTCTTCCAGCTCTTCAACAACACCATCGTCCACTTCTTCATCAAGAACCTTTTCCAGGTTTTCCTCGGAAAGGTTTCCGTTTCTGTCTCCCTCGGCTGCATCATCATTGTCGTCCAAGCTTACTTTGGCCTCGTCATCTCCAGCTTGAGCTTCTCCTCGCTTCCTCTGTGGGATCACATGGAAGAATGATGTCTTCCAGTCCCTTGTTTCCACAAACTTCAGCATTATCTCAAACATTTGGTTAACTGTAAGAACCTGCGTGATTGACACACAAGAAGATTGACAATCTCAGTACAAACTTCTCCAGAGCTGCAGATTCAAACCAGATATCCTAATGCCAAAAATTATTTCATTGATAAAGTAAAAGTTAAGATAACTAGATATTTAGACAGTTCAATGAAACTACTCTATCAACTTGTGCAGTAGAAACAACTCTTACTGGTTCAGTGCGCCACATTCAAAGTTTGAATTTTCAGAAAATTAAATCAGAAAAGAGCACGAGTGGCCGAGTGGGTTACTTTTTTCCTAACTAAAATGGTTACGAATATTTTAACAATGATACATACAATAAGGATTATAGTAACGCAAGCCAACATTTTCATTTATGAAACGACAGAAACATCGTGCTCACCTGGGAACTTGACATCTTTAGATAGTTTCCAATAGGAAGCTTTGCAGATTGAATACCCTGCTCAGCTGCCTTTTTCAGTGTTATGCCTTTCCATCTGTTTCGATCAACCAGGCCACCAATGATGTATATTTTCGACATGTTTAGATCATCAAGCACAGTCTCAGCATCCGCTGTAAGATACACAAGGTTTTCTTTATGATCTTCAAATGCTTCAAGATAAGGCTTGGCTGCTTTTTCAATGATCCACTTATCATACCCAGGAATTCTCTGAAGATGGGTCGCCATTTCTCCACTGCAACCTGTCAACCACAGGTGAGCTGGGTTTGCAGATCTCCCATTCACTGCATAGCAGTGCATAATCTGCAACAAGCATCAGTTAATAGGTAAAATATTTTCTCAGGGTATTATTAAATTTTATGCTTGCAGAAGATATGGAGCATTGGAGCTTGACAGATATATTTTACCATGCTATGCAATGCAATGCAGGTCTAGGTACTAGTGCCCTTTGATTCACTATCACAAGCGATGCTGTAAAAAGTTCAAGAAATAAACATGGGCACAGAACCCAGCTGCCCATGCTGTAAAAACTAAGGGAAATTGCTAGCCTAGGAAGTCGCTGCCCCCTTTCGTGAGAATAGAGTTATTCCAACAAGTTGGAAGGTTTCAAAATTTCCATAAAAGAACATGTACATAATACTAATAAGATATGAAGAAATTCTATGCCAAATCCATCTCTGATATCAAGATTTTTCTTTCTAGGGGAAACATCAGTGAGGACAGGCCCCACCAGATTGATTCCATTAAACATATTGATCAGAGGCCAAATACAAAGGATTTCCTCCTGATAAGCACAAGTGCAGGTGAAAGGAGAGCAGGGGCAAGAAAGACTGTTTAAGAGACTAAGTGCATTAGATTACAGCATCATTTGAAAGCAAGGTGAAGGAGGTCATGATTCTTTGCATGGCAGGCCCCAGAGCTCGCATGATCCAGTAGCAGATTTAACAATGATACTGCTAGCACATGATGAACATCCTGGATTGACTACTTATCTTTTTTTTTCACACCAAGGGTGAATTTGAAATTGAATTTTTGCATGTTTATGTAACTTACTACAAGCAAAGTTTTCTATGACTTCCCAAATAAAACAAATTTGGAACTGTCTAATGGAAATGCAGGAACACTGCGCACAGAGTCAGCGCTCTTCTAAAAACGCTACCATGGTTGGTGCTAGAAATTCAGTATATACTATAACTGCTATGAGGTTATATCTTTTTCTATCACAAGTCTAAAGCCTGTACTCGTTTTACTTTTACAGCCTTCACACATACTAATTACTAAAGGGCATCAGTTCAGTTATTCTTAACTACCATTTGTTTAAAAAAAATTAAATGCTCTTTCAAACATGTTTGACATAATGTCCGTATATAAAAAAATGGACAATTCCTGGTTTTCGAAAGAAAATTCAGAGAAACCACTCAGGTATTCACTCCAAAAATCATACAGACTACTCCGTAACTAGTGTCCCAACCACACAACAGTAACTTCGTTTCAATTGAAAATATAGTATAAACTATAAAGAGAAGGGCAATTCTCACCTGTTGCGTGAGGCTATGGATCTCGTTGGGCCGCATGAGGTCCGCGAACTCGAGGTCCAGCACCACCTTCTGTCCCGCGCCCTCGGCCGCGCGCCGGAGCCGCTCGGCGCGGGCCCCGCGCTCCTCCGCCCGGCGGCCCACCCGCTCGCGCCGCGTCTCCCGCCGCGCCGCCACCATCTCGGCGCGCGCCTCGTCCGACGGCGCGGCGGCGAGCGCCTCCTCCCACTCGCGCCTCCGCCTCTCCACGTCGGCGCGCCGCCGCTCCTTCTCCGCCGCCTTCCGGGCAGCCTGGCGCTCCTGCTTCGGCAGCTTCTTCCTCGCGCTCTTCGACAGCGCAGGTGGCTGCGCCCCGTCCCCCGCCGCCGCCGCCGCGGCTTGCTCCACGTCCGCTTCGTCAGCCATCTCAACACGCCGCCGCCGGAGCAGGCGCTGGGTTCCGAGAGGGTTTTGGGTTCCCAACCCAGACAGCCGACTTGACCGAAATAGCCTTGGCGGCTTTTCGCAAACCCGTCTCCTTTTGGAGGTTACGAATCATTGAGAGGCACGTCTCCATCCGCCAGGCAGAAAATCTAATGGCCCAAGCTATGTTTCCAGCCCAGCCCAGCCCATAGTACCGTGTCAAAGAGGCCCAAAAGATACTCAGGCCCATCTGCGTGCTGTACGCCATTGACTGATTGACTAGTCAACCTAGCGCGGCGACGGTTACTAGCAGCAGATAGAGCCAGCACCTGAACGCCTGGACGTGCGGAACGGAACGGCGGCGCATGCGCATTTCGCAAGCCCCCCCACTCCGCCCCCTCCTCTTCCGCCGGAGCCGGAGCCCGCGCCGCTCCCTTCCAGAGCCCTCTATATAAACACCCCGCCGCCGCCGCACTGGTCACCGCTCGAAGCATCAAATCCAAAGCGGCTCAACTTCCTCTAGCGCTCCATCTCCGTCCCGATCTCTCGAGGTGATCCGATCTCGCAGCGTTCGTTCCATCATCCGCTGCACGCGCGTCAATGGCCAGCCTCCGCGCCGCCGTGTTCGCCGTCTCCTGCGCCCTCCTCGCGGCGTCCGTGTCGTCGGCGGCGCCGCCGTCGGTGTTCAAGGTCGGCGACGAGCGCGGGTGGGTGGTGCCGTCTGCCAACGGCACCGAGACGTACAACCACTGGGCCAAGAGGAACCGCTTCCAAGTCGGCGACATCCTGAGTAAGCGCAGCGCGCCTGATGATTGTTCTCGCATGATGCTCTCTGCTTTATTTCCCGATGGAATGCGGGTGTCTGATCGACGGCGCGTCGCCGGCCGCGGTGCGCGATGCAGATTTCAAGTACGCCAACGACTCGGTGCTGCTGGTGAGCCACGACGACTACAAGCAGTGCAGCACGGAGACGCCGGTGAGACGGTTCACGGGCGGCGACACCAAGTTCACGCTCGACGGCCTCGGCCCCTTCTACTTCGTCAGCGGCGTCCCGGGCCACTGCGAGAAGGGGCAGCGCATGATCGCGCGCGTCAGGATGCCCTCCTCCCTGACGGCCGGCGTCCCGGCGGCGGCCCCGGGGATGCCGCCCACCGTCGGAGCCGGAGGCGCGCCCAGGCCCGCCGCGCCGTCGGTCGCCGCTTCCGGATCCGCCTCCACTCCCGCCCCGAGCCCGCTGCTGGAGGCCAGCGGCGCGACGTCGAGGCGGGCGCTTAGCGTTGTGTCGTCCGGGCTCGCGGTCGCGGGCGTCGTCAGTCTGTTCGTGGTGGTTTGAGCTTAATTAGGTGTCTGCTTTCTCGATCGATACTCGATAGTGTGCAATCGGTTTAGGGATTAATGCTAGTTTCTGGAGATCTAGCAGTTCAGTCAGGAATTGGTAAGGGCCATTGGCCAGCTGCTTAGGTGAGAAAAGGTAGACTTGGTGTAATTCGTTTTCGTCAATAAAAAATGGTCGTTAATCAATCCACCAATGTCATCAACTCTATTTGAAATTTGAATTTGACCGTGCAACAACTACCTGCGATGTCGATTTGCATTGATAATTACGGGGTTTTTCCCGTAAAAAAGAGTTACGGATTGAACGGGGTCAGTTCCAGTTTTACCAGCAGCCGGCAACCACGCACCTTTGGCTAGCTGATGAGTTATTCTCGGTTCTCCTTGACTAGCGCGTGTCGTGGCCTCGTGGGAATTCGAATTTCGATTTCAAGCGCATCCGTCGGCCGTGCTCGAACTTGTTTGACTTATGATCAGTTGCGCCGCGCCGCAATCCCAGGCGTCGGCCGTGCTCCCCCAGCTCGCTGCTGGCGACCCCGTCGGGCTGGCACGCAGCATGCGGATCGGTTCAGCGGCGGGGCGGACTACGCACTCGTGTGATGAGGAAAATGTGGGGGGGTGCGCACCCGCCACCCGGGCTGCGGGGATCCAAGGCCGGCGGCGACGACACCGGCAAGCTCGGCTCAACTGCGTGATAACCACTGCTCGTGCTGACCGACTGAACAAATGGGCTGGAAGAACATCTCACCAATGGCCTCTACGACTTTGAGGACCATCTAGCCCGAACCAACCCCCTTTGATACAACCCGACTAATAAACTTGGTATGCCTCTTTGATGTAGGCACAACCCTGGTCACAAGTAGATGTCAGATAACCCTGATCACAACCCTGAACAAATACTTAAGAATGTATGATTAATATTTGTTTATAATAACTATATATCAGGAGAAAATTACAATTATCATTTGGTTCGTAGTTCGCATACTTTGAAAGGAACGTAGTTATTTGCAGACTTGCTTCACGTTATTATTGCTGTGTTGCTGTCCTTGTGCGCGGCGACCATCAGCCATGGAAAACAAAACCGCTCGATAATCGTGATTATCGGTAAAATTTATCGTTATCGATGCTAACTGAAAACGTAAACCGACTGAAATTTCGCTAGATTTCAATGGAAAATTCAAAAATTTAAAAAAATTCATAAAAAGTAGAGAACTTATTTTTATAAAAAACTAGACCTTCTCTTGATTCCAGAATGTTGTCACATGTTGAAAGAAACAATTGTTTGCTCAGGGAAAAAATATTTTTATCTAACTTAAGTCAGACATATGCTGCCAACTTAAGTCAGAAAAATCCGACTCGTTTTGAACATATCATGGAGATAATAGATAGGAGGATGTCCACTGTCATGCTAGGGACTTATGTGCAAGGTGCTTGTGTTTTGAATCCGATGGTGAATTATACCATGGGGACAACAGATTCCTTAATGACAAATCTTCGCAAATGTTTAGAAAGGATGTGTGATACAAACACAGCGGCTGCTGCACTTCAGGAAGCTGTGTTTTTTAAGCAAAAGCGAGGAGATTTTGCTGGAGAGCTAGCTAGGAGGATGGCCACTGATCATGCTACTTCACCGGCTAGTTGGTGGTCTATGTTTGGTAATGATACTCCAACACTTCAATGCCTTGCAATGAAGCTTCTCTCTCAATGTGCCTCATCAAGTGGATGTGAGAGGAATTGGAGTACTTTTGCATTCATCCACACAAAATTGCGAAATCGGTTGGGACACAAGAAGTTGCATCAGTTGGTTTTTGCGAACTACAACCTTCGACTTCGTATCCAGCGAGCAGGAAGCACAGTTGAGCCTAGTGACTTTGATCCTGTGAGTAGAATGATGGATCTTTCATTCTATCGCCAACGAAGTGCTATTCAAGATTGGATGGAGCACGGCAGATCCAATGCCCCTCCAACATTGGATGAGGACTCTGATATTAGTGATGTTCCCCTTCCTAATCCAATGTTCACTTCTTTGGCAGAGGACAATGAAAATTTAGAGCAATGGGCAGGTGAGAATGTTGGTAATACACATCTTGGCAAGAGGAAGACAAAAGTTCTCCGACCTGGGCCACCAGAAAAGAAGGGAAAAATGATTAGGAGCCCTCAAGAGGAAGAGCTTGCGAGCAATGAGACAACACCTGAGCCTAGTGGTGGTGGTGATGAAGGCAACACCGATGATGACGATGACGATGATGATGACAATGATGATGGAGGGAGTGGTTATCCTGTGAACTATGAAGTTTGTATGGACTATGCACTCGTTTATTTATATGAACTATGCACTTCGTGGTTTGTATACATGTGCAAATTCATGTGCTTTTATGCAATTTCATGGGTAAAATATGTAAATATATTTATTTCTTAGGCAATCCCATATGCAAAATTATGCATGTATGTGTAATTTATCTAATATAATATAATACATAACCTAAAAAATTAAATGCTATCAAACCTTTATATTTTTTCCACTGACAAAACACATTTTCAGTAGGCGAAGCGATAAATCGTTCGGTTTGCATCGATTATCGACGATAAATTATCGATTTTCATTTTTTGAATTTGGGTCCCTTTACCAATCGGTTTTGGCGATTTTTCACCGATTTTTCAATCGATTATCGTTACCGGAGCTCACTGATAAATGTTGTATCACCGGTAATGTAATCCTTGCCATCAGCACGCCCCAGCCCTGAAGCCCACAGCTCCACCGCCGACGTCGTAGAGCACCTCGAACGTCCGCTGCTGCACGTTACCCATGATGCCGAGGGATCCGTCGTCACTGTTGCCCGCAAAGGCAAGGCAGTTGTATAGAATGATCCCGTTCGCGTTGAGGTTGACGACCACGCCCCCGGAGAACACCAGCGCAACGGTGGGTATCGTGACACTGCTCTGCCCGCTGAAGTCGAAGCACGTGTCGAGGATGCCGCTGGGCGGCGCCGGCGGGTACTGCCTCATCCCGGCCTTGAACGCCGACGACAGCGCCGCGTAGGCCGTCCGCGGCAAGCGCGTGATGACCGTGCCGGAGTCCATGACCGTCCCGGCGGAGAAGCCCGAGGTGGGTATGCTGAGCTGCCTCCCTCCCACCCTGATGGCCCGGAGGCGGACGCCGTAGAACGTGCGGATCTGGCTCCTCCTGAGCATCGGCGTCTTGACGAAGCCGGACGTTCCAGCGCCGAGCGTGAGGAACCCGGAGGAGCTCGAAGTCGGCGGGAGGCAGTAGGAGAAGGCCCTGCCGAATGCCCCCGCCGTCTGCGACACGAGCGACTGCGCGCCGCCGCCGAGCCCCATGAGCCCGTCGGTTTGGTCGTTGAAGCCCGACTCCACCTGGGCACCTGGCTGCACCCGAACTGGAAGTTCCTGACGGTGTTGGAGCCCAGCGCCAGCGTGTCGGAGCTGTAGGTGCCGGTGGTGCTCGAGCCGTCGCCGTAGGTGACAATGTACTGGCACTGGGAGCGCGAGCAGCCGTTCCCCTCCTGGCCGAGCTGCGCGCAGGTGGCAGAGCTGCAAGAGAACGGGGAGTAGGTGCTCGACGAGCTGGGGTCGAAGAGCGGGTCCGCCTGGGAGTGGCACTGTGAGCACGGTTTGCATTGCACCCACGACACGTCGCTGCCGGTGTCGATGAGCATGGTCTGGGTCACGGCCGGCGAGCCGATGCCTACGGTGATCACATACTCCAACGTGTTCAGGGACGTGCCCAGCGTGGTCGGCACGGTGGCGCCCGACTGCTGGACATCGCCGGCGCCGCCCTTGGCGACGGAGTACTTCCGTTGGATGTAGGCAGCTCGGAGCTGGTCACGCCGGAGCATCTCCTCCAAGGCCGGCATCTTCTTGGAGGGCGGTGGTGAGCATGGGCCGTGCCGGTGGTGCAACGGCACCGTGGCCGCGCCGGGCAACGGAACTGCCGAAACAATCGAATCAAAAGGGAAACGGTTGCAATTTACAAGCGTGCACAAAACATCGATCACCAATTAGAAACCACAGATACGTGCACTGACAGGGTACTGTACCTTTGCGCTCAGAGCATGCAGCGTCAGGCTTCAGAGAGTCAAGGGACAGAACCTTGTAGCTGCGATCATCACCTGCGTGAGCAACGAGAGAGTGATACCTCCAAAAGAAGAGGAGGAGAAGAAGCTTCGGAGCAGAGGTCATGGCGCTGCTCCTTGCTTCCCACTCCCCAAGCAATGGCGCTAGCCTGCTTATATAGAGGAGCAGCACGCGCGGGGTGCCCGCCTGCCCGGGCACGGACGCAACCATGGTTGCCCGACGGAGACATGGATGGACTAGGCAACAGTGGCGCGCGCGCACATGGGCGGGCGACCCAATCGGACCCAAGGCGTCTTGGTCTTCTTCTAAACTGATCGGAGGACCGATCAAACGGTGGCAACCGTTCACCGGTCCGGCCTGTCCCCTGTGCTCACCGCACAATTGACTGCTGTGGCACAAGAGGAGTTGACTCAAGTTTCCGCGATCATGGCTGGGTGGAGTCCGTCTGAGGTACCAGACCGGCGGTCTAGCCCGTTCGCCGACCCTGACAGCAAGTTGCACACCTCGACGCTTTATAGGCTGCTGCACTCCACGCGGAACGCCACAAGCCCACTTGCTGCCTTCGTTTGGCACAATCGGGCTCCCCCAAGAGTGCAGTTCTTCGCCTGGCTCCTCGTCCGGGACCGAATTTAGAGCCGGGAACACTTGAAACGGAGGCACGTGCTGCATGACGCTGCTTGTGAGATCTGCAATGGCGTGGAGGAAACTGCGGCGCACATCATGTTTGGGTGCAGCTTTGCGGCCTCCTTCTGGGCTGCTATCAACATCGACCTGCCCCCGGATATGACGCCGATGAAGCTTCATCTACTCCTCCCGCCGGCGCATATCCCTGGTAAACACTTCCACACCTTTCCTCCTGTTGTGCTGTTGGCAACTTTGGAAACGACGGAACAACGCCATCTTCCGGCAACAAAATGACCACCTGGGCACCGTGCTACGTGCTGCAAAAGAGGAAGCCAGAACCTGGGGGTACCGCCTGCCGCCAGGCGACCTTAGTGTTAGCTTGTCATGGTGCTTTGTTTTTAATTCCGCAATGTAGCACCAAATGAACTTGTTGTAAAATGTATTGAAACATTCTGATGGGCCACTTCAGGGCCGGATGAAATGAAAATTCAGGTGGGGATTCTCTCCCCTCCCGGTGACCTTAAAAAAATTGATCCGTCGATGCCTTGATCAGCGCACAAAAGCGCCGGTTCTGAATTCTTCGCGATAAGATTGGGCGTCCTTGGATTGCAAGATTAGCTACTAGCGTTACCTGTCCTAAACAAAATCAGCGGTCTTTGGACTAGGTAATTTAGTTTAGGTGGTCAAGTTTAGGACTGAAAATCATGGCATGTCCATATATTTTCAAAGTGAATTTGTTTTCGGGAATAAAACAGAGAGAACTGTATAGAGAAAAATAGCAATTCAGATGCTACATCAGTCTAGCTCTTCGTTATAGAAACAAACAAAGCCCGACGATCTGAATGCACCAGAAGTCTAATTCATTTATATATGACATATTTTGGACAAGCATACTCTAATCACTTTATGCCGCCACTTGGCCACTTTGAACAGTGTCACTTTGTCTTTTTGCATGGGAGGCATATAGAGTCAAACTGATCAAACTAGCATGCTAACCGCTAATTAAGTCTACTTTTTTTAAAGCCACAAATTATTTTCCATACCTTTTTTTACTCGTTGTTGTTAATGTTTTACTTTAAACCTTTCTTTTTGAATCTTTGATTTTTGCGGCTCTAGCTTGGTAAGCTTTCTATGATTCTATTGAATGCTCTACCTCTTAGCTCAACGGGGTAGGATCTGTAGAAATCTTCGCCACAATATAGTGAAAAAAGAACTACTTAACGATGATTATGAATTCATAGCATAACTCACAGGTAATTTCATTTTAGTTTGATTATGAATTCATAGCATAACTCATAAGTAATTTCATTTTAAACTTTGTGGATAGAAATATTATCAAGCATTTTTAAGAGATAATAGCAGCACATATCCGGTCAGGTACACCTACATAAAAGGCCACCTCATCACTGTACATAACTTTTTAGTTCTTAGGCCGGCCACAATCACCGTGTTCGGCTGGAGTGTCACACCCGGTTTTAAGGACAAAACCGAATGCATAACTATATGTATGCCAGGATCAAGTTTTATACATATAGAGACATCATAAGTGAATAATCAGTAACAGTATCACGTAAAAGAGAATTACAACAAATAAAAGACTATCAGAGTTATACAGCTTATTCTGGAAATGCAGACTCCAAACTTCACGGGCAATCGACTGGGGGTTGCGTACGCCTAGAACTCAGCAACATCTTCAAAAGACTTCACCACAACTTTCTCCTTCTGAGCAGCAGTAAGCAAGGGTGAGTACACTTATGGTTAGTACTCAGCAAGGCCACAAAAAAATAACCAGAATGTGATTTATATCCATCTTTAAGTTTATTAATCATGTGAGGGTCCAAGCCGCTCTTGACCGTGAGCACGGCTAACCGGTTAGTTTTAACTCTGCAGAGGTTGTACACTTTCACCACAATTCGCGTAAAAGTTCCGAAGAACTTTGAACCCAACCACGCAATGTGCTAGCTAGGCACAATACCACACTTCCGATGTGTGATTGCATAGGGACGCTACGAGGCCTTTACAAAGATTCCCTAATCCATGACAATCCGATAAGGTTTCAAGCCAAAGCGGTCATAACACTATCCTAATGAGGTAGTACCTTGCCAAAGGACCATTAAACAATACCAATTGCCCCAAGAGGACCGAGCTATATCCCGTCGATGCATCCCCTCTTGCCCTTTCGATAAGACTGTCACAAACTAGAGTCTCTAATTAATCAGCCAAGACCAGAGCCATGTAGTATTGTGGTTGTACGGTTTTCTTGGGTGGTTCTCCATGTTCCAATTAAATCATATCATCTTGTGAATAAAGCATAGATAGAAGTATGGTTAGGGTCACTTGCCTTTCACCAATGAAAAGCTACTCTTACTGCTCTTCAGCTTTTGCTCACTCGGAGAACTTGATCTTCAATCTTCAAACTACGATCCTTCTACTCGAGGCAATTAACGAGCAAACATACAAAGCAAGAAACAAAAGATACAACTAAGAACAATACACCAAAATAAAGAAAGACTTTAAAAGAACATACTAAAGGATAGGGCTCACTGCTACGGTTACGAGAGCGCAACAAATGCGGAAAATGGAACTAAAACGGCGATTCTATGGGATAAACGATGAGTCAGAAATTTATTAGTCACGATTAACCAAAGGGTTAAGGACTAACAGAAAAGATTTGCAAGACACAGAAAACTGTGCTCACAGAGGATAACAAGGTCATAAAGCTATCGCACACATTGCAAGGATCACGTGAGCGCGAGAATCGATGAAAACGGAGTTGAAACGAAGAAGATATGGCTAAAACAAGGTTCTAGGGGCTTATCTGCGATAGATTTGAAAGAAAAGGGGCTAGCTATAAAGAAACCAAGGACTAAAACGAGATTAAACCTAAATTACAGGGGCTAGCTTGCAAAACTACGTACTAAGGATGGAGGGTTCTATTTTGGAAAAGCTCAGGGTGTTTTCCGTAAAGATTTGGACTAAAACAGAAATAGTTTTGAACTGCAATGGACGGAGGGTTGATTTTGAAAAAACGGAGGGGTTTACTTGCAAAAATGACCACGGTTGACCGGTATTTGGTTTAGTTGACTCGGGTCATATTAGATCTGGGCCGCTGGATCTAAATCGGACGGCGGGAGTGGATTGGGGTGGGCTGGTGGCGGCGGCGAGCTAGGCGGCGGCGGGGTCGCCGGCGCAGGCCGGAATCGGCCGTCCGGGGCTCGGTTTGGCTCGGGGCTGGGTCGAGGAGCAAGCTCGCGACGCGGCGAACTCGTTGGCAGGGCCTGCGCGGGACGCAGAGGCGACGGAGGGCTAGTGCGGCGGCGGCGCTCGATCGGTGAACGGCGGCGCAAGCGACGGAGGATAGGGTTTTGCACGTGGTAGGAGGCAGCTCTGAGGCGAGTGGCGGCGGAGCAGAGCCGGCGGGCGCGGGCGCGCGCGCAGGAGCGAGAAGGGGAGGGGAAAAAAAGGTCGGAGAGCTCCCTTGCTACCTTGCGAAACTCTGGGGCGGTGAACTTGTCGAGGAGAAGACACCACGACGAAGAGGACGACGAGCTGAGCACTAGGGTGGTGTCGGATTTCACCGGAGATGCACGGATGCGGAGGATGGTGGGATTCCGGGGGAAAAGATTATTTTAGGGATTCCCAAAGAAGGAGCCTCCCTATGGGTAGTATATATTTTTATGTGGAGTTGCCAAAAGAAGTTGGTTTAATATATAGGGAGAAAAATCTCATCATCCCACATCAACTCCCTCCCATGCTAATGGGCTTTACGTGCCTTTAGCCCATTAGGGAACACACGAATGAGCCATTGAGGTCCATTAGAGATTTATGTACTTTTGATAGACTTAGCCCATTTAAAATTCGGAATTAATTATTTTCGAAATTAAAATAATTCTAGAAAAATCTAGAATTCATATTTAAAGTTCGAAAAATATTCCAAATGGCCCAAAAATTCTAGGAAAAATCCTAGAAATATATTGGGACCTAACGAACTCAAATAAAATATTTTGAGCTCATGAGAAGATTTGGAAGAGCCTCTAAAAATTAGAGTTTGCTCTAGGAAAAATGGGAAAAGAATCCAGAAGAATCCGGAAAATTCCCGGGAAGAACTTTTAATGATAGAACACGTTTTGAAAGGTTTTCACACTCAACAACACTATGCATGTGACATGAATGCATCACCAGAAGAACAACATTATTTAATTTGAAAAACAACCAATATTTATTTTCTTTTACACTAAATTCTCTGTGAAGAAAAATGAATGTTGAGAAAATTTTAAAATTATGAGAAAATTGTTGTTTTATTTTTTTAATTTTAATCACATCCTGAAATTCAAAAAATTCAGGGTGTGACATGGAGGCTCCAGCCTCCAGCCTCTCACATTCCTCCAGTTCCAGCCTCTCACATTCCTACAGTTCCAGCCTCCAGCCACCAGCCAGGTAATAGTATTTTTGCTCTCATACCACTCCAGCTCCAGGCTGCTGAACACAGTGAATGTGGATAGCGATGCCCACAAATTGTGGGACCCATGGAGGCAAAATAGGCATAGTTCTATGGAGCTGCAGTGTAGGAGCAGAATTAAGCGATGCTATCTACCACGAGCCAAGGCCCACTGATAATAAAAAAAATTATGGCGTCTGTTTTTCTCCGCACGTCTTTCCTTCCTCCGATTCTGGCTCCTTCCTGTTGCTACAGTCAATTTATATTTGTTTAATTTTTGGGCACCGATGAACCTACATGTCCCGCTTCCAACTTCTCTAGCACCACTAGCCACGGTGTGTGGAGTGATGCTTAAATTTTCTCTCTCCTCTCTAGGCATCGCTTTAGGCCCACACTGTGGAGGGCTTTAGATCTTTTCTAATTAGTTGGCTTACTCGAGAAGCTTGATGCCCGGAAAATTTGCCGGCCGGACAAACAGTGCCACAAACAATATCCAATTATTTTACTTTGTCTTAAGTCAAACTGTTTTAAGTTTGACTGAGTTTAGAATAAGAAAGTCAACATTTCTATCCATTATATTCATCATAAAAATGTCTTGGTAATAATGCATTAATTTGTTAGGTACTACATATGTTTATATACCTTTTCAAAGATTAAAAGCATAATAAAAGTCGGAGCAGTTTGACTTTAAAGAAAACTATAGTGTTGGAACCGATAGAATTCAAGCTACGGGCCCATAAATGAGACGGGGCATCTCTAACCGTTGATCTTCAGCTGAATGGCAGGGAGATGCGGCAAAGTCACGCCTGAATCTCGTTCCTATCCGATCCGACCGTTGCGAAGCCTCCCCCGATTTAAAGCTCTTCTCCCCCACTTCTCCCCTTCCTCTTCGAGGCTCCGACCCGACCGAATCAAAAAGTAGCCGTTGCCCGCTCCCCTCCCGCACTTTACTCGCGCCCCATTCCCATGGACTCCGCCACCGTGGCGCTCGCCAGCCCCGCCTCCGACGACCGGCGGTTCTGGCACAGCCTCCGCACCCGCGTCGACACCATCCTCGAGGATCACCGCGTGCTCCCACCACCACCCGCCGCCGCCGCCACGGTGATTGCTTGTCTCTGACGATTCCCTTTTTTCGCTTTTTTTTTGGGATCGAATCGGATTTGGAGTTGCTGAGTATCTTAATTGGAGATCGGCTCAGCGCGGGGTGGAGTCCGAGCGGGGAAAGCGCCTCCGGGAGGACTCGCTGATGCTCGTCCGTGGCCTGGACTCCGTCGCCGCGTCGCTGGCGCAGCTCTCCGACACCCTCACCGCCGCGCAGAAGGTTCGGACTTTCGGAGCCCACCCAGCCTCACTGGCTTCAGAAATCGAGGATGTATTTCTAGAGATCTGATGGTGCCCTGTGATCCTTGCCAGGGAGTGAGTGCTCTGGCCACGTGCTCTTCTCAGGCGAGGGAATGCGAGCGCAGCGCCGGCGTAGATGAGGAGGAAGAGGAGCCAAAGGCAAAGCGGTTGTGTGGCAATTCGTTCGACGCCGCGGGCCTGGATGGCGATTCTCCAGTCGCCGGAAAGGAAGCAGCTGCTGGTTCTGATGCGGAGGAAACCGCGGGCGTCAAACTGCAGCAGGGGACGGGGGGTGTGCAGGCCTCCACGGAGGTCGCGCAGAGCACTAACTTGAAGCGGGCCAGAAATGTAGGTTGGCTTACAGAATTTCCTTTTTCTCATGTGGTTGCTGTGGCTGACTGTTGCTCGACTTTATGTTCAATTTGCAGCTGGCTGTTTCAATGGCAAGTAGAGCAACTGCGCTTGCAAGGGAGCTCAAGAACATCAAATCGGAGCTGCACTTCATGCAGGAGAGGTGCGGTTTGCTTGAAGAAGAGAACAAGAGACTCAGAGAAGGATATGACAACGGAGCTGCCCCTGAAGAAGATGATTTGGTAATGATGGAGTGATGCTGATTCAGTTCTTGATCTCTCTCCTACACGACCTTATTCACTTGCCAATTTCTTCATCTGAGCATCAAATAAATAGACAGGCTAATCGGAACGTATTGTGCTACATTTCGTCTTATGATCGACTTATTAGTATCTTGGGATGGCATTTGTGGCTGTTCTTGCTTGGCTAGTAACTCACTTGCATAACCTTGTACAGGTGAGACTGCAATTGGAGGCTCTACTTGCAGAGAAGTCGCGGCTGGCGCAGGAGAACGCCAACCTGACGAGGGAGAACCAGAGCCTGATGCAGCTGGTGGAGTACCACCAGTTGACCTCCCAGGATCTGGATGACTCCTACGAGGATGTTATGCAGGGGATGCGGCTTGACTTCTCGTCGCCGCTGGGGAAGATCAGCGATGACGAAGAAGTCCCGGTCACCCCAGCTGAGGTGCCGAGCTCCCCTGAAGAGTAGACGAATGATTTTTTTCAGAATAAGATGGGTTTTCCAATGGTGGAATTCCTGTCTACCTGGTGCCGCAGCAGTATTCCATTATTGCTGCTTTTGTATGTGCTCCTAACTGATCACTCTTGGTGGTGGTTTTGTTTTTCTCGACTGAATAATATTTTATTCCATTCTATATACATTTTACATGCTTCAGCTTCAGCCTGCATTTTTCTTAAAAAGACCAGTCATGAAATTTTCCTTTCTTGATCCATCCAACACCAGACAAAGACCAGTGTAGTCATGAAATTTTCTTGAAAAGACAATATACGTAAGTTGTACTCAATGCAATGTTTTTGTTTTCAGGAAAAAAAAACACGACAAGTATACGCAAAGCTTGAATGATCAGTTCACCATTCTTTAGCCCGGTGGGTTTGATTCACTCGGATTGACACTTTTTACATAGCTACAAACTAGACTGGAGAAATAATTTTATAAATTTGAGATGACATCTTCAGTTTAAAGTAAAAAGAGGTATAACAAAATTTCCTTGCTCATAACGGCATGTCCAGTTATTCAGTTTGTCAGAAATTTTGATTGCTCTTGGATTTGAACGTCTTTTGCTTTCTTGGATGACATTTGGTATTCTCTAATTTTTTCCTTGATTAGTCCAATCACAAAATTAGTACCTTTTTTTTTGAGTTTTTGGCATTGCTTGTTCCAAGTAGTTCAATAACCAACTGATGGTTACTTTCTGAACTCTGGACCAGCAAATATTCTGAAAACTGGATAGCTTAGTAACCATAAACAGAAGGTTTTCAAGGCAATTCATTAAGCCATCTTTCCTTCCAGTCACAATGTGAGATGAAAGGTCTTCTACCCAAGAAGAGAAAATCCAGAAGCTAAAAACTGAACTCCAACATTGTAACATGAGAAATTTTACAATGCTTGGATAGACATTGGGAGACATTTCATGTGTCTATGAGTTGTGGGGCCATATGAAGGAAGGTTTTGGGAGGCATCAATGATGAGGCGTCGGGAGGCGTTAGTTGTGTCTATATCGGTGGGCCCATGAGTCCCGTAACGCCTCCCAATATCTCCCAATACCTCTAAAATTAAGAGGATTAAAAATTCATACCGATTTCTTTTTCGTAGTTATTTTTTTCAATCAAGGGTATCATAGCAATTCTAGTTAGATGAATATTTCATTTATTTTAAAGAAAAAGAAAAAAGATGATTATATTCATCTAGCTCTAAGTTAGGGTTCCGTTCGATCAAATCCTCGCCGACCAACGTCGAGACGCCCTGCAGGCCGTCGTCGCCGTCCGGCTCCATTTGCTCTCCGCCCACGGTGCCGCCTCATCCTCCCCCCTCTCCATCCCTTCCTCTTCAAGCTCCTGGACGCCGACCTCTCCTCCGACCCCGACCGCGCCGTGCTCGCCGCCGACCTCTCCTCCGACCCCGCGGCGTTCGCCAGGCCGCCCGTTGCCTCCGACGCCGCACGCGCCATGCTCGCTGTAGGCCCCGTCGCCGCGGCTTCTTTCAAGCCGGTGAGTCCCAAGAAGACACCTGACGTTTCGTGCCCTTTGTTAGCTAAAGCTGCGGATTTTTATGTTTCGCTGACCGAAGAAACCGACGGCTCTTCCAATTTTCTTCTAGATTTCAACCTCGGCCGTTCACGAAGTTATAGCTTAAAGCATGGCGTGGATTTTGGTTTTCTTTCCTCCTGCTATGGTGGATTGGTGTTCTTGGTGTCTAGGTCAGTCTGAAAGTAATGATTTTGGTCTTTGGACTGCAAATTTCTTATGTGTCACCATGTTTACATTTGTGAAGAAAGTTGAAATTTTTTTCAGCTAGTGTCATTATGACAGGCATTTGTTTTAATATGTCCTTTTCTTTCCAAGATACTCGTACTACTATGTTTTGTACTATGTTTTCAAAGACCAAGCAGTGGTCTTGATGAATCTACCTCTAGATTAGCAAATTAAATGCCACTCCATATGTCAGATGATGGTAAATAAGTCAGATTATTTTTGTGAAAAATAATATCTTTACTGTCATCAGTTCGTCTGTATTCCTATGTATAATTCAGATTTTCTTTGCAACAAGCAAGTTTTTCGCTGATATTCGGTCACCAAATAATGACATGTGGACTCTATGATGACCTGCCTTATTTTTTTGTGAAAAGATTAGCGCAGTCACATTTTGCCATGTCTTGATAGAATAAAATAACTGTCAGTGATTATGCATGGCTTCTAACCTCTTGTCATATGAAACCAGGGCCAGGAACCCGTTCCAGGCAAGTCTCTTGGACCAGCTGGAAACTTAACAGAGCATGTAGCGGACGACGAGCTCACCTAGCTGCGCTGCAGGCACATCTTCCACTCGACGTGCCTGGAGCGGTGACTGTGGTCCCGCGCCGACTAACAGCAGGATGCAGAAACTGAACGAGAATGACCATGAGTCCAACGGTGCAGATTACAGAACCTCCCCTGTCCCCCCCTCTAAGCTTTAACCATGTCGCTGCTTAGTGCTTACCCCTTGTTCTGTTACTACTACATTTTCCATTAGACGTTGAGGGCTTGAGGCTCTATGAGACTGAACTATTCATCCCTGTGCGGCTCAGCAATTACTGTAGATTTTAGTGTCTTTTCATGTGTATATGATGTCCTGTAAATGCACTGTCAGAGGAGCTGGTGGGTGTTTCATCATCCCAGTCCGTGGAAACTCAGAATTTTGTACCTTTTGTATTTTATAGCAAACTAGGTAATTACAGTTGCACCTTTTGTATTTTATATCCAACTCAGAATTTTTCATTGAATTATGCTTGGTCTTCTTGTAGTAAATGTGCTTCGTTTTGTAAGATTTGTTGGACAGGAAAGATGATGGTTGAGAACACTAAGTTCTGGCGTCTTTATTCATTTGCGGCTAACTGAGCTTCTTGAGCTAAATAGCTAGCAGCTAATGTTCAGGCCCTGTTTAGTTCCCAAAAAATTTCAAGATTCCCTGTCACATCGAATTTTTGGACATACACATGAAATATTAAATGTAGTTTTAAAAATAACTAATTGCATAGTTTAGCTGGAAATGATGAGATGAATATGATCTTTGACTACGAATATGATATAACTAATCAATCTTCCAGCATTCCCTGAAGCTCTACTGCTAGCTGCCTGAATACCATTACTAGCAATGTTCTTTGAACTAACTGTATACGGAAACTGCAAGAACGTAGCCATAAGGAAATTAAATTAAACTAGGCATGACTTGTAAGGCTTCTAAATCTTGGCAATGTTGGCATCGACATGGTTTTTGAGATCTTGGATCGCCTTAGACATGGTGACCACTGTCTTTTGGAGGTTCTTGATCTCCCTTTTTATGGCATCTAACTTGCTTTTTGAGTCCTTGATCTTCAGTTGAACGAATCGGCTCGGCGATAACTGTGGAAGATAAATGAGTGTGGACTGCTCAGATAAAGTTCATTTTTGCCACAATAGTGAAACAAAAACCTTCATTAACATAAAATATTCAGATTCAATAATAAACTTGTCATAAGATACTTATGCTAGACTAACATCAATAGCCACAGTTCAATGCGCTTTTTTTCATGCAACTAGTAACTTCTCTGCTGCTTTAGCCCATCTATGAACTATCTATGAACAAAGTAGTAAACTAGTAATCTAGAAAGAACTGTTCTATATGGCAGGATTTGGGCAAATACAATTTATAATAAACGTTCGCTTTATTGGACACAAATGAGGTTACAAGAGTTGAAAATACCTGCTCAATCCTATAAAATAGTGTGAGATGGCTGTCAAAATAGTTCTTCTCATCAGCGGCTCGACTTCCAGGGCTAACCCAAAGCAGACAAAAGAGAAGGAATTAAATTCATATCAGCTTGATCAATATTTCTGGGTATGCTTACACATTGCATCATCAGAGTTACAATATTAAGCATGTTAACCCCAGCAATAAATATTTACAAATGTTGAACCCCAGACTTGCATTGAGGTTCTGAATAAGGGGTAGTAGCTTTGAATTATCAGATCCTTACCACTTATTCATGTGCCATCAGTAGCACATCTGGTACCAAATTACCTATCAGTAAAAGAACAAGCTCACTTCCGTGCGCCTGCAGCCTGCGCAGCACGGCGGCACCCCTGCGGCCTGCCTGTCCTTTTTTCCACACGAGCAGCACTGATTTTCTGACAGCTTCCAAATGCGGGCTGGGTGAACCACAATTTGAACCTCCAAAGGATGTTGTCCTCATGCTTAAGAACGTGAATTGGGACAAAGCATCAGAATTGGATTAGTTTGGAAGTTTTGTGCTCCCTCATGTCAACTTTTAGGTGATCCCTGCTCCTACCACCTGACGTTCAGCACCTTCTGCGCAGCCAAGTCATTGGCAGCTACCGTTGATACAAAAATGTGGAAGGTCAAGACAAGTGATGGTTCATTCGTTTGCATTACTCCTGAAAATTGGTACATGAATATATTGCTATGCTGTTGAATTGAATCCAGAAGTTCCCTAAATCATTACTAATACTAGTAGTATTATATTTTTGCAACACAATAAAATATGTTTTCAACTAATGCGACTCCGAGAAACAAATGGGTGCTTTTCAAAAGCCATTGCAATGCCAATGGAGCCTTATACTAGCAAAGAAATTAAACAGGCATGGAAACAGCCACAAATTCTCTTTGCCTCATCAGGCAGCATATTTTTGGCATTTATGTGATATCAAAATGCTCTTACAATCTGATGATTGAAATTTGAACCATGCAGAATATATTGTTTTTCCCACAAGAAAAAAAAGGTATGTGTAATTTGTATTAAATAAAAGCAGTCAAGGTAAGCATACACAATCATCGTCGTCGTTGCCGCCTCCTTCTCTGAGCTGTTGGTGGTAGCTTCTCTGAAGGCCCGAAAGGAAGTATAGTTCCTGTCTCTTGCTCTATGCGTTTCTTCAGCTCTCTCAGAATTCGGATTTGGCCCATTTTTTCTGGAGATAGATTTTCCCTGTAAATGGCATGACACCGAAATTGATGTGAATGCATAAACATGCTATGCAGTTCACAATACCTGCCAGGCAGCCACAGCCCTCCTCCTGCTGCGTGATGGCTGTCTGTGTCGTGGGAAAACGGGTTGCCGTGTGCGTTCCGTGGAAATTCCGCGCGCATGTACCGAGCTTTCGCTATCTGGCTTTGTTCTGCACCGGGGATTCGTGGACAGTGGCGCGTCAGTATATGCAACGGCGACGGGCGTTGTCAGGAGGCAGATTCCTTGCACGATTGTGCGCTGCCGTCTTGCTTTGTCTCCGCGGCGGTTTGCGATTTTTTTTTAGAGAACAGGGAAACTCCCCAGCTTTTATAGAAAGCATATAAGGGTACATGAGGTTCACTGGGGATGCGGTTTGCGATTGATGGACGGGTATCTTCTCTACGGTTTGCTCCCGGTCCTGTTCATTGCTCAGTAGCAGCCGCGCAGTCAGCCACTTGGTCACTTGCCGGAGCACGCGCTAGTGCCTAGTGCTCGTGGCCAACGCGTTAGTGCTCGGCCTCGTCTGCTCCTGTCCCGCTGTCCGGGCGAACTCGAGCGTGCCGAGGCCGGAGGGCTGTGCCGCCGCCGTCGAGAGGGACACGGCGGGTAGCGGCAACGAGAACGAGGTGGGGTCGTCCGTTTCCACGGCCGGGAGCGCGCGCGCGCGTCCGTTTCTTGCCCACGCTGCCTCCGTGCACGCGGCGCGTGCGACGGGTGGCGTGCTCGCTCGATCTGGCGCATGCCGCGACACATATATACAATCCGCCGTACATCCTGCACGTCTATTTTTCGTAATAATTTGCTTTCAGGGTCCACGACGAGGGCTTTACTGTTCCTGCGACCACCTAATCAAGCCTCACCTCATTTTTTTTGTTAGAACATGTAGTAGCAGCCTAGCAGGTGATGAACGCTATTTCAAATTCCAAACTCACCGGCCGTTTCGCCACCGGGCCATTTCCCACGCGAGCGGAGGCGCTTTTTTTATTTTTATATTTTTAAAAAATAAAATTTAAAAATATATGCCGAATAGGGAAATTTTCAAAAATGGGTGCCTATCGCCCATCCATTTGGCGACAGGACATAAATATAAAAAAAATTACATTTAGGTCTTGGCGCCCAGGGCGCATTAAACAGTGAACTTGTAAAAATTGATATAAAATTGTAGAAAAATAAAAAAAATACAAACTCAACTGTTCTGGATTCTATAAAACAAGATCTACAACTTTTGTTACATAAAGTTTTTCATTTGATCAATGTATCTTGCTTTATTTTAAATACCAGTTTAATATATTTTTATTTAAATCTCAAGATCCATCCTTTGGATGCATTTCATCTTTGGCCAGAGTGTTTCATATGGTGATCATAGGCTTGTACAAAATTGGTAGGCCCAGAAAACATTTCTAGAATAAGTTTTTAAATTAGATCTTGCAATATATCTAGTTTAAATGGGTTATTTATCCATGCAGCTATACTGAGTATTAGAAGCCATAACTTTTACAGTACCATAATTTTATTTCCTAAGAGCTATAAAAAAGTTTGGTAAATTTTAGATAAGCACAACTAGACCAAATGAATTATTTCAGATTTTTCTAGGTACAAGAACTATTTTTCTTGATTTAGATACATTGATCAAATGAAAAACTTTATGTAACAAAAGTTGTAGATATTATTTCATAGAATCCAGAACAGTTGAGTTTGTATTTTTCCGATTTTATATCGATTTTACAAATTTACTGTTTAATGCACTCTAGGCGTCAGGACCTAAATATAAATTTTTTTACATTTAGGTCCTGTCGCTAACTGGACGGGCGACAGGGCCATTTTTGAAAAATTCCTTATTTGCAATATATTTTTGAAATTTTATTTTTTAAAATATAAAAATGAAAAAAGGCTGAGCGGAACGGCGCGGCGCCCAAGCCCAACCCAATCCAGCGGCCCATCCATCATCCCGGCCCTCTCCGTCTCTCCTGGCCAGCAGGGCGGAGCGCGGCTGGACGAACAGCTCGCCAGCGCCGCTGGCTTTTGCCGAAACGAAGACGAACCAAAAAAGGAGAGCGGAAAATCGTTGAAAAAGCTGGTTAATTTTAGGCAGCCGCTGCATGCAAAACATGCCATGAATAGGTATATATAAGATGAGACTACGCGCCGGAGGCTCCGCCGTTGCGCTCCGCTCGATCCGTCGCGTCCTGTTGTCCGTGGCCAACCCTTCACCTCTCATCCCGGGGAAAATTTGGCCCCACAAACTCTAGCGCGACGGATCACAAGCGAGGGCAAAATTTTCTAGGCGACTCCGGCTGAAGGGAACTGCGGTATCATGTCGGTGAGTGCCAGTCTCCTTGCTGTCTTTTTTTCAATGCGGCATCTGTCTAGTTCTTTGAATTCAAACTGTTAAACAAAAGGAACAGTAATGCCTGATCTCTCGGATTTTGATATGAGCGATCCCATTGGCGAACGATGCATACGGCGGAGAAACTCAGGAACAGATGTTCACGTTGGGGGTGAACATGATCATCAGCTCTCTGAATTTCTGCAAACTTTAGACGCACAATTAGTCTTTCATTTCCCCCACCGCGATAGATCGACAAGAACAATGACTCCTCAGAGCAAAGCAATGATGAGCTCGATGCTCTAATCAGGAGACGATTGCATTAGACATTCGCATGAGCATCCATAGCTGTGCTGATCAGCTTGCATGATGTCTGTGAAGGACGACACCGGCCGCACTCTACCCAAGTTCGGCGAATGGGACGTCAACAACCCGGCCTCCGCCGACGGGTTCACGGTTATCTTCAGCAAAGCCAGGGATGAGAAGAAAGCCCCCCCGGCCAAAGGCCAAGGAGGCCACATCAGCAACAGGTCGGCGGACATGAAGGACTCCAGGGCCGACAAGGTGACCTCCTACAACTCCAGGAACAACGCATCGGTACGCTTGCCCATCTCGTAATTTCTTTTGGGCAATCCTGTGGTAGTCACCGATCGATAACCCTGGCGGTGTGTTCTCTCCAATCGGCAGAAGAAATGGTTCTGCTGCGTCTCGCCCAGTCCCACACAATCCTGAGGAAGCTAATGAGCCGTGCAATGCAGAACGAAGAGGAATGCAATGCTGCAGCTTGGTGTCATTCTGTGATGGCTATGTGTAGCTCTGTTGCTGGCAGGCTGCCCATGAGCTCTTCAGATTCGGGTCCTGCCAGCCAGTGACACGTGCTCTATGTGTAGCCGTTTCATCATATAAGAAATTACTCTGATGAGTAATGCTTATGGCGTTCTATTAATTTTGGTTTGATGTCTCGGCTTTCTAGCTTGTGTTTAACTACGAACTTCACGATTGCCAAAGGTTGTAAGTGCCATAGCTGTGCAATCGAAGCAACCTCGGAAGCCTCAAAAGACGGCTGAGGAGACACTTTGCACCTCTAGAACTCATACATTCGGATCTATGCGAGATGAATGATTTTTTTTTCGACCGTGCCAGGGCACATTTTTCATTAAGAGGAAGATATGCGAGATGAATGGTATGTTGACAAAGGTGGAAAGAGATACTTTATGACATTGATTGATGACGCGACTAGATTTTGCTATGTTTATCTGTTGCGAACTAAGGATGAAGCGCTAGACTACTTTAAAATCTATAAGGTCGAAGTTGAAAAATCAACTTGAGAGAAAGATCAAGCGTCTAAGGTTTGATCGTGATGGCGAGTACTTTTCAAACTAAGGATGAAGCGATAAATTAAACTACTTTAAAATCTATAAGGTCGAAGTTGAAAATCAACTTGAGAGAAAGATCAAGCGTCTAAGGTTTGATCGTGGTGGCGAGTATTTTTCAAAAATATTTGATTGATTCTGTGAGAAACATAGTATTATTCATTAGAAGATGCCTCCCTATTTGCCTGAATCAAATGGAATTGCGGATAGGGAAAAGTACAAGCTGAGTAATTTGGTTAACTCCATGTAAGACACAGCCATTTTGTCTAAGATATGGTGGGGGAGGCTTTATTGACTTCATATCATATCCTCCAAACAAGAATAAAAAATCAAACTCTATATGCAATTTTGATCGGGAGAAAACCATCACTTTCTTATTTGTGCACATGGGGACCTTGGAGCGCGAAAGTCAATATATTCCAAAGAAACGCAAACTGGGGCCATAAGATAGTGGATTGTGTCTTTCTAGGATATGCTCAGAGGAGCATATTGCTTATACATTTTTAGTGGTAAAATCTGAGGTACCTAATATGCATGTTCATACTATTACGGAATCTCATGATGCAATATTCTTTTGAGAACATATTTCCTATGAAAGATATGCATAGCAATTCTATATTTTTTACCGAGACAATTTCTGAACCTGTTGCATCTGTTGAGTTTTCTGAACAACCCGACCAGCATGAGCAGAGGACGTGCTAGAGAAGGATGACAGTGAAGCTCTTAGAAGGAGCAAGAAACAGAGGGATGCAAAATTCTTTGATGATGATTTCACTGTCTATCTTGTACCAAGGCATATGCAGCTCTTGATGCAGATGATTAGAAAGAAACTGTCTACAATGAGACAGACTCAATTTTTTCTAATGGCACATGGGAGTTTACTGAACGATCCTATGATTGTAAACCAGTAGGTTGTAAATAGGTGTTCAAGAAGAAGCTTAGGTCTGATGGTACTATTGAGAAGTATAAAGTCCGGCTTGTGACCATATATTACATACAAAAAGAAGGCGAAGATTTCTTTGATACTTATTCACCCATCGCTAGATTGACTACTATTCGAGCACTACTTTCTTTGGCTGCCTCATTGTAACACCCTTGGGTTAATCACGATACTAACCCTGTGCTTAACCCACTAATCATGGACTTAAGCTCGTCGTTAGCGTTAATCAAGTTCGCATAGTAAACATCGATTTAGCCGTGTTCGACCATATTTTTCTCCTTGATCCGAGCCTCAAATCAACTTGCACCCAAAAGCAAAGTTGTAGATCTTCTCTTCCTCTAAAACTTTTATTTTGGCCAAATTTCAAGTATTTATATCAAATTTTGAGATTCGGATGGTCAAACGCGAGTCAAAATTCAGTCAAAACAATCACTGTTCTTCTCCTGTGCTGCACTGTGCGCCCCCCGACGCCCATACCGGCGACTGGCACAGCGCCGGCGACCACCACGCATCGCGACCGCCGGCGAACCTCGCCCTCCGCGCGTGCCTTATCCGTTCACGTGCTCTGGAGGCTTCTCGATCTCGTCCCCTTTCTCCTTCCTCGCGCGCACGCCGAGCCCGACGCGAGCAGAGCTCGTCGCCAGCGCCCCTCCGCCTGTTCCTCGCCGCCCCGCTGCGAATCCTCGCGCCCCAGGCCACCTCGCTTCGCCCCGCACCTGCTCCACTCCTCCTAGAGTCGGGCCGAGCCCCTGCTTGCGCGCCTAGAGGCGCCGCCACCTGCCATTGCCGCCTCCTCCACCCAGCTCGCAGTGGATAGCCCACCTCCGGTCCTCCTTGGCCCCAATCGACCCCAAAAATAACTTCCCCATGGTGTCGTGAGGCTTGCTGACTTCCTCCTCGCTGCTCAGAGCCGCCGGAGCGCCACCGCCGCGACCAAACCTCTGCCGAGCTCCGCCCCGAGCTCTGCCACCGTCAATCTCCTTCATCGACGCTTCTCCCCGACGACAAACTACCACCGGAGCTCCGCAACGTGGTGAGGATGCCCCCGGTCTCGTTTCCCCTCTCTCTCCTGCACCCGTGCCTCGGCAATTGCTCACCGGAGCATCATGCCCGCACCCCGCCGCCGACGGGCATGCTCCGGCCGCCTCCTCACCGTCTCGACCCTGCCGTCGCCTTCCCCACGTTATCCTCTCCCTCCTCGGCGTTTTCCCCACCCGAACCGGCCCTCGGAGCGCCGTCCACGGCAACTCCGGCGACCCCACCGCCGCACGCCGCTGACCGCCCGCACCCGCGCCGCTTGCTCGCCCGGAGCCGCCCCTGAGCCGCGCGCCGAGCCGCCCGCTCGGGTCTAAAGCCGTCGAGCCGACCGCCCGCTGAGCCGCAGCCGCGCCCGAGCCGAGCCGAGCCGAGCCGAGCCGCCTCAGCCCTCGGATCTTGATCCGACGGTCTAGATCAGATCTAGACTGAGTCAACCAGAGCCGTCCCTGGCACTTTTGCAAAAGAGACCCTGTGTTTCTTTAGAATCAACCCGCAGTCCACACTAGCTCAAAAGTAATTCCAGGAAGGTCCTTTTCTTTCTGTTTTAGCCCCTGAGCTTTTTGAAAATAGAACCCACTATCCAGGACCCTCCCTTTCGCCGTCTAGCCCCTAGATCTAACCCTAATTATGTTCTAGCCCCTAGTTTCTTTAGATCCTACCCCTGGAAGCTCTGTTTTCTCACAATCAAGTCCCCGGAACCTTGTTTTAGCTATATCTTTCTCGTTTTAGCTCCGTTTAAGCTAGTTCTTGTTGTGTTAGTCTTGTTTTAGCGTAAGCCATCTTTTAGTAGTGCCGTTGTGTCATAGTTCCTATTTTTAAAATTAAATGTAGATTTAATTTGATTAATATTCTCTCATCTAGTTTTTTTTCTAATTAAAAGTTAATTAGATGTTTACTTTGGTTTTCATAATTAGTGTTAATGTGCTTAATGCCAATTTAAATGTGTTATTTTCTTTATGTTCATGCACTCGCCTCATTGCATATCATTTAGGTACGCTAGACGTACAACGTGTGGACGTGGAGCACATGCTGACGGAACCGAACCACAAGACGGAGTTGGGTGGACGCATCCTAAAGAGAAAAGGACCCGCTGGAGCAACCGAAGACCCGGCTCAAACTTGGAAGGGTCCAAGGCCTTGTTAGTGCTAACACTAGCTAGTGTTACTCCCAGGCAAGCCCCGGAGCATAACCCCTAATTTCAGTATTTAATGTTTATTTAAGTATTTGTGCATTTACGTTTGTAAGAGTTGTATGGAACCCTAGTATGCATGTTTTTCCCTAGGTATCTATGAGTCTATACTAGTATACATGTGTCGTTAGTATTGCCATGCTTAACTAAGATTCGGTAGAAGTCGAGTGATTCCTGTCACTCGCGAGATATAGATTTTTGTTACTTATGGCAACGTGGCTTGAGAATGAATCAATGAGGAAAGAGAAATGGAGACCGGGCGGAGATGATTTTGGTTTTGGATATGAAATGGATGGAAAATAAGCCTCCGCCTGTGTCGATTGAGGACCGTACCGTTGTTGGCACTATTGATCAATGATTGAACAGTACTAACCACATGCCGGAAGTAGGAGGTAGTCGAAACCGGTAAGCTGTAGACCTGATTTACAACGATAGCTTGAATTCCGACCTGCTATGCTGGGCGTGGAATGATGGCGGGTGTTGGATTAGATGTCGCCTCCGGGTTCTCCGGGAGTTCACTGTGAGGGGCCCTTCACCTGGGTTTTAGCAGGCGTAGTTCAGGTGTCGTGGTAATGACGAGAACAGTTGACGCGTGTGGCCCGGCGTGGTTTGCATGTGTCGTGTGAGTTAGGTCCACCTTGCAAGGTTAAATCGGATCGATTCGCCGTGACTCGTGGTTATGAGAGCCTTGATCCCTCTATCACATCGTAGTAAACAGGTGGAACGAGAATGGCAATGTGATGAGATATGTTTAGTGTACTCTTAGAAAATATAATGTGATATACCATGTTTGCTCTAGATGTTTATGCAAACCTAGTTGATATTTGTACATTAAACTTGAGCTAAAATATTGAAAGTAAGGATTCACTATTAATCGTCTTTCAGCAGAATAAACTCCAAAGCCAAAAAGCTTTGCATGTCTGGATAATGGGCTAAGTATACCCATGTCGGGTAAGTCTTGCTTAGTATTAGTATACTCAGAGTTTGTTGTTACCCTGTTTCAGGTGTAGCTGCAGCTGGTTGGAGTTAATCAGGATTCACATCGGTGAGCTCGATGTGACGTCCTCATGTCATCGTAGTTATCGTTATTTTTCTAAACTAAACTTCTATTTGATTTCCGCTGCATTTTGAACTCTGATATTTTACGTAAAATTGTTTGTAAAACTCTACAGTGTAAATTAACTTTGAGAACTTTTGTCTGCTTGTAATCATCTGTGCTCGTCTTCGTGCGAGACTTCCAGTGTTTTCGATCCTTAACCCAACAGGCTGTCGGATTACACCGTTTTAAGTGTGCGGTGACGTGATTAATACTTAAGATGATAGTTAGCGCACTTAAGCCGGTTTAATTTAGGTGGTTCTGTCACACTCATATGGTCTTATCGTCCATCAAATGGATGTAAAGACAACTTTTCTAAATGGAGAGTTGAATAGGAGATCTACATGGATCAGTCTGATGGATTTATGGTAAAGGGTCAAGAAAGCAATGTGTGTAAGTTGTTGAAGTTTTTGTATGGCCTGAAACAAGCACCTAAGCAATGACATGAGAAGTTTGACATAACTTTAACTTCTGAGAATATTGGGAGAAGGTCTTGAGCTTCTTTGGCTATATGGACAGCAAGCATATTCTACAACACCCTATGATCCCAGCATGATACTTAGAAAGGATAATATAAGAAGATAGCTAATAACTAACTCAGATACTCTCATATTATCGGTTCACTTGTGTACTTGGCTAGTACAACAAGATTCGACATATATTTTGCTGTGATGAAATCAAGCACATTCATGCCAAAGAGAGTAGTGGGTTAGTTTTTCTTTAAAAAAACCCTAAACCCTCTGATCATTGGCATGCACTTGAAAGGGTTATGCACTATTTGGTGGGTACTATGAGTTATATGATTCACTATTCCAAGCACTTTGCTGTGCTTAAGAGATGTAGTGATTCAAACTGAATTTTGAGTGTTGATGAGCTTTAAGCCATGAGTATGTGTTCACCCTTAGAGGTGGTGCAATATCATGGAGGTCTTGCAAACAAACCATTTTGATGAGGTTAACCACGCAAACAGCCACCGTTGAGGAAGAGTGGCTGCGTGAGCTTTTGATGGACTTGTCTATGGTTGACAAACTAGTGCTGGCTATTCTTATGAACAGTGAGAATCAAAACGTGACAGTTAAAGTCTCATCTCATCTTACACTGGATGCTTGTATTCTTGCAGGTACACTTGGGCCCTCTTTGGGAGGGCTCCGGCTAGCTCTATGTTTTAATTTAATGTGTAATCTCAACTGTGATTATGTGAATTATGCTTGTCATATCATAGATTCATAATGTGACCGTAGCAAATTGATGGTGCCATGAGAAAGAAGGAAGAAACTTGCATGGTTTTGGACATCATTGATGGTGCCATAAGTATATTTGAGGGGGCTTCAAATTGGCACCTCTGTGCTGACAACTTGGCTAGTAGTTCAGAAATCCTTAGATCCTCACTCACAAGAATCGGGAGGAAAAGATCACGCTAAACTGCTCCAAAGGGGAACGGAGCCAGAGATCACTATGCAGACCCAGACCTGCTCTGAAACTGGACAAGCAAACTAGAGGTTCCCTGCCTGCACCTGAGCTGAGTGTCTCCAAAGGAAAAACCAGCCGCAAGGCTGCTGCTCGCCGCGACTGCGAGGGGTCAGCGTCGTGGCCAACATTTTCGGATGTCAGGAGGGGAGAAAAGAGTCCATCCGGAAAACATGCATTTTCCATTCATTCCTTTGATTTGAATTCAGTAATGCACTCGGGTTCGTCCAATCTTTAATTTCAAGTCAGAAGCACAGTTATATTGCAGATGTATAACAATGATGATCTACTGAAATTGTGTAATTTGGTGCACAGTTGTGTTAGGAGTTCTAGGATCTCTAGTACAAATGGAACCACAAAAGGAGCCATGGAATCCATACCTTGGTCACTAGGACCTCCCATCTTTGTTTTTTATTTCTCTCTGTGTATGTCGGTTGCTCTCCTAGTGGTGGCAATGGGCAGCTGATCGGATAGCTTGAACGGGGTTTCAACCCCTGTATTTATAGGCCCGTTGCCCACCGGGGAACCGACGTCCCCTTAGGTCGGTTCCACCCCCGATCAGGGTGGAACAGGATGGAAACATCCCGTTCTTCTTATTATTTTTTTATTTCTTAATTGATTATTTTACTGTGGATTATTTAATAATTTTACTGTTTAAGCTTTACAGATCACCATAGTTCTAACAAGTTGCTCACCCTTCTGGTGTGTCGTCCTAGCCGGCCGGCCAATCCGTCCTATGGTACAGTACGGATGATTCAACTTCTTTGTAATGAATGGTCCAGCTACAGACTATGAAGTTCTTTTTGAATGCTAGTTGGTGGTGATCACCGATCCCGTTTGGCCGACGTCCAATGTACATATGCAAAAGCACTGCGGCGGCTAATCCGTATCTGAATCGGAAACACCAGCAGTAGTCGGCACATCCTAATCGGAAAGCCTGGGAACGCCAAGTCCGAGCCAGTCCAATGGTAGACCGACCCCTCTACCCGACTCGGAAAGCACGTATAGTTGCGAGGCCGCCATAAAAGGCCGAGGCACCCTGCTCTTCTCTCCATCGAAGGCAAAGCCAAGCTAAAGCCAGCGTTCGCCAAACGTTCAGCATCAACCAACCCAAGGTCTTAGTTAGTGCACGAACCCTGTCTGCGAGACAGCGCTCACGCAAGCGACGCAATCATGGGGAACGCGAACGTCACGGGGAAGAAGATTCTGACGGTGGCGATCTCGTTGCTCGCCGTCCTGGCGCTGCTTCTCCAGCCGTGCGCCGCCGCACGCCCCGTCCCCGGAACAACCTCCATTATCGACGGCAGTCGGAGCCTGCACCTGCCGCTCCGAGGGTCACTGCTGCGCGGCCCGGAGAGCGTCGCATTCGACGGCGACGGCGTGGGCCCCTACAGCGGCGTCTCCGATGGCCGCGTCTTGAAGTGGAACGGACTGGCGCGCCGCTGGTCCACCTACGCGTATAGCCCGGGCTACAGCGCCAAGGCCTGCACCGCGTCCAGGACTCGGCCAGCCGAAGTCACAGAGAGCACGTGCGGCCGCCCGTTGGGCCTGCGCTTCCACTACGAGTCCGGCAACCTCTACATCGCCGATGCGTACAAGGGGCTGATGCGTGTCGGCCCGGGTGGCGGCAAGGCGACGGTGCTGGCCAATGAGGTCGACGGCGTGCCGCTCCGCTTCACCAACGGCGTCGATGTCGACCAGGTCACCGGAGAGGTGTTCTTTACAGACAGTAGCATGAACTATCAGCGGTCGCAGCACGAGAGAGTCACCACTACTGGAGACTCGACGGGCCGCCTCATGAAGTATGATCCGAAGACGAAGAGTGTCACTGTGCTGCAATCCGGTATCACATATCCTAATGGTCTCGCTATTAGTGCCGATCGGACACACCTTGTCGTAGCACTCACTGGAGCATGCAAGTTGATGAGGTATTGGATCAAGGGTCCCAAGGCGGGCACTTCGGAGCCGCTTGCCGATCTACCGGGCTATCCTGACAACGTGAGGGCTGACCTCAATGGTGGATTTTGGGTAGCACTTCACCGGGAGAAGATGGAACTGTCATTTGGCCCAGACAACCACCTTCTTGCTGTGAGGATCAATGCTGACGGACAGGTGATCCAGGTGATGAGGGGATCCAAGAGCGTAAGGCCGACCGAGGTGGTGGAGAGGTTAGGCGGCAAGTTATATATGGGCTCGGTGGAATTACCTTATGTCGGCGTGGTTAGCGAATAGGAATCTCAATCTTTATATCTAGTGTTTTTAGTTTAGGTTTCTTATTTTTCGATATTGCTATGGTCTTAGGAGCTTGATTTTTTATTGTAGCTAGAGCTTGACTTTTTTTACATTACATCAAGATTGTACTAGCCTATTCTGGGCTCGTTGAATGATTACTTCTGTATTTCAGTGAAAACGTTTGGGTATACTATGCCAAAATTTGGATTTGGTATAATAAAGTGATCGAGGGTTCATCTAAAACTACCACGAGGTACCGTAATTCCGTAAATGTCTTTCCATCCAAAAAGTTCATGCTTATGCCGATTTTTAATTTAGTGGACCGTGAATGAAGATGAGCTAGTCTCTCAACAGATTTCAGTTTCCCCCCTAAAATCACCCATTGGCCGAGCATTGATTATGCGGCAAAAGGAACTGTGCCAGCTCTATAAAACCCCTTTTCCTTGCACACTGTAATCTGCAGCTATCGACTCAAGAAGTACACAACAGCCAAGACCTGCACAGGTAGCTCAGCCTCGATCAGCTAGAACCATGGAAACGTTTGGTGGGGCAAGCTCGCCAGACAGACCGGTGAAGAGAAGGCTACCCATCGTTGCATGGTCCTGCGCCATGGCCACGGTGCTGGCTCTCGCGACGGTGGCGCCTGTCGCTGCCGGAAAGGGAGACGAGGCGGCATAGATGGTCGGCAAAGCGGCCGCCGTCTCGAGGATCGCCGCCACGTCGGCGTAGGCGCCGCCGTCCAGCGTGAACGTAACGTTGATCTTCCGGTCGACGCCGGACCCGAGCGCGTGCGAGACCGCGCTCACGTCGGCGGAGGCGCGGTCGGCCCGGGACCCGTTCGCGGCGTCCGTCCAGTTCGCGATGGCCATGGCCACAGCGGCGCGCTCGCTGGCGCGCAACCTCTCCGCGTCCGCGCCGGCTTCGCCGCCGTCGGGCATGCACGACTGCGCCGAGCTGCTCGACATCAGCCTCGCCCAGCTCCGCGACGCGCTCGCGGGGCGCGCGGCCGACGCGGCCGGGGCCAGGCCACGACGTGGCTCAGCGCCGCGCTGACGAACCAGGGCACGTGCAAACGACAGCCTCGCCGCCGCCGCCACGCCGGCCCCGCCGGGCGCGACGCCGTGCGCAAGCAGGTCGCGGCGCTCGCGCGGTTCATCCGCACCGCCCTGGCGCTCTCATGCTGTAACATATCCTCAACATAACAATCCAGACTAAACTTCTCGGTAGGGCAAGCTCCACACTTTTCACCTCGCAAACTATCACTTTGGTGACAATTTTTTTCTCCAATTCTGTTCAATTTAGAATTTAGGACTATTGCTGGAGTTGGAGCAAACTTTGAGCATTTAAAGGACCTTGTTTAGGGGCTACTACTTGAGTTGCTCTTGGAGCATCAGAGGTTTAGGGTGGAAGTGGGACGGGGGCAGTAGTCCAAGGCGAAGGTTTTTTTTTTGTTGGTCAACGGGAGGAGAGCATCCCCACCTGATTTTCATAAATTTCAATGGCTTTTTGCTAGCCAAAAGCTTTTACAGATAGTTTCAGCATTTTCAAGGAAAAAAAAGGGAGGGTACCCTGCGTCGAGCAGCGCTCAAACGCGGGTGGCAGGCGCTCCACCGAGCTGCCTTTATCAATTCTTCCCTTGGGAATAACATCATATATATATTTGTTACATTTCACCAACTTCACATCTGCATATTGGTTGGCAGTATACAGAGTGGTAATACAATGCAGAATGAAACTAGACTGACAGAAGATGGCAATCTGCCACTGTCCTTGCGGAGGAAGAGCGCTTCATAGACCGGGAAATTGATTGCCACTATTAGCACACAAAGAACAGCCTGCAGGAACAAAGCCCCCAAGCCTGTTGCGCCTTCATGTAACAAAACTCTTGCCACTCCGAACACCATGCATGCCAGGTTGAGCAATGCGACAGTTGCAATGATCACAAACATCAAGGAGAAGGATCCGAACTCCATCATCCCCTTCTTGTACCTCTCCGAGGCCTGCATATCAGTCACCTTCGCCGTCAGGGCGAACCCTGACTCGGAGATGCCCAGCATTCTGCGGATTGTGTCGATGGTTGCCAGGAGGTATGAGGAGATTCTTCTGAAAAGCCACATCCTTTGTGCGTTCCACCACTCTACAGCAGTGTCACCACATTGCCATGACTCCACCAAGCTGCATGAGTATGCAGCCATAATGATGTATGCAAATGGTACAAACCAGGGGCTGGTCATCTGAGTTGAGTTGATTGTAGATGCAAATTTTGTATCAGAGTTAGAGCAAAGTGCATATAAATAAGCATTGAAATATACTTTAACGTACCTCAGGGAAAAGGGAGATGCCATTGAGGAAGCAAAGTGAAGGGATGGTGACGTAGTATAAGGTGGGGAAGCTGTTCAGAGCCCAGAACCCACAGACAGAGTAACCCATTTGAAGGCCCAGCCTGATCTTCCTGTGACCCAATAGAAAGGGGCTGTATTTTGAGAGGGAGATCTGGAGGAACCCTTCTGTCCATCTCTTGTGCTGAACCAGAATCTGTCCCAGTGAGATGGGGGCCATGCCTAAGAAGCCCTTTCTTTCCGGGTTGTAGTACACCGATCTCCACCCACGACATTGGATTTGCAACCCTGTAATGACATCCTCCAGTGGGCAACCGTATCTGACTCCCTTCTGCAATTCAGCAACTCAAATTCAGTAAGATACGCACATGAAACGAAGAAAATTCTGCAATTCTACAATTTCCAGGTATTTGTTCAGGGATAGAGACCTCGATTCCCCAAAGGGTGTTATGCTCATATGTGCAAGTCGCAAGTGACTTGGCCATTCTTTCCAACTCGTCGATTTCTTCAGTTTTCCTCATCACCCTAGTCCAGTCTTTCTGGTAGCCTTGACTACATATCCGCCCACATAGAGCTTCTCTCCGATGGAAGCATCCTGTGCCATAGTAACACATTCCACCCCATGCATCCAAGCAAGGATGATCCAACTGGAGACCAATTCAATCGAAAGAAAAGCAGGGTTAGGCTTACTGGTGCATGTTTCAGCTCATGACATAGGTACATCCTCCATTGAAATTTCAAGAGATGCAATGCTGAATTTTTAAATGACCTCATTCACAGTGTTTATGGGATTGCCATAGATGTCATTGTGCACCACATTTTCGAAGTTCTGAGGATACTGAACAAAAGCAATATCATGGCCTTGCTCTTCATTTAGGAAGAAGCATAATGCATCTCTGATAGACCCTGAATTGTTGGAGTACATATCGCAGTCCACATTCATTATGATTGGGCTGTTGCTTATCACTGACGATACCCTTATCTGCGCTATCAACCTTAGTTAAGGAATCATATAAACACAGAAAATATTGATTCAAAGGACATAAGTGAAAATCCTGGACCATACTAAAGAGAAGGCAAAATACCCACCAAAGCATTCAGTGATCCAGCTTTGAAGTGATGATGTTCCTGAAGCCTCTTCTCACGTGCCATATACACAAGTGTTGGTAACGCATTTCCACTGATATCAGTTATCTTTCGTTTGTTTCTGTCAATCAAAATCTAGCAACCGAGAACACTTTGATCAGAATAAACCATAAAAAACATAAAAACAGGAAGGAATATTTCAGTAATGGGTGTTTTGTATCAACCATGCCAGGCTTGTCTTGCTAGACCCAAATATTTAGGTAGTGGAATAAAACATTTCAGAAGTGTGGCCAGCAGAACTTGTTGAAAAATCAATCAACAGGTTAAATATAGTTTTGCAAGATGAGTATTGCGAACTTCCTAAAGATACCATATTAGAAAAATTTTGTAGTCAAATGCCATATCCTCCTAGAAGTATGAGTATGCTCAGATCACTTATACTAAAACATTACCTGGACTATAGAAGGGTGATCTGTATAAGTCGTACCCTCATTCCATTGGGTGAAGCCCCCAACTTTGCATTCTGCAGCCTCGGGGATCTTGCCTGAATTTACAACTGAACTAACTCGATTAGTTAAATCTTTGTGGCTCTCCTGCAAAACATATAAATGAGAAAAAAAGAAAGATAATAAGCACGAGTTTGCTGGTTTGACATTCTCAAAGAACATATATGGAGGGCCACCATGGCAGAAAGTTAATGTGCCCGGTAGCAAAATAACAATTAGATTGAGATGAGCAAGATTACAACAGAGTGCATAAGAAATTTTCACTCCTACCTTCAATGCGAACCACTCTTTAGGGTTGCATGCATCAGGAGGTCCATCTGCTTTGGCAAAGTAGGCAGCTGGAGACCTGGGCTCAACCATGTACTTCTTGCAAAATGGAACCCAGTGCTTTGCAAACTCAGATGCTTCGTACAGAGCATATAATGTTATAGCGGAACCGGCATCATCAGACAAATAGATGTTCAGCTTCTCTGGCGGGTAGTCATAAGCCATAACAGATAGGACAGTGGAGATGACAAGCATTGGTGGCTCAAGAGTTGGGTCTGCTGTGCACACAAATATGTCCACCCCAGGAAGCTCCTCCTCATTATACCTGTTTGTAGTCAAAGCTTTAGCGAAAACTTCACCATAGGCATAGACGCAATTACAACCTCATGGAAAACACTACAATGCTTCCAGATTCGAATATGCAGCATTTCTACAGAAGTGCAGGAGGATGCATACACCACAGTTAGCTTGATTGCCTCTATGAATATCGCGATCAATTATTCTAGCAGGTAAGCATCATACTAGTAGGGATGTATGTAGTTATTACTTCGTCTCCAATCTCCACAACTCCAAACAGATAAAATGGAGAACATGGGGCTACTTTAGAGCGACCGAAAATGCACTGATTCAGTTTGTACTCCAGGATTGGTACCTTCGGGCGAGCCGGTCGGGGAAGGTGCGGCGGTAGACGGGGCTCCACCGCACGGACAGCGTCAGCACCCAGTAGAAGCCGAACCAGAGCTCGGCGGCGGAGAGCCCCAGCCACGCCCACCACCGCGCGCTGCTGCTCCTCGGCGGCAGGTGCGTAGCCCTGTACAGCCATATCAGAAGAAGCCCCGCGAGGAGCGTGCTCGCGAACAGCCGGTACGCGTACGCCGCCACCCGCGCTGGTTTCTCCGACGCGAACAGCGGCGGCCGGCCGCTGGACACGCTGCTCCCGGCCATGGCCACCGCTTGCTCTCCCTTTGATAGCCTAATAGCCTGCGCAGCTCCCGGCCATGGCCACCGCTTGCGCCACCCTTGTTTTTATCACGGAATACGGACGGGGAGTGGATGGTCAACGGAGATGGAGTTCAGTTCTGGAGTGGGTGAGTAGGTGATGGTCAACGATGGAGCTGGAGTCCGGAGTTCAGCCGCCTCTGCGGCTGCTAAGCTGAAAATTTTGACATCTTGTGGCTCAGTCAACTGACGCGAAGGACAGCAGACCATCTTCTGAAGGCACAACTATTTTCAGCAGCTGCAGATCACCATGGATTTACAGTCTGTACTGACATAAACATCAGATATGGGGACTACATAGCACGGATCAGAATTCAGAACAGAACGACCGGCCAGCTCCTTTCGTAGAATCTATCTTACAGGCTTACATGTAGAATTTACTCTTACATATATGCCAAGCTATGGGCTGTTCAATTACAATTCACAACTATCCTTTGCTGAACCGTAGCTCCTTTATAGCATTTAGATGCTTCTCCAGATAAGAAATTTGCGGCTGAGACTGCGATCTGATTTGGTAACCAAACATTGGATGCTCAAGCTGCAAGATCAAAGCACCTGAAACTGAACCAAGCAGTGCCCAGTGAAAAACGCAGTATTCAGTAATCCAAAAGTGGTTAAAGGGATATGTAAATTACCGTGTTACCAGGGAAACCAAAACTATCCAATACGATCCATGCCACCTAGAAATGTAGCTGATCCATTTATTTGAAGAGCTTTCTGAGCCCATTGAACAATGATAAAGCTCTAAGTTCGCCACCTCTCATGTCCCTCAATCTTCTACGCAATATCTATGCAAAACAATTGGAGGGCATGTAAATCGTTAAGAGTTGAAACATGGAGCACATGCAAAGGCAACAGCAGTACAAGCTTTTCTGACTTACATATTGTGTCCGATACAAGATTCTCCGTTCACTGATGCACAGATCTTTTGCTAGCTGTTTTAGCAGTAAGGTTCTGTTGGCTTGCTTTGCATTTATTGAACCTTGTGGAGAGCCATTTCCACCCTGAAATAATATGGATCCACTTACTGACATTGTCAACAAATACTCAGGATGGACTGAAATTATTTAATCACAGGACAATAATATCATAAAATTAGAAGGATGACACGGTCTTCCTATCTCATGAGGTTAACTAGTGTGTTCTGCAAGAAATGACATGAAAAGAGGACGTCACCTCTAGGTACTTAGAATACTTTGATATATTAGATTCACAGGAGTCCAGGATAAACTGAAGAGCCTGTTCTTCCAATTCAGGATAATTAAAACCAGGTTTGGTTGAATTTTTATTCGCTGCAGCAACAGCCATCTGCAAGAAACAAGGCAGAGATCATTTTTAACAACAATCATAACATCAAGCTGTCTTCACTATCCTCCTAGCTCTAGCTCTACTGATAATTTTTTCAACATTGAGTGCAGAATAACAGCAACGAACCTCCTCAAAGCGTTGACTCATGTCAGGAGGACTGACCACAAGGAAGGCATAAGCCATCAGCTCAACTGGCCATCCAGTAACCCGCAAAGGGAAACTTTCAGATCTGTAAATGGTGATCAAAATCCACTTTTGTCAATACCGAGTATATAAATCTGATAGTATCAGAAATGTACACAGTAAGATGATCAGACAAATAAATAGAAAAGAGCGATATGCATGATACTGAACTGGTGGTAGGTTCGGTTTTCCCAAAGAGAACAATGTGGCATGAATGGCGAATCATGTACAGATCTATGGAAAGCTGTGCTTAATTATGAACTTATTTATTCTGGTAAAATATCTCGTTTCCATTTAAATTTAATGCATTTTACACCCAATATGAAATCATGCTTTGTTACCATAATTTGTTCTCAGTATATGGAAGTAACAATAAGAAACCAATGATGCCAAAGAATGTTCTAATCCAATCAGTAGTCGTTTACCAAGATTACAACAAGGGATTTAAAGTTCAAAAACAAAGCATTTCTTGTCTTGACAAAAAGATAATAGCATGTGAAGATCCACATAGAAGTAACAGGTAAGGTACACTTTTGCCCATAAGTGTAATGAGAACTTACACTGACAAACCATTTCGCTTTAGTGCTTTTAGTTTCTCTTTGTAGCACTTGTCAGATTTATCAAGAGACACCAGCAACTCAACTGAATCATTTGGGTTTGTCCCCTCTTTTGGAACAAAACCATATGAAAGCAATAGTTCACCACTGGATTTCTTCCCGTAAGATATAAAAACCTGAAGATGTTCCGAGTCAAAACAAGCAGTTTATTAGATAATATGTGATGGACAACACCAGTTACCGCTAGACTTGAGATATACAAAAAGAAGTTGGCAGTATATTGCTAGATAGCAATGTGTGTCCAACATGATTAATAGTAACTATATTTCAGCAAACCACAAATTAATATGCAGACTTTAGTATTGAAAACAGCAATACCATACTGGTAGACTTTTGATGATTAATTTGATTGATAGATAACTGAGAAAAGAGCTAAGAAGCATAAATAAAAAATGTTACCTGCTCACCTGGTTGATATGCACGGTCAGTGGTGAAAACTATTCCTTGCGATGACTTATCGAAGTCCAAGAATGTTTCCACCTGGAAAATTTAATAACCAAAAAGTAAATGTCATGAATACTGAATGTTAGGAAGACATACAAGCGCGTAGAAAAGTGTTATTAATTTTGAGGACTATTAAGGATGGTTCTTTGCTTAATTCTGAGCACTATTAACTATTAAGGATGGTTCTTTGTAAAAATATAAAATATTGTACCTCAGGACTATGGTTAAGCATATCTGCCCAAGGAACTAGTGCAACCCTTCCATCCATAGATGGCAAACGAACCTGCACAATAGACCAATGCACATTATTGGCTAGCTGAAATGACAGCAATTGCAAGCAAAGGAATTTGTACTCATCATGAAAAGGGCTACTAGAAATCTACAAGTGAATCAAGGTTTGAATCATATTAGATAAATCCAGCCTTACCAGGCGCGAGAAGAGAATGCCGAAGGACCATAGAAATGTCTCTATGTTATATACCTAAAATAGAGATTGAGATATACTGATCAGGTTAAAGTATAAATGACGAATTAATAAAAAGACTAGCATCGACATTCAAGGTGTAATCAGATTAATATATATAGTCAGTGACAGAGCTACTAGGGGGTGCTCATATTCCAAAATTTTCCAAGAGACCTTTGAGAATCAGGGATATCCTAGGTCACATTACCACCCAACCTAATCTTCTGAACCTGGTTTATGTCACTGTATATAGTTGCTAATATGTGACCCATTCACACGACTTTGTTTCAAACTCAAAGCCAAACACTAATATGCTCTTCATCCTCCTTCCGGTATACTATAGCCTCAAGATTTGAAGAATTGTATCTATCTGTGCACAGGATTGAAGTTGGCTAAGCAGTCTTGTACCCGTAAAGTCGTAAGAGTAAACAAATAATATATCGATGTTTGCACAACAGACCTCTTCAGGGAATAAATCTGAATGTTTAGAAAATATACGGTCTCGAAGGTCGTTGTATCTGCCAAAACCCAACAAAGCAAAATACCAGTGTGAGCTCTAACAGCCAAGGAACTTAATTTGTTAAAGTACCATTAGTAGAAGTATAGGTAGACAATCTTACGTCCCAATCACATCAGTTATCCTCTGAATTGCACATTCCCTGATTGGCGAAGCCACCAGGTATGCATCTAGCTCTGCACGAGTCCTGCAATAATAACACATAAAGGCTGTACAAGATTGAGAATGCTATGTCATAGTCACTCTCCCCAATCCACTCAATACAGCAATAAGCCTACTATAATCCTGGGACATACTGTTGGAGTAATGGGCTTGGCCCATTTATTCTAAAGCATTAAAAGAATTTAAAGCCCACTATTAATGCTAGGGAATCAATGTTTAATTCCGTACCGGGAATTGAGGAGGATCTCAACCGACTTAAAAGGTGGACTTCTTGTACACCACTTGTGAAGCCGGTAAGAGGAGGACGGTGAACCACACACGCGCGCGCGCTCGCTCGCCTCGCCGGGCCGGGCCGGGCCGTGGCCGTGGCCGAGGCCGAGGCGAGGCGCGGCGCGGCGCGGCGCGGCCGGACGGGCGGTGCGCGTGCGCGGCCGGACGTGACGTGCGGTGCGGTGCGGTGCGATGGCTATTTTGCCGTTGACAGCAATTAATCGTGCGATTAAACGTGCAATTAAATTTGTAATTAATGGCCATAACCGCATCACCTAAATGACTCTGATGGTGTCCAGGTTCAACGATCCTGAGCACCTGAGTCACTATATAAGGAGTGCCATTCCCCTCATCCATCCTGCACCAGAGCACTGAGGCAACTCGGCTCCTCTCTTCTCCCTCTCCAGTTGCAACAACTGAGTTCCCCAACGCTAATTTCTGCGCGCACAGAATTAGCGTGAGCAGGCCTCCGAAACCTTGCTCGCCTTGAGATCCTGCACGGGATAGGCGGGCAATCAGGTTTTTGGGTAACGCTTTAGCGTGACTGCTCAAAAATACTAAGGCTTTGCCCGATTGTACGACTACTTCCTGGTGGACGAGCCGAACGACTACGTCGACTACATTCTGGTGGCCGAACGACTACGTCGACTACATCTTGGTGACCGTTCGCGGGACTGCACTGCGAACTTCTTCCTGCACCGATTTAGTTCGACTACTTCGACTGAGGCCAACCGAGTAGATGTCTACTCCAGTTGGTAACAGCGCAGCCAATGCCTCCGGCAACGGCCCCGCTTTAGGGTACTCCCTGAAACTTTGGTTATTTATATTGTTTATGCTTATATGTGTGATAAGTATAAACATGTTCACATGTTTTATTTTACTCCTTAAAGTCATAGAAATATTGCTAGTTTATACATTTAATTTTGGAATTAAAATATACCGAAAATTGCCTAGATATCTAACAATCCAAAAACCTGAATGTGTTAATAGGCTTTCGGTATCTAGCTTTGCTGCATCAATCAAACCATCACCTTTTGATGGTTCAAATTACAAACGTTGGCAAGAGCGGCTTATACTGTGGTTAACACTATCGAGAGTGATCCATGTGAAAGAGGGTAAGCCTGAACAATTCTCTCCAGAGGAAGGGAGTGCGTTCGATGAGGCTGATATCCTCTTTCGAGGCTTGATCATTAGTGTTCTCGGTGATAACCTGGTGGATTCTTATATCCGGCTGCCAACTGGCAAAGCATTGTGGGATGCTCTTGAGGCTCAATATGGAGTATCTGACGCCGGGAGTGAGTTGTATATCATGGAGCAGTTCCTTGAGTACAGGATGGTCGAAGACCGTTCTGTAGTGGAACAGGCTCATGAAATACATACTCTGGCAAAAGATCTCAAAAATTGCAGCAAAGAGTCCCCATGTGTGTTACCCAATAAATTTGTGGCTGGAGGTATAATCTCTAAGCTGCCACCTTCTTGGAGGGACTTTGCTACTTCTCTAAAACATAAGAGACAGGAGTTCACAATAGATGGACTCATAGGGACTCTTGATGTTGAGGAGAAGGCGAGAGCAAAGGACATACGTGGGAAAGGAGTTGTTGGTGCTTCAAGTGCCAATCTTGTTCAGAAGAACAACTCCCATAAGAACAAGAAAAAGCCACCGCAGAACCAACCAAAGACTAAGAAGACAACCACTTTTAAGAAGAAGAAGAAGACGGGAGCTTGCTATGTGTGCGCTAGTACGGATCACTTTGCTGCAAAGTGTCCGAACCGCAAGGGCAACGACTCCGCCAACATGGTTATTAGCGAGCCTGGAGGAACTTCGGGGTACGGTAATTTATTACCTACTGTTCTTTCAGTCTTTGGTTCACCCGAGTGGTGGGTTGACACTGGTGCTAATATTCATGTTTGTGCTGATGTTTCTTTGTTCTCTTCTTACCAGACCGGCGGGACTTCCTCCTTGCTGATGGGGAACGGATCACATGCGCGTGTTCTTGGTGTTGGTACGGTAAATCTGAAGTTTACTTCGGGGAAGACCGTGCAGCTGAAGAACGTGCAGCATGTCCCCACCATCAAGAAGAATTTAGTCAGCGGCTCTTTACTGTGTAGAGATGGTTTCAAATTAGTCTTTGAGTCCAATAAATGTATCTTGTCTAAGTTTGGTACTTTTGTTGGAAAAGGTTATGAAAGCGGAGGTTTGTTCCGTCTTTCTTTGTCAGATGTTTGTAATAAAATTGCATACAATGTTATTAACGTTGATGAAACAAATGTTTGGCATTCGAGGCTTTGTCACGTTAATTTTGGTTGTATGATGCGCTTAGCTAATTTGAGCTTAATTCCAAAGTTCACTTTTGTCAAAAATTCTAAGTGTCATGTATGTGTTGAATCAAAACAAACTCGTAAGCCTCATAAGACCGCGGAGGCAAGGAGCTTGGCACCCTTAGAATTAATTCATTCCGATTTGTGCGAAATGAATGGAGTGTTGACAAAAGGTGGTAAAAAATATTTCATGACTTTGATTGATGATAGTACTAGATTTTGTTACATCTATTTGTTGAAGTCAAAAGATGAAGCTTTACACTACTTTAAAATCTATAAAGCTGAAGTAGAAAACCAACTTGAGAGAAAGATCAAAAGAGTTAGGTCAGATCGTGGTGGCGAGTATTTCTCAAATTTATTTACTTTATTCTGCGAGGAACATGGTATTATTCATGAGAGGACGCCTCCCTATTCACCTCAGTCAAATGGGGTTGCCGAAAGAAAGAACCGCACTCTAACGGATTTGGTTAACGCCATGTTAGATACAGCGGGACTTTCCAAGGAATGGTGGGGTGAGGCTATATTGACTGTATGTCATGTCCTAAACCGTGTTCCTACAAAGAATAAAGAGATAACTCCATTCGAGGAATGGGAGAAGAAAAGGCCAACACTGTCATACTTACGTACATGGGGTTGTTTGGCAAAAGTGAGTGTGCCAATAACCAAGAAACGTAAGCTTGGACCTAAAACTGTGGATTGTATCTTTCTAGGTTATGCTATTCACAGCGTTGGATATAGATTTTTAATAATGAAATCTGGAGTACCTGACATGCATGTTGGTACTATAATGGAGTCCAGAGATGCTACATTTTTTGAAAATATTTTTCCCATGAGAGATGAAACAAGTTCATCTAGGCAAGAGTTCATCAAGGATGATGGCTCTGCCGAGCCGATAGAACACAATGAACATACACTTGTAGAAAATCCTGAGGAGGATAACAATGATGCTCCAAGAAAGAGCAAGAGACAAAGGACTGTAAAGTCTTTTGGTGATGATTTCATTGTATACCTCATAGATGATACACCCAGAACCATTGAAGAGGCATATTCATCTCCTGATGCTGACTATTGGAAGGAAGCAGTAAGGAGTGAGATGGATTCTATTATGTCTAATGGAACCTGGGAGGTCGTTGAACGTCCTTATGGATGTAAACCGGTTGGATGCAAGTGGGTGTTCAAGAAAAAGCTTAGGCCAGATGGTACTATTGAAAAGTACAAGACTAGGCTTGTGGCCAAGGGTTATATACAAAAAGAAGGAGAAGATTTCTTTGGCACTTATTCACCAGTTGCCCGATTGACCACAATTCGAGTGTTACTTTCCTTGGCAGCCTCTTATGGTCTTCTCGTTCATCAGATGGACGTTAAGACGGCTTTCCTCAATGGAGAGTTAGAAGAGGAGATCTATATGGATCAGCCGGATGGGTTTGTATCAAAGGGTCAAGAAGGAATGGTTTGTAAGTTGTTAAAATCTTTATATGGTCTCAAGTAAGCGCCTAAGCAGTGGCATGAAAAGTTTGATAGAACTTTGACCTCTGCCGGCTTTGTTGTGAACGAAGCTGACAGATGTGTGTACTATCGCTATGGTGGGGGCTGAAGGAGTGATTTTGTGCTTGTATGTGGATGACATACTGATCTTTGGCACTAACCTTAATGTGATTAAGGAAGTCAAAGAGTTTTTATCTCAAAATTTTGAGATGAAGGATCTGGGAGAAGCTGATGTTATCCTTAATATAAAACTGGTAAAAGAGATCAATGGTGGGGTGATTCTTACACAGTCTCACTATGTGAAGAAGGTGTTAAGTCGCTTTGGTTATAGCGACTATAAACCTGTCTCAACACCATATGATGCTAGTTTAATTCTTAGAAAGAACAAAAGGATAATGCGAGATCAGCTGAGATATTCTCAGATCATTGGTTCATTAATGTATTTAGCGAGCGCTACAAGACCTGACATCTCGTTTGCTGTAAGCAAACTGAGCCGGTTTGTTTCAAACCCGGGAGATGATCATTGGAAGGGTCTTGAAAGAGTAATGCGCTATCTGAAGGGGACAATGAACTATGGAATTCACTACACCGGGTACCCAAGGGTACTAGAAGGGTATAGTGATTCAAATTGGATTTCTGATGCTGATGAGATAAAGACCACAAGTGGATATGTGTTTACACTTGGTGGTGGAGCTGTTTCCTGGAAGTCTTGCAAGCAGACCATCTTAACGAGGTCAACTATGGAAGCAGAACTCACAGCATTAGATACCACCACTGTTGAGGCTGAGTGGCTTCGTGAGCTCCTTATGGACTTGCCGATAGTTGAAAAACCGTTACCGGCAATCCTAATGAACTGTGACAATCAAACGGTAATTGTCAAGGTGAATAGTTCAAAGGATAACATGAAGTCATCTAGACATGTGAAAAGGCGGTTGAAATCTGTCAGAAAATTGAGAAACTCCGGAGTTATAGCCCTGGACTATGTTCAGACGGCTAAAAATCTGGCAGATCAGTTTACAAAGGGTCTTTCACGAAATGTGATAGACAATGCATCTATGGAATTGGGCTTGAGACCCACGTGAGTCATTCTATAGTGGAAACCTGTCCTATGTGATCGGAGATCCCGTGAATTAGGATGGTGAAACAAACTAAAATCTGACTGTGAGAAGAGAACCTTTGTGAAAAGGGCTCATTCCGTGTATAAGGTGCATTTCTCTTCTAATCTGTATGGCAGGTTGGTCTATACCTTAATGTGTGCCAGGTGGTTTCTTTTAAACAAATGAGTTGTTTTCTTGAAACAAAGATGTTGTCCTACAGAACATCTGAAAGGAACACACCTATATGAGTTTGACCACTGGTCATGGTCTATGAGAATTGGGTATTCTCTAGAAACTCATGAAGGGCCTGGAGTATGACTTATAAGCTCCAAACCGCGGGGATGCTTTTGCAGCCTAGTACCAGTGTAGGGCTCTGGTCAAACTTGTTTGCACAAAACTGGCAATTCAAGGCATAGTCCATTGCACAGTTGTGAATAAGTGTAGCCTTTGTCCTAGATGGAAGTTCAACTTAACAGTCTCTGTCGAATACTGGTATATCAATGAGAGAATGAGGGTATTTCTAGTGTGGCTTGAATTTCTTGGTGGGGATTGTTGGAGTAATGGGCTTGGCCCATTTATTCTAAAGCATTAAAAGAATTTAAAGCCCACTATTAATGCTAGGGAATCAATGTTTAATTCCGTACCGGGAATTGAGGAGGATCTCAACCGACTTAAAAGGTGGACTTCTTGTACACCACTTGTGAAGCCGGTAAGAGGAGGACGGTGAACCACACACGCGCGCGCTCGCTCGCCTCGCCGCGCCGGGCCGGGCCGGGCCGGGCCGTGGCCGTGGCCGTGGCCGTGGCCGAGGCCGAGGCGAGGCGCGGCGCGGCGCGGCGCGGCCGGCCGGCCGGACGGGCGGTGCGCGTGCGCGGCCGGACGTGACGTGCGGTGCGGTGCGGTGCGGTGCGGTGCGGTGCGGTGCGGTGCGGTGCGGTGCGGCGCGGTGCGATGTGATGGCTATTTTACCGTTGACAGCAATTAATCGTGCGATTAAACGTGCAATTAAATCTGTAATTAATGGCCATAACCGCATCACCTAAATGACTCTGATGGTGTCCAGGTTCAACGATCCTGAGCACCTGAGTCACTATATAAGGAGTGCCATTCCCCTCATCCATCCTGCACCAGAGCACTGAGGCAACTCGGCTCCTCTCTTCTCCCTCTCCAGTTGCAACAACTGAGTTCCCCAACGCTAATTTCTGCGCGCACAGAATTAGCGTGAGCAGGCCTCCGAAACCTTGCTCGCCTTGAGATCCTGCACGGGATAGGCGGGCAATCAGGTTTTTGGGTAACGCTTTAGCGTGACTGCTCAAAAATACTAAGGCTTTGCCCGATTGTACGACTACTTCCTGGTGGACGAGCCGAACGACTACGTCGACTACATTCTGGTGGCCGAACGACTACGTCGACTACATCTTGGTGACCGTTCGCGGGACTGCACTGCGAACTTCTTCCTGCACCGATTTAGTTCGACTACTTCGACTGAGGCCAACCGAGTAGATGTCTACTCCAGTTGGTAACAGCGCAGCCAATGCCTCCGGCAACGGCCCCGCTTTAGGGTACTCCCTGAAACTTTGGTTATTTATATTGTTTATGCTTATATGTGTGATAAGTATAAACATGTTCACATGTTTTATTTTACTCCTTAAAGTCATAGAAATATTGCTAGTTTATACATTTAATTTTGGAATTAAAATATACCGAAAATTGCCTAGATATCTAACAATCCAAAAACCTGAATGTGTTAATAGGCTTTCGGTATCTAGCTTTGCTGCATCAATCAAACCATCACCTTTTGATGGTTCAAATTACAAACGTTGGCAAGAGCGGCTTATACTGTGGTTAACACTATCGAGAGTGATCCATGTGAAAGAGGGTAAGCCTGAACAATTCTCTCCAGAGGAAGGGAGTGCGTTCGATGAGGCTGATATCCTCTTTCGAGGCTTGATCATTAGTGTTCTCGGTGATAACCTGGTGGATTCTTATATCCGGCTGCCAACTGGCAAAGCATTGTGGGATGCTCTTGAGGCTCAATATGGAGTATCTGACGCCGGGAGTGAGTTGTATATCATGGAGCAGTTCCTTGAGTACAGGATGGTCGAAGACCGTTCTGTAGTGGAACAGGCTCATGAAATACATACTCTGGCAAAAGATCTCAAAAATTGCAGCAAAGAGTCCCCATGTGTGTTACCCAATAAGTTTGTGGCTGGAGGTATAATCTCTAAGCTGCCACCTTCTTGGAGGGACTTTGCTACTTCTCTAAAACATAAGAGACAGGAGTTCACAATAGATGGACTCATAGGGACTCTTGATGTTGAGGAGAAGGCGAGAGCAAAGGACATACGTGGGAAAGGAGTTGTTGGTGCTTCAAGTGCCAATCTTGTTCAGAAGAACAACTCCCATAAGAACAAGAAAAAGCCACCGCAGAACCAACCAAAGACTAAGAAGACAACCACTTTTAAGAAGAAGAAGAAGACGGGAGCTTGCTATGTGTGCGCTAGTACGGATCACTTTGCTGCAAAGTGTCCGAACCGCAAGGGCAACGACTCCGCCAACATGGTTATTAGCGAGCCTGGAGGAACTTCGGGGTACGGTAATTTATTACCTACTGTTCTTTCAGTCTTTGGTTCACCCGAGTGGTGGGTTGACACTGGTGCTAATATTCATGTTTGTGCTGATGCTTCTTTGTTCTCTTCTTACCAGACCGGCGGGACTTCCTCCTTGCTGATGGGGAACGGATCACATGCGCGTGTTCTTGGTGTTGGTACGGTAAATCTGAAGTTTACTTCGGGGAAGACCGTGCAGCTGAAGAACGTGCAGCATGTCCCCACCATCAAGAAGAATTTAGTCAGCGGCTCTTTACTGTGTAGAGATGGTTTCAAATTAGTCTTTGAGTCCAATAAATGTATCTTGTCTAAGTTTGGTACTTTTGTTGGAAAAGGTTATGAAAGCGGAGGTTTGTTCCGTCTTTCTTTGTCAGATGTTTGTAATAAAATTGCATACAATGTTATTAACGTTGATGAAACAAATGTTTGGCATTCGAGGCTTTGTCACGTTAATTTTGGTTGTATGATGCGCTTAGCTAATTTGAGCTTAATTCCAAAGTTCACTTTTGTCAAAAATTCTAAGTGTCATGTATGTGTTGAATCAAAACAAACTCGTAAGCCTCATAAGACCGCGGAGGCAAGGAGCTTGGCACCCTTAGAATTAATTCATTCCGATTTGTGCGAAATGAATGGAGTGTTGACAAAAGGTGGTAAAAAATATTTCATGACTTTGATTGATGATAGTACTAGATTTTGTTACATCTATTTGTTGAAGTCAAAAGATGAAGCTTTACACTACTTTAAAATCTATAAAGCTGAAGTAGAAAACCAACTTGAGAGAAAGATCAAAAGAGTTAGGTCAGATCGTGGTGGCGAGTATTTCTCAAATTTATTTACTTTATTCTGCGAGGAACATGGTATTATTCATGAGAGGACGCCTCCCTATTCACCTCAGTCAAATGGGGTTGCCGAAAGAAAGAACCGCACTCTAACGGATTTGGTTAACGCCATGTTAGATACAGCGGGACTTTCCAAGGAATGGTGGGGTGAGGCTATATTGACTGTATGTCATGTCCTAAACCGTGTTCCTACAAAGAATAAAGAGATAACTCCATTCGAGGAATGGGAGAAGAAAAGGCCAACACTGTCATACTTACGTACATGGGGTTGTTTGGCAAAAGTGAGTGTGCCAATAACCAAGAAACGTAAGCTTGGACCTAAAACTGTGGATTGTATCTTTCTAGGTTATGCTATTCACAGCGTTGGATATAGATTTTTAATAATGAAATCTGGAGTACCTGACATGCATGTTGGTACTATAATGGAGTCCAGAGATGCTACATTTTTTGAAAACATTTTTCCCATGAGAGATGAAACAAGTTCATCTAGGCAAGAGTTCATCAAGGATGATGGCTCTGCCGAGCCGATAGAACACAATGAACATACACTTGTAGAAAATCCTGAGGAGGATAACAATGATGCTCCAAGAAAGAGCAAGAGACAAAGGACTGTAAAGTCTTTTGGTGATGATTTCATTGTATACCTCATAGATGATACACCCAGAACCATTGAAGAGGCATATTCATCTCCTGATGCTGACTATTGGAAGGAAGCAGTAAGGAGTGAGATGGATTCTATTATGTCTAATGGAACCTGGGAGGTCGTTGAACGTCCTTATGGATGTAAACCGGTTGGATGCAAGTGGGTGTTCAAGAAAAAGCTTAGGCCAGATGGTACTATTGAAAAGTACAAGGCTAGGCTTGTGGCCAAGGGTTATATACAAAAAGAAGGAGAAGATTTCTTTGGCACTTATTCACCAGTTGCCCGATTGACCACAATTCGAGTGTTACTTTCCTTGGCAGCCTCTTATGGTCTTCTCGTTCATCAGATGGACGTTAAGACGGCTTTCCTCAATGGAGAGTTAGAAGAGGAGATCTATATGGATCAGCCGGATGGGTTTGTATCAAAGGGTCAAGAAGGAATGGTTTGTAAGTTGTTAAAATCTTTATATGGTCTCAAGTAAGCGCCTAAGCAGTGGCATGAAAAGTTTGATAGAACTTTGACCTCTGCCGGCTTTGTTGTGAACGAAGCTGACAGATGTGTGTACTATCGCTATGGTGGGGGCTGAAGGAGTGATTTTGTGCTTGTATGTGGATGACATACTGATCTTTGGCACTAACCTTAATGTGATTAAGGAAGTCAAAGAGTTTTTATCTCAAAATTTTGAGATGAAGGATCTGGGAGAAGCTGATGTTATCCTTAATATAAAACTGGTAAAAGAGATCAATGGTGGGGTGATTCTTACACAGTCTCACTATGTGGAGAAGGTGTTAAGTCGCTTTGGTTATAGCGACTATAAACCTGTCTCAACACCATATGATGCCAGTTTAATTCTTAGAAAGAACAAAAGGATAATGCGAGATCAGCTGAGATATTCTCAGATCATTGGTTCATTAATGTATTTAGCGAGCGCTACAAGACCTGACATCTCGTTTGCTGTAAGCAAACTGAGCCGGTTTGTTTCAAACCCGGGAGATGATCATTGGAAGGGTCTTGAAAGAGTAATGCGCTATCTGAAGGGGACAATGAACTATGGAATTCACTACACCGGGTACCCAAGGGTACTAGAAGGGTATAGTGATTCAAATTGGATTTCTGATGCTGATGAGATAAAGGCCACAAGTGGATATGTGTTTACACTTGGTGGTGGAGCTGTTTCCTGGAAGTCTTGCAAGCAGACCATCTTAACGAGGTCAACTATGGAAGCAGAACTCACAGCATTAGATACCGCCACTGTTGAGGCTGAGTGGCTTCGTGAGCTCCTTATGGACTTGCCGATAGTTGAAAAACCGTTACCGGCAATCCTAATGAACTGTGACAATCAAACGGTAATTGTCAAGGTGAATAGTTCAAAGGATAACATGAAGTCATCTAGACATGTGAAAAGGCGGTTGAAATCTGTCAGAAAATTGAGAAACTCCGGAGTTATAGCCCTGGACTATGTTCAGACGGCTAAAAATCTGGCAGATCAGTTTACAAAGGGTCTTTCACGAAATGTGATAGACAATGCATCTATGGAATTGGGCTTGAGACCCACGTGAGTCATTCTATAGTGGAAACCTGTCCTATGTGATCGGAGATCCCGTGAATTAGGATGGTGAAACAAACTAAAGTCTGACTGTGAGAAGAGAACCTTTGTGAAAAGGGCTCATTCCGTGTATAAGGTGCATTTCTCTTCTAATCTGTATGGCAGGTTGGTCTATACCTTAATGTGTGCCAGGTGGTTTCTTTTAAACAAATGAGTTGTTTTCTTGAAACAAAGATGTTGTCCTACAGAACATCTGAAAGGAACACACCTATATGAGTTTGACCACTGGTCATGGTCTATGAGAATTGGGTATTCTCTAGAAACTCATGAAGGGCCTGGAGTATGACTTATAAGCTCCAAACCGCGGGGATGCTTTTGCAGCCTAGTACCAGTGTAGGGCTCTGGTCAAACTTGTTTGCACAAAACTGGCAATTCAAGGCATAGTCCATTGCACAGTTGTGAATAAGTGTAGCCTTTGTCCTAGATGGAAGTTCAACTTAACAGTCTCTGTCGAATACTGGTATATCAATGAGAGAATGAGGGTATTTCTAGTGTGGCTTGAATTTCTTGGTGGGGATTGTTGGAGTAATGGGCTTGGCCCATTTATTCTAAAGCATTAAAAGAATTTAAAGCCCACTATTAATGCTAGGGAATCAATGTTTAATTCCGTACCGGGAATTGAGGAGGATCTCAACCGACTTAAAAGGTGGACTTCTTGTACACCACTTGTGAAGCCGGTAAGAGGAGGACGGTGAACCACACACGCGCGCGCTCGCTCGCCTCGCCGAGCCGGGCCGGGCCGGGGCCGTGGCCGTGGCCGTGGCCGAGGCCGAGGCGAGGCGCGGCGCGGCGCGGCGCGGCGCGGCCGGCCGGCCGGACGGGCGGTGCGCGGCCGGACGTGACGTGCGGTGCGGTGCGGTGCGGTGCGGTGCGGTGCGGCGCGGTGCGATGTGATGGCTATTTTGCCGTTGACAGCAATTAATCGTGCGATTAAACGTGCAATTAAATCTGTAATTAATGGCCATAACCGCATCACCTAAATGACTCTGATGGTGTCCAGGTTCAACGATCCTGAGCACCTGAGTCACTATATAAGGAGTGTCATTCCCCTCATCCATCCTGCACCAGAGCACTGAGGCAACTCGGCTCCTCTCTTCTCCCTCTCCAGTTGCAACAACTGAGTTCCCCAACGCTAATTTCTGCGCGCACAGAATTAGCGTGAGCAGGCCTCCGAAACCTTGCTCGCCTTGAGATCCTGCACGGGATAGGCGGGCAATCAGGTTTTTGGGTAACGCTTTAGCGTGACTGCTCAAAAATACTAAGGCTTTGCCCGATTGTACGACTACTTCCTGGTGGACGAGCCGAACGACTACGTCGACTACATTCTGGTGGCCGAACGACTACGTCGACTACATCTTGGTGACCGTTCGCGGGACTGCACTGCGAACTTCTTCCTGCACCGATTTAGTTCGACTACTTCGACTGAGGCCAACCGAGTAGATGTCTACTCCAGTTGGTAACAGCGCAGCCAATGCCTCCGGCAACGGCCCCGCTTTAGGGTACTCCCTGAAACTTTGGTTATTTATATTGTTTATGCTTATATGTGTAATAAGTATAAACATGTTCACATGTTTTATTTTACTCCTTAAAGTCATAGAAATATTGCTAGTTTATACATTTAATTTTGGAATTAAAATATACCGAAAATTGCCTAGATATCTAACACATACCAGTACAAAAGCGAGTAAGGCTGCCTTGGCAACGCTGCTATGTAGCTGCTCCACCTCGACGATCCCTCTAAACTGGCTTCGCTTATGAGGTAAGTGGCAATAAGCAGGCCCGTATCTAAGCACGTGCGAGCCGTGCGACCGCACAGGGCCCCCGAATTTGAAGGGCCCCCAAAATATTATATATACATTAGATATAGTCATGTAAATACTTTAATTTAGTTAATTATTGATTCAATTTGTAGCAAAATATGGCCCAAATTGCTCCTAAAAGATAAATCATTGTAGGCGTATCACTTATCACTTCCTTTTACATGGGTGCTACTCGGGGTCAGGTGTGTGATCTCGAGTGGACCTATCACAGCACCACAACCTCTCCAGGATTCTATATTTTGAACCTAAAATCGGCCTAATAAACTAGGCCCCTCAATGCTTTGTTGCTAAAACAAACTTTTTTTGGAAAAAAATTTTGTTGCTCAAGCAATAACAATTGTTCCAGCAATAAAAGAAATTATTCCGGAACACAAAAATAGTTATTAGACCTTTTGTGATGATTTAACTGTCAGTCACACATGTGACTTCTAACATTTGTGCTATCACACAGCACATCGCGCTTATAGCGCTTGCCGGCTGCTATCACTTGGTATTCACGATCCTGCACTAGGCCACTAGGGGCCAGTCCATTGTTTCGCACAGGGCCCTCGAATTTGCCGGTACGGCCCTGACAATAAGCGGCCAGTCCGGCACGGCGTTCCTCTTCATCACCTCCCCCACCTCTGGGCGGCTCCACTCCTAGTATACACGAACACAATAGAGTACCAATTGTAACAGCACTATTTGAACGAAAATAAACCACTGGCAGTGAGAGGATAAGGGTTTTGCTACCGAATCGGCAGTGATGACGAGGGAAGGCGGCACGAAGAGCAGCTTCTCCCCCTTGCGGATGTTCTTGAGCGCGACCAGGCCGCGCTCGCCGACATCCACGCGCTGGATGGCCAAGCGTTGCTCTGGGAGGCCCGATTCTATGAGCCACCGCTCCAGCGACGCCGCGCTCTCCAGGGACTCAATCTCGCAGCCCCACGGGACGCCCGCGACGGCCTCCTGCTGCGCCGGCGCGGACGCGGACGCTGCTGAGGCTCGGATGGTAGTACGAGGGCGGGCGCGGGCGAACGAGGAATACGAGGAGTGTGGGAGCGGGCGGTGACGGGCGGGAGCGCGCAGCGGTGGCCGGAATTGCGGGTGGAGCGCGGTGGTGGAGGTGGCCATGGCGAAACCGCGGAACGGGCGTGGACGCTGGTCGCTTCGTCAGTGTGCGGGCGTCGGACGGGGGCTTATCCGCTTGCGTGGCCGGCCCTGATCCCCATGGGCCGTGGTGGGCTTTATTTTTTTTATTCCTGGTTCTTTCGTATTGGGCTTCGAAGAGTTTTGCTTAGTGGGCTTCACTGGGGCTGTGGGCCAAGATTCTTCTACTACATGAATAGAGAAAGACTAGGACTCACTGACAGGTGTACCCAGCTAGAGCAAAGCCTTCTCTAGTTGACGTCACCCTCGCGGAGTCGTGGATGGGTCCCCAGGCAGCAATTAATAAATTGTTTGACAAAAAATAGAAACTCTCACCGACAAGTGGGCTCACAACTACGTCGTGGTCCCGACTCTACCGTGGCCGTGACTTTTCCCCTTGAGCAAGAACAACCTCCCCCTCCTGCTTCCATAAAACCCCGAGGAGATGCTGGCCATTTTCCCCAAACTCCCCAAGCAATTTCCATTTCTGCCACCACTCTTCTCCTCGCAGCGCGCACCAACCCGCCGCCGCCTACTACCGCTCCGCCTCCTCATGGCCTCCCCCACGGCCGGCGACGCCCCCCTCGCGGCGCCCGCGCCGGCGGCCGACGCGACGGACGCGGCCCTCGCCGCCGCGGCCGCGGTGCCGGATCAGGACGCGGAGTTCGGGTTCCAGCGCCCGGAGGTCGGGAAGGAGAAGCTGGCCGGGACGGTGGGGTTCCACGAGCGCCACGTGTTCCTCTGTTACAAGGGCCCGGAGGAGTGGCCGTCCCACCTCGAGGCCGCCGAGTCCGAACGCCTCCCCCGCCTCCTCGCCGCCGCAATCAAGGCCCGCAAACCCAACCTGAAGAAGACCGTGAGCACCCGTCTCTTCTCCGCGTGATTTTTTTTGTTCTGCTCTGAATTTAGCTGGTTAGGTACTGTGATTTGATGTTGGTACGTCTTTGGTTGGATTTTTGGTAGTTGATTTTTGCTGGAAGTGCGAACTGGAACCTGGTGATTTTGATTTTTGAGCGTAGTTTTCAAGTATTCAACTAGCTCGAGCTATCAGGTGATGTATTAGTTTCGTTTATGACTTTGTCTGCGTACGGCAAGGCTAGTTCATGTGGGTTTTACAGTCCTTGCTCACTGATGGGTCGATTTGATGAGTGCTTTGGCGGATGTGTTGTTTGCTTGTTATTATGATTTTCGTTTGTGAATTAGCCATAGAATTTGGATGGATCTATCTTCATGTAGCTTAGCGATGTTGATATTTTGATGCTTTATGCCAGTTCTAAGTGCAACTTATTGTCTGCATCTAGAAGGCCTTAGTTCTTTTCGCCTCGTCTGTAGACTGTAGCTAGGGAATTAGTGAAGATTGGCTCTTATTGATATGCATATTCTGTTCGGTATCTGAATCGTGGCTTGGGGTTTGAGCTTGGCACAGGATTCACTTTGTGCTATTGGGCTTTGCGAGTCTAGATTTAGTTGCAGTTTGACGATTTTGCTTTCAATTTATTGTTCTGGTTTTGGTTCACTTGACACAGTTGCCCATGAATTAATTGATTTAACACACCTATCTGCCAATTTGGATTGTGCTTACATGTTTTGTATCTGTTTTGGTATTCAGATCCTAACATTTAAAATGTATTTGCACATGAAACTTATATGACTCCTCTGTATGGTTATTTGCTGATTCTATGGTTCCTTCTGGATCCTTGTCATGAGTCGTGTTTCAGTAGTTTCTGTAGGATACCTGAAACGTGCTTTGAGCATTTTTGGACATGGCCCAGAAATTTACTTGAACACTAGTGAGCTCTTTGAGTCTAGATTTTTGTTCTGGTTTAGTTTTTATTCTTTAACTCTATATGTTCTGATTAAGTTTACCCGGATAGAGCCCAAGTGCCCATGAATTTGGTACTGTAATTTAGTTTTTCGTATGGTTCATCTCTTCTATGTAACTTGCATTTTGCTTGCAAGTTGCGCACCCATGATACATTTCCATGCATAAGTTTAGGGGTAGTTATATAATGCTATATGCTTTTTGTCCTCTTTGTAGGGTTCACACACAGACACAACCCCACACCACACTACACCCGCATTTACTTGTGATAACTATCCATATGCGATATTCTATTCTATGTCTGATGATACATGTGCGCATGCCATCTATCTATGTGATTACTTACATTAGTTGGTTTCAAAGCCATGCTCATGTTCCTTCGTTGGCATTGTTTATATTCCAAATGTTCTTCTATCCTAAACTGTATGTGTTTTTATCCATGATTTGAATGGTGTAGCATATAGTATTTGTTATCATTCCTGATTGAATGCTGTTTTCACATTCATATTTAATTTGTTATGCTCTCTGCCTTTGTGTACTTGGTAGAATTTGTAACGTGCAAATGAAGCTTCACGATTTATATGCATCAGGGCCTCTCTCATATGTCTTAGGATGTTACTCCTTGTGTGACTAGCATTTTAGCCCTAACTATAAACTTTACTGCTATTATTTTATGAGTGTTGCTGTCTGTCATATGATATGATGTACGTAGCTGATGTTTGGAAGGAAGGTAACAAACAAGTTTCATTTCTCTAAGATGTTGCAGAATCAATTGCCACTGTGAAAGTGTTTTTCAGCTCCGCTATACAAAGTGAACGGTAGGATTTGAACTGTTTTAACCATGAAAGAAACTTGTAGAAGTTTGTATCGCCCCATATAATGATTTAGGCACATTTCATGTAGTTGCCAAGTTATTGAGAAGTGCACCAAACTGATTTTGACTGTTGTTGTATCCCAGATAAGCAAATATTCCTTTTCTTATATATGAGCTCCTTGAGTGGGTATTACTTATTGTTATGAGCTAGCATTGCCCTTTGGGAGCATGTTATTCTTGAATAGTTGCAACTTTCGGGAGATATTATTCAGTACTAAGAAGATTGCTTTGCTTACTGTGCGTGGCTTGCTTATGTTCTTTGTTTAAAAAAAGTTCGATCCCAGAAAAAGGTTGTAATTGAATTCGATAGGTTTTTGCTAATTGATCCCTTTTTTTTTGCTAATGACTGGTATATTCTACCATGACACAGACCAAATTGACCATCTGTGAAGGAGAAGATGGCACTGAGTCATCTAATGGAGATGTGTTGATCTTTCCAGATATGATCAGATACAAGTAAGCTGCAAGCCTTCTAACTAATAAGCTTGCTTAGGCTTCAAAGACAACTGCTTCTTATTTTTCAATCTGTAACATAATGCTTGCAGAGCTCTGACTCATTTTGACGTCGACAACTTTGTTGAAGAAGTACTTGTGAAGGATACTGAGTGGCTTCCTGGATCTCCTGAGGCTATCAACGGGTCCTATGTCTTTGTTTGCTGCCATGGAAGCAGGGACAAAAGGTGTGGTGTTTGTGGACCTGCTTTGATTAAACGGTTCAAGGAAGACATAAGTGGGTTGGGACTTGATGGTCAGGTGGCTGTCAGAGCATGCTCACACGTGGGAGGTCACAAGTATGCAGGGAATGTGATCATTTTCAGGTCTGATGGCAAGGGAGAAGTGACTGGCCATTGGTAAGGACTGTAACCGACGTAACATTAACTCCTCATTCCCTCTGCATTGTGCGATTTTTCTTTTGCAGATCCATACTCTTGCTTTCTTATAATCCAATTCATACTTACTACATTTACTATGCTAGGTACGGCTACATTGTTCCTGATGATGTGCCTGTCTTGTTGCATAAACATATTGGACAAGGAGAAATTGTTGACCACCTGTGGAGGTATGCACCTTGAACTCTTGCTGTACTCATTTCTTTACACCATGGGTTGAGAACTTGAATGGTTGGGATGTTTTTACACATCTTGTATATCTTATGACGTAGAGTCATGAATGACTAGAAACATGTCAGTTGCCAGCCTATATAATTCTTTTTTTTATCCAGGGAACTACACTATTACAGATTAGCATCCTAGTTTGATTGCAGTCTTAAAGTATTGCTGTTAATAATCTAATAGATCCTTTTAACAATGATTAAATTAGTTTGAACATATATCATAATAATGTTTATTGTTGGAGTCTTCATTTGATTCATTTGTCTTGCACTAAACTAATGTTGTTCAAGACAATGAACTATTAGCATGCATGAAGTTGTGTTCGTGTATAATGAATTTTAAGTTCAGGCATGCTCATGGACAGGAAGATGATTTCCTATATTATCTCATTTGTATTTCAAGTCCTTACTAAATTATTCTTCTTGGCGTATCAAGAATTTCAATGTTGAACTTGTCTGCACTATGTCTAAGCTCACGCTTTGTCTGAGTTAATCTGCTCATAAGGGTAGCTGGTCAAGAATGATATTTCGTTTGTTCTTCATTGGAATTTCCAATTGTGTGGAATAGTGTAGTAAGTTTAGTTTCGCGTTGAATTTCTTACATCTGTAAATATCATGTTACGTGTAATTTCAACAGTCTAAGAACTGAAAGAACGACACTTGCACAGCATCTGTTCGCAGTTGCTTCTTCGAGCGATGGCGCTTTCTAATTTCAATTTAGCAATTTCCTAATTCCTGATATATCAACTTCGATGAATGTATGAAATCCTATAGTGTGTGATAACCCACTGAAACTAAATTCGCGCATGTGTTAGATGAGTATTCAGTATTCTTGAAACATTTGTCCTAAGATGTTCTGTTCTTGGTTTAGATTTGTACTTGTGCACAAGGCATAGGGGTGACCAAATTAATGCTTTGCACCTCAGTTGCTATTTTCAAGTGATCCTACAATTTATATGGCTGAATTAGCTGAATGGCCCTCTTTGACCTGGGGTTCGTGTGTGTGCTATGGTGCCTTGCAGGGGGCAGATGGGTTTATCTGAGGAGCAGCAGAAGCAAGCTCTCGAGCTTAGGAACATGACAAATGGTGCCAAAGAATCCCTTGAAGAAACTGGAATAGATGGTGCTTATTGCAACCCTGCAGCAGCTGGTGGATGCTGCCAGGGCAATGGTGGCTTCACTTGCTGCCAAACTGACCTACCAAAGGAAAAACAGGACAAGAGCGTTGCAGCTGAGCAGAACCAGAAGGGCTCTCAGCAGGAGAATGACAAGGAGAGCGGCACCGGCAGCAAGAAGGGGCACACGAAGACATGCCCGATGCCCACCTGGTTCGAGACCTGGGAGAGGGCTGACACCTATGCTGCTCTTGCTGTTGTTGCAGCCGCTGCCTCGGTGTTTGTCGCTTTCAGAATCTACAAGAACCTCAACTAAACATGAGATCCTTGAAGTACCCGAAACAAGTCTACTGCGGTAAAACAGTCAGTGATGTTTCATCAACAAAAAAAGTCAGCGATGAGAATAATATACTTGTGCATAGTAGTGCGAGGGTAGAACCTTAAAGTAGCTTATTTGGAGATGGTGATGAAAAGGTGTTGCGCCTACTGTTTCTTTTGCTAAACTCCATGTGAAACTCCACTGCGACCAAAGTTTCGATTGCCTTAGCTGCTGTCTATCTTAAGCAAGGCGATGGCCTAGTATCAACATTCACTCTGCTGATATTATATTTTGTTTGGATTTTGGATGTTCTGGAGCATATGGGTTGCTAAAACTATTTGTCAGGTTGATTGGCATATTTTTTTCATCTTAAGCAGGAGTTAACGCTTTTCTTACTGTGCATAGGCGTCAGGAGCTTCCTCTATTTGCGACTTTTTTGTGCATGAGATATGTTTCAATGGTGAACCCGGTGGTGTTGCTGCTCTGTTGCCTTTCTGGGGTGAGCTTTTCCGGCTCAGTATTCACTTTGTGCTTAATAGTGCGGTGATTTTGTTGTGCATGGCTTGAATTCTTAGAATGAACAACCAGTGTCACACAGACTCAGATAAGCTAGATAGTAACGCTACTGAGTGAGGAGATTGCCCCCAAGTGCTGAATCTTGAATCAGTCAGAGATATGGTGTGCAGATTGAAGATTGACTTCCTTTAAGTGCAAGTAGGCTCAGCAGAGTGCGTTGTTTTCTGTGGGATGTTTCCCCCTCGGCTGTGTCCTGTCGGAATCTGCTATACGTTCGAAATGTTGTGACCTATCCGCCTTATTAATGAATGGGGCAGGGCGATTTTGCCTCTTTGCTCTAAAAGAATCAAGATTGACATGCTTATCGGTAGCCTTTCACTGTTGGCAATAATCTGCGAAGCTTTTGATTACTATAGTCAGTCACCTATAGGCTATAAGCACAACTATGGTTCAGTTGCAATGTGATCACCAGACCAAATGACCTTTAGGGTTACTGTCCATGCTACTGATGACATGGCATCATGAGCAAGAACAGCATACTTTGAGTTCAAGAATCAACAGGTCATAGAAATGAAAAATGATGATATTATGCAAAGCAATGCAGAGATCAGCATAATAAGAACTTGTTGAATTACAAATGTAAACTTTAAAAGGTAGCAGAGAAGAGAAGCATGTTGAGGCAAATCTACAGCACCAACCATTTCCTGAAAACATAACATCTGAAAACCCTACATCAAATGGCACAAACCATATATAAAACCCACATGTTTGCTAGAAGAAATCAAACTCCAAGTAGCCATCAGAACCTTTCTGGGGTGCCCCACTGGAACCATCTGCAGCTCCGGATGGTGATGAAGGCAGCTTTGATGGCCTCTCAATCTCGACAGGCTTTGGTACCTCTGGTGGGCTTGCACACCGAATCAGTGCCCAATTCACACCCTCGAAGAAAGGATGCTGCTTGATCTCTGTGGCACCGCGCTTATAAGCTAAACGTTGCTGGGGCTCCTTCACAAGTAGACCCCTAATCAAATCTCTTGCTGAGAAGCTCACAACTGGGTATTCAGGAAAGCGCAATGGCTGGCCGATGACATTGAACAGTGTAGCCCTGTTGCCGGATCCCTTGAAAGGTGTCTTCCCAAACAGCAACTCGTACAAGAATATCCCAAAGGTCCACCAGTCAACAGCGCTGCCATGGCCCTCGCCTTTGATAATCTCAGGGGCCAGGTACTCGTGTGTTCCGACAAATGACATGGATCGCGCATCACTGGGCTCTGCTATGAGCTCAGGCCAGGGGTTGATCTGGGTGGCAACTTCAGTTTTCGGTTTACGATATTTCTTGGACTTGGAGAAGAAGCGTGGACCAAAGCAGGTGGTTGGGGCTGCACAAGATGGTTGAATTATGCAGGAGGGCTCCACACAAGCTGGTTGAACACAGTAGCCTTGGCTGTTCTTCCTGAGTGCTTCTGCGTCAGGGTTCGAAGACTTAATTAGTGTGGGACTGACTGCACACCGAAGGGAAAGGTCGAAATCCGAAAGCATGATGTGCCCATCTTCCCGAACAAGGACATTTTCAGGCTTAAGGTCACGGTATATGATCCCGAGCATGTGCAAGTATTCTAGTGCCAGGAGAACTTCTGCTACGTAGAATCTGCAGTGTCAGAACATTTCATTAGTAAACCACCTATTTAGATAGTGGAACAAGGCAGCAAGCTACAAATTTTATTCGGTCATGATGATTTCACAATTAAGGTAAAATACAGGTAACACATACTTGACTGCTTGCTCTGGAAAATGTTTGCCAGGCTGCCTCTGTCGAAGGGTGTGCAGGTCTCCCCCAGGGCAGAACTCCATTACAAGGCAGGAGAACTTGTCGGTCTCAAAGTGAGTGTAAAGTGTAGGAAGGAAGGGGTGATCCAGGCATTGCAAAATCTCCTTCTCCGTTTGAGCTCGAAGCAACTTTTTACGGCTTGCTAGCGATGCCTTATCCATAACCTTCATTGCGAAATAGCTCTTTGTCCCATTCAATTCAGAGAGATGCACACTGCCAATATCACCACAGCCTAGCCTCTTCAGCAGCCTGAAATGACTCAGCCCAAGGATCCCATCTCTGGTTCTGACCATCTGAATCGCCTCCCACCGTGAATCATTCGCTTTGTGAGAATTCGTGCTCCTAGTCATGCTGCTACATAAACTTTCATCGCTGACATCACTGCTAGTGCTAGGCCTGCATCTTCCACTATTGCCTCTGTCACCAACCTCTGATGGATCGGTCAACCTAGCACTTGCACTAACCTTCGGTTGATTACTACCTTCATATGTTTGAAATGAAGTGGAGCTTCCATTCATATTCCCGTGCTCCACAACAGATTCTTTGAGGTGGTGGTCTTGTTTCTGCTCCTTCGGCTCCAGTTTATCACTCAATTTGCTCAGGTTAGCTGTTTCTGGTGACACAGTTGGTGCTGAAGCACAAGAATTGTTTGCCTGGGGGATCTCCATAGGAGATGGGCTCTTTGAACAGTGCTTCAGTTCTGGAATGCCTGAGATTTCTGGGAGAATTTGAGGCATCGCTTTGGAAGCCATTGCTGCAACAACCGTCTGTTTATCAGACAAGACGACCAGAGACTGCAACTAGCTGAATGCTTGAATCTGGTCAGTCAGGAAGCAACCTTGGCATCGTGGTGGACTAGGCTTCATTCAGACATTCACGATCTGCAAAAGGGGAAGAAAACCTTCGATCAGACGCAATCATGAACAAGGTCTCGCCAAGTGATTGAATTTACAAATTACAACAAATATTTACCCACCCCAATAACGAAGAAACAGGAGAACTGAAGTGGCCAAACAACATAGAACTAATAACCTGATTGTGACATATTAAAGTAATTAATAAATCAAGAAAACGGCCGCCAAATTCAGCGTCATCGACCTTTCACCATGGACGCTCATCATTGGGTGCTCAATGTGCGGCGCACTTGGGGATTCATCTGTTCAGCTAGGGAAGCTAAAGCTGTGGAGGTCTCATTCCGATGACCATCAACTGTGTCCAAGTCCAACCCCCCACTAAGCCCAATCATGCAACGCTACAGATCTAGCATCCTCTTTGGCAATAAACAAGTGTTTGATCAGCAGAGAGAGCTCGCGAAAGGCGCCATCATTGCTGCTCAAAAAAGAGAAAGTCGCCCCCAAAATGAATGCCTTTGGTTTCTCGCAAAGCTCGCCAGTTGAAATCGGGGCACATTTCGAGCAGTTTTATCATTTGAAGGATGATGCAAAAAAAATGTCAATTTATATTTGTTAATTATTTTTGCGCTGGCTGCAGAAAGCCGAGCGGAGAAGGAATCAATAACCCGCCAAAAGCAAGAACCTTCTTATCTTTCTGCGAAATGCAGGACAGCAGAAGACGAGCAAAATAATTCTGGAATCCAGACAAGACAGATCTATATGACCAAAGCATCACGAAAGACAGCCAAATCAGGAGCCGGGGAAACCAAAAACAGCGAAAAAATGTGCTGCGACAGAAATCTCACCAGATTGCGCAGAGCCTGGAAGCACCTGAAAAGCTGAATCTTTCTGCTCTCAAGAACCAAACAAGCAAGAAGGCGCCGAGGAGACGGGATTCCGAGCCAGCGCTTCAGTCAAGTCCTCCCGAGCTCTGGCGCGTGGGGGGGCTGCACAACGTGTACTTGTGGAGCAATGGCGGAGGAGGGGAAGGAGGAGAAGAGGGCAGGAAACGGGAAGTGTCAAGTATTAATGGCCTGCCTTTCTGCTCCGTGCTCCCCGGCCCGTCAATTGGCCTTCTTTTTCTATCGTTTTTGGTAATCCATTTCGCAGGCGCAATGATCCTGTCTCGTGGTTTCAGTTTCAGGGTCCCTGGAGGTGTATTTCTCGAAAATGACATGGCCGCCTCAATCCTCCGTTGATCCTTCCCGAGCAAAGAAAGTATATGGAATTAGTTTATAGTTTTTCTATGATTTTACAGTATTAAATGAACATCCCTATATCAACAGAATCTTTTTTTGTCAAAATTCAGCATACACGCGTTGAGATCCTGAACAGATTTCAGAAATCAAATGGCTCCCAATCGAATACTCGTAGCAAATAGCTACACCTTCATAAATCATTTTAACCCTGTACAAGATCGTTTTAACCCTTTACAAATCATCCTGCAGCGAACGTTGCAACTTTACCATCACGCATCGCACCCCATAAACATCGTAAACATAATATTTCGATATATGCATGGAGTACTAAATGAATTCTATTTACAAAACTTTTTGTATTGATGGGCTGTAAATCGCGAGACGAATCTAATGAGCCTACTTAATCCATGATTTGCAACAGTAATGCTACAGTAACCATCCGCTAATTATTGATTAATCATAGATTAATTAGTGTCGTTTGATTCGTCTCGCAATTTACAACTCATATGTGCAAAAAGTTTTGTAAATAGACTTCATTTAGTACTTCAAATTAATAAGATTCCAACATAAAAATTTTTACACGTGAAACTAAACACGGCCTTACAATAGCAGTCTTAGGCCTTGTTTAGATGCATAAAGATTTAGGTGTAAAATATTATAGTAATTTTATTTATATTTAATAATTATTGTCTCGCTATGGATTAACTAGACTTAAAAAATTCATCTCGCAAATTATAGATAAATTATGTAATTATTTATTTTATTTATCTACATTTAATATTTCATGCATGTGTTAAAATATTTTATGTGATGAGAAATTTTGTACCATGTATGTGTTAAAATATTCGATGGTTGAGAAATTTTGTATCAAGACCTATTACAGTAAAGAAATCACATCGGCAATCAAGTCGATGCGACAAAACACTCCTCTCTCGAGTCACTTCATTAGAGCGAGCGGTCATCAACTTTTCCTTGCTTTTCGAGAAGGAATCGCCAAATCGGGTGCCAGAAAAAAAAAAGGAAAAATTTACTGCTGCTACCTGGGCCATTAGGCACTGCCGCTGCGTAAATCTCCTTCGGGGTCTAGGTAAATTGAAAAGAAAATAACAGTGTAGTGAGCATGTTTTTTTTTAATCTTCGGGCTGCCAAACTGATGATGCGATTTTGTCTGTAGGAGGCTAGAGGCATTGGGTTTTCCCACGGCTACATTGTGATTAGACTAATCAGAAGGCCTAATACGCATTAGAATCTTCGTTTGGCTCTAGATAGAATAGAAAGTGGCATAAAAAAAAAAGATAGAATAGAAGGCCACAATTTGAGTATACCACAAATGACAATGAGCTAGTAGACAACATTGACTTTGTACACCAAAGTAAATTCATGGCATTCTGTCCCGAACTACCCCCCCCCCCCCCCCAACCCCCCCCCCCCCCCCCCCCCCCCCCCCCCCCCCCCCCCCCCCCCCCCCCCCCCCCCCCCCCCCCCCCCCCCCCCCCCCCCCCCCCCCCGAATGTATAATTCATCAATTAATCCTACGCGTACGATGCTTTTGAGATCGTCTAGGACAGTGAGGCAGCTCAAATACGAGCAAGCCTTTATACCCATCCCAACCGTTCTGAGACGTAGCGGTACAACTAGCGGTTTAAATTCGAAACTACTATCTGTTGCGCTCATAAAGTGATGCCAAATACAGTACGTACATTCCGTTTCAAAATTCAAAAAAAAAGAAGAAGAATACAGTACGTGCATCGTCATTAGGTGCCAATTTTCACCGATCACCTCAGGTTGCAAAGATGACAGGTTCACTGTTCACGTGCGTCACGACGAGTTCATGGCCACGGGGTGCCGGCGAACCCACCGCTCTTCTACCCGGAGTTGCTGGTGAACTCCGGTGGATCTCCCATCCATCTCGTCCCGAAACGAGGCTCGAGATAGCTGCGATACTGTGCAGCAGGCGTACACGAAACTGACGGGTTCTAGACTTTCGTAGGTTAGGCGCCGGCGTCTGCCGTGCGGAACAGTCGCCATCCTACAGCTACGACCCCAATTTTTGCAATTTATTCCTTTTCGCGAAAGAATTTCACATATAAATTTTTTTTGTAATTTTTTTTACAAATAGACTCTGGGGTCGGCGCCGGCGGCGCCAAGGTGCCACGCTCGCACAACCACCTAGGCTCGGCGCCCTGGATCTTGGCGCCGAGATCGGCGCCACCGTTCTTGGCGCCGAGCCCTTTTTACGATCGGGCAAAGGGGGCGGTCAATCCATTTGACCGCGCCGCCCGCCCGCCCGCCGTTTACCCTGCCCCAGCCCTCACCCCGTCGCCGCCGCCGTCGTCCCTCCCCGCCGGGGTCGCGCGCCGTCGTCCCCGAAGCAAGGCGCCGGGGCCGGGCGCCGTCGTCGTCGCCCCTCCCCCAGAACCAGGCACCGGGGCGAGGCGCCTTCCTCCCCGGCCCCGCCCTCGGCCCCGCACACGCCGCCGCCGTCCGCAGTCGTCCTCCCTGCCTCGGCCCTCGCCCGCCGTCCCTTGCCTCGGCCCTCCCCCGAAACCAGGCGTCGGGGCCGCGGCCCTCTCCCTGTCAGCTTCACGTTCAGCCGCCGCCTTACGATCCACCTCCTCCATCCTCTTACGGATATCTTCTTGCTCTTTCTTGTGCTTCTCCTCTTGCTGTTCCTCATGCTTCATTCGGCGCCAACGTTCCGCAGCCCACCTTACTTGTTGTTCCACAAAGTCCTTTGCCTGCTACGACTGCTCGGTGTCGAACCACTGCACAAAATCACAAAGAGGCGGAGGAGACTATGTCCAACAAAAGTTAGAATCATAACACAATGTTAGGTCACAAAGGAAAAAAGCGTATGTTGTCGTGCTACCTTAGCCCGGTTTTTGCCGTATCACTTAGGTGGATCATATTCGTAGTTCTCACACATAAAGAACCTCATCCCGTAATCATCGCCTAAAACATCTGATTTCATTAACTTGCACAACGAACCGCAGTAACACATTGGCACATCAGTTCCTTCAGGTATGGTTGTTTCATGCTTGCTCCATGGAATGTAGGTTGATCCCGAGGAAGACATTGTCGTTTTGGTGTAGTGGCCCTAATGACGAACATTTATTTCAACAATGCACCTATTCGAAATAAAATTCATGCGTCAAAAATTAAGAGGGCATAGAGGATACCTTCAGATACTTTGCTGTTGTAGATCTGTGGTTTTAATCGGACTTCCCAAGGTTAAATTTCTCGTTTGGGCGAGTGGAGGTTCTGATAAAAACCGAGAAGGGGGAACAAATGATAGACGCTCGGGAAGAAGGGAAGAAAGGGGTATATATGGCGCCTAGCTCGGCGCCACAAATTAAGGCGCCGAGCTCGGCGCCATGGATCTCGGCGCCAAGATCTGCGGCACCAAGACTAGGCCCATGTCGAATGTCAAGTTGGCCAGGTGATTGTGCGTGCGCGGCACCTCGGCGCCGTGATCTGTGGCGCCGAGACGTGTTAGCTCGACGCCACAGTTTACGGCGCCGATCCCCATGGTTCATTTGTTAAAAAGTTACAAAAGGGCCTATATGTGAAATTGTTTCACGAAAAAGGCTAAATTACAAAAATTGCGGCAGCTACGGCGGCCGCCGGGCCGGGGTCGCCAGTTATGGGACGCCATGAAGGGTGCCCGTCTGCCTCGCTGTCCTGAGCGCCGAGCGCGTCCCCTCTCTCTGCCCAAGCCCGAGGTGAAGTGCACCGGCATCGATCGCAGCGCTAGTCGCCGGTTAACCCCCAACTAGTGCCAGCCGCGCCGTGGCGTCCCGGGCTCACGACGAGCCTGATTGGTCAGATGCTAATTTTTGCCAAACCAATATACTAGGTCAATAGCGCGCTTCGCCGCGCCCCATCTCTTCCTCCACTCACCTCGCCGCGCGCGGATGGCGGCGCGGCTGCCCTCTCCTCCCTTCCCTCCTGCCTCTCCTTCCACTCCCCTCCCCGCGCGCCCCGTCTCTCCCTCCACTCACCTCCCCGCACGCTGATGGCGGCGCGGCTGCCCTCCCCTCCCTCCTCTCTCGTCTCTCCCTCCACTCCACTCCCCACGCGCGGATGGCGGTGCGGCGGCCCTCCCCTCCATCCCCCTCTCGTCTCTCTCTACTCTCCCGTGCGCGGATGGCGGCGCGGCGGCATGCAGACGGTGGTGCGGGACCGGTCGAAGCGGGGATGGCAGCGCGGGCGCCGCCGAGGCCGCGGGCGTAGCCGAGGTGGCTGCACGCGGACAGCGGCTCAGGCGTGGACGCCAGCGCGGGCGTGGCCGAAGATGGGACGTCCTCGCGGCGAAGCCGAATCCTGCGGTCAGCGGCGCGGGCGAGGCCGAGGTGACGGGAATGGCGAGGCCGAGGCGGGAACGGCAGGGCCGGATCCGGCGATGGCCGATGTTTCATGGACGGGAAGTGCAGGGACCGTAGCGAGCACAGGAGGCGCGCAAAGTGGGCCGGGGCAGCAGGCCCAGTTGGTGCGGCGAAGGTGGTTGGCTGCGGTGGGCTGAAATGCAGGGCCTGCGGTGGGCTGGACACGTGTCAGCTCCAGGTGAACCAAGCTCTCCTAGCCTTGCCTCTCCACAGTTGATAAGAGTAAGAGTATTAGGCCACTCCCAATGGGAGTTTTATAGAGGTTTCATGCGCATTAATTAACATGCCATGTAGGATTATATGATGATATGTCATAGAATTTAAGAAGAAAGTGAAGAAACCAGTTTTATCTAGATGAAACTCTCTCTACACAAATACCAACACTCTATGAATCTTGAAATTAAATGCAACATAGACCCTAGAAAACCACAACATGAAATTATGCATTGGGAGAGATAGTTTCAACCATTGTTTCATCGTCTTTTTGCTTATGTGGCTATCTTGGAAACATCAATATGAAACCCTCCACTGGGATTGGCCTTAGCTTCCCAAAATCAGAACATGCCAAAGTGTTGGTAAGAAATTTAGATACTTATTTGGTTTAGTGCCAACCAATAGTCTCTTCTCTCTTAAAGATTTAAGAAGTTTCTATTGACTTGTCATGATTTTGGTCAAAATGATCAATTTCTAGACATGGACCAATTGATAGCCAAATTTTATTGGCAAGTCTAGATTTTGGCATGGTAAAAATTGGTAACAAACCAAGCAGGCTTGAAATCACCGTGCCCTTGGGTATGCGCTGCTGCCATCTCGTTCCAAATCGCTTTATTTTCTTATAAAAAAAAGGAAACTATGTGCATGCCACGAAGTCAAGGCGTGTGTCCACGAACACCGGTATTTAGGAAATAGGAATGCGTCCTCGATGTCAAGGCGAGATTACCGGCCACGCATCATGGATGCTAATCATCTCCGGTATTTGGAATCCAAGGCAAACGGCTGGCGATTAGCATAGACAATTGCGCTAGCTTACTAGATGCCGATGCAGCCCGGCGGCCAGCAGGCCCTTAGACCAGATGCGCACACATGCTCTTCTGTTCTGCCAATGCCATCTCATAATCCACGCGTGCAGGGCCTGCCTCCCATGTTCAAGATCTCAGCGCTGCAAGCCTGAAACTGCAATTTCGTCCAGAAGAGAGCAGGCAGGGGCTTGTCCATTCTCCATCGAACAAGCTGCTCGGCTTTGCCGAGCCGAGAGGAAGCATGTGCGGAGCACATGGCGCGCCGCTTGCAGGAAGCATCCGCGGAGAAACAAAGATCTCTGCCACACGCCAACCACTGTTCTCCTGTCCCGGCCAGAATCTCAAGCAGGGCGGCTCTGCAGCCCAAGTTCCAGGTCCAGCCGTCCAGGCCTCCAGTGTGCGTGGTCTGCTGCGATGCACGTTCCGACGAAGCTCGCGGCGGCGCCGTCGCGTAACAGGGCCCGCGGGCGTGCCCATCCAGCCCGCACTGTTGCCGTCGGCCCGTCGCCGTCGAGACGCAGGCAGGGGGACGTCCCTCTCGTCCGAGCTGACATTGAAATGGTCGTCGTCTTACCCATCAGCAATGATCGCGGCTACAGTAAGCTGTAACCGTCTTGATGCGGTGCGTGCCAGTAATCGAGTCTTGCCAATCGATGGACGCCGCCTGCGCTGGAGGACAATTAGCGCGGCAATCATTTTCCCAAATCTACAATGCGCTCCTTCTCCTGGGGTCTGGGGAGCAAGTGCCATAATTGGTCAGAAAGAACATGCACCTTGTTTCTGTGTGACTAGGGCCGGACCTGGGCCAGAAATTGAGTGGCAGCCCGTTACTTGTGGACCTCTACTGCTAAAGGAAAATAAGGCCCAACTCTATAGGAATGTGGGCTTTCAGTGGAGGCCCGTGCCGCACACCCCCACTGAGACGGGAAACCTATACATCTTTCGGAAGATAGTTTGCTATGAAATTTCCATTTTAAGATGCGTGCAGAACACAAACAAGTGGCTGAGATTCCTGTGGGCTGAGCGGATCAGCGGACTGCTTCAAAATTAGGGTGACAGGACAGGGTTGGTTGAGCGGGTGGAGGTTCAATTGATTTGCTAGCTTAAAACACATTTTTCTCTTAAACCGTGAGTCCGTTTTCGATTCCGTTTGAACCATCGTGTTGTTTAGAATTAATGCAACAAAATGAAACCCCATATGAATATATTTTTTAATTTTTAAAAACTCAACACTTGGAATATATACATTCAACATTTTTTATATACAGATTCAACATCTCAGTATAAAATGTTGAATTTGTTTATTGGAATTGTTGAACTAAGTCCGAATGATTGTTGAATCTTGTATATTAAAATATTGAATCTATTAATATAATATTCCACATATACTAGGTCACATGATATTTAGAAAAAATAAACAAAAAAAAGATAGCATACTTACCACCTTTGTTACGTTATGCTGTGTCTGCACTGCTCATGCATGGGCTGCGGCGCCGTCTCGCTCGCTGAGGTGTCAGTTTCACGTGGGCTAGCAACATAGCATAGAGCAGGTGGGCCATTATGGGCCGTGCGATGTTTTGCTTAACCATCTTCCGTTAGACATATAGGATGCCCCTCAGTGAGACCGGAAATCATATGCATTTTTTCTTCCTCACCTAGTCACCTGCCAGTGTTTGAGATTCTTGCAAATCATTTCGTGCGTTAGATCTACTCAACCCAAATTTTTTTCCTCTTCTTTCCTCCTTCCTCCCATGCACCGCCCCTGCCGCTACGCCGCGCGCTGCGCAGCTGCCGCACGCCACGCGCTGGTGCTGCTGCCCGCCCCGCGCTCCTGTGTGCCGCCGCTGCTGCCCGCCCCGTGCTGCTGCTGCGCTGCCGCCGCTGCTGCGCGCCGCCGCCGCGCACGCCGCTGCCGGAGAAGAAACTCTATTCAAACATTTTCATTTTAGTATTTTTAACATTTTATTTTTTCAATTTCAACATTTTATTTTTATAATTTCAATATTTTAAAAGTCAAATGTTGAACATGTTTAACAAAATATTGAGTTAATACTATCAAAATATTGGACATATTTGTAGCACATAATTGAACCAAAGTGGGCTTTAGAGATGGATAGCTTATCTATCTTTCAGAAGATAGATATGAGCATATCAATCTATAAAAAGTTGAAACAATTGAAACTCTTTCTCATCAAGATTGGGCCCACCGTACCATTCACGGAGGCCCCACTTGTTAGTCCAAAAAGTTTGACGAAAGAGAGGGGGAGATTGATTTCGTCAATGTTTCCGACCAAAATCTTAATACTTTTTACACCAGCAATTTCCTATACCCGTGTATTACTTTTCTTTAGCACATACTTTTACTTTCCTTTCCACAAGCATTCACCCATAATTTGTGTCATTATTTATTTAGAAGAATAATAATTGACATCATTGTTTTTTGAAGAAAAAAAAAAGATGTGTATTATTTTTGGAAGAAAAATAAATAACATCATTGCTTGATGGAAGAAAAATTAAATACGTGTCTGTGGCACGTACATCTCCCCTAGTTATTATAGTTATTATTAGACTAAGTCTAGTAATTTCGCCCGCAGCAGCGGCAATGAGAGCGTGGTGGACCCCATCTGCATTGAATGATGTGATGTCTTCTTAGCCAATGGTTGCTGCGCAAGAGGATTGCTCAGCCAATAGCTATTGCCAGAGAGTGTTGCGCCGGCGGAGAGCGGGCGTGTCGGGAGCCGCTCGCTCTTGTCTCTCTCCTCTATTCTCTCTTCAATACGTCAGATTTCCTCCGCTCCACGCCTATTACTAAACTTACTCTTAGTATACCATGTAATGTACAAACAAAATATTCCAACATGGAGTAATCAAAAGGGCCTACCATGTAATGTCAGCGCCGGCAAAAATAGAGTCATAGACTACTAAACCTAACTGGCACTTCGAACAGCAGGGAAGTTGTAAGTTTTCTGTGGTTTGCCATTATTATGATGTAGGGGAACATTAATTGAAGTATACCTTTGACCATTTGCCTATCGGGTCCCGATTAAATCCTCTTGGTATAAGAGCTAAAGAGCAGCAGCAAGTTCTCAACTCCTGATCTGCAAAGTGCTACAACTGCCATTGAACTTAAAAACAAAAACGTTCCAGTCCTAAGCAAGTGAGTTAGGCCACCAATAACTTGAATGAATAAGGTACATGGTAAATTTTAAGAAGTGCAGAGTCTAGGCAGATAATAAGCAAATCGATAAAAACAGTAAGCCAATAACTATGTGGTACTGCTGGTACCATTCATGCACATTCAGAATGACCACAAGCAGTATACCTATAATGAATTTGTTCGCAAGCACTCATGTGGTCTTTTCTCAAATGCTTCCGGTAACTCATCAAGCTCAAACAGCAGGAAACATTTGCACAATTATACCAAGAAATATGTTAATTGCAACAACTATCTTGAGCTGTTGGACAGCTACACAAGGTATCTTAAAGACATAAAGCTGACTTCAATCAATACTTCAATGAGAAAATTGTTTTATACACAGTACAACATGATGTCATTTTTAAGCTAATTGACATCATCTTTTATGGGACATCTTTCGGCCTCAGCTTGTACTGCCTCAATCTTCTCGTGGCATCCTGCAGCTCCAGGCTTGCGTGGTGGTTTTGCAGGTTTGTAGAGTCTGTCGCAGATTCAGTGCCTTGCCCACGACCGGTGTCAAAGTGGGCGACAGGAACGCCAGCGGCCTTGGCAGACAGTGTAGCTCTCCAACTGCACGCTCCGATGGCAGGTTGAATCCAAGGTTGACAACCACCAAATCCACAACAGATTCTGTCCGGATCTCATTTCCCCTCCCCTCCGAGCCTTCCCTTGCTGAAATTGAAATCACCCTTCACCACCGCCACCCTTCTTCATCCCTCTCCACCCCCCCCCCCCGTCCATCGCCGACCACCGCCACACCAACCCCCCATGGCGGATCGCAGCCTTGCCAGGCCTGCTGCGTGCTCAACCGCAGGCCTAAGTTCATTGAGACCGGAGATCTCTCGATCCGACCGACCGGCACAAGCTGAGCTTCTTCGTCCCTGACGCTGAGGTCGGATTCACGATGGTAGTGGATCCACTTCAGACGTTTCCACGCCGTGTGCGGTTTGGTGAGCAGGCCGACAGAGTTGCAGGATCGTGGCTTGAGTCACTTGTTTGGAGATTCAACCCAACCGATCGTGCCGCCGTTGCAGAGTCAACTGCGCCAGGAGCAAGCAAGGCAGCAAAGTGGTGGTGGATTCGGAAGCTGGCCGGCAAGACAAGGCACATGGGCGCCAAGGCCATCAAGACCTGCTGCAAGCATGTCAACAAGCTCCCACCCATGGCGCTGGTTGCGGGGGTTGTGGCTGCATTTTGCGGCGGTGACCAGTTCGCGTCGGCCGTGGTTGGCACAGTGGCTGGGCTAGTGACCGTCAATAGTGCTGCAGGCGCCAGAGAGGAGATAGGAAGTCAAATTGGGAGCTGGTGGTCAACCGGCCCCGCGCCGGGACTGAAGCAGGAGGAGGTAGACAAACTGAGGCGTTTCTTTGTCGATCATGATGCCAAGGCTCTGCTCCCCGGGTTTTCTGATTTTGAGATGGTAAGCCGTGCGATCAACTTTTAAAAGTCGATCGAATCGCAAGATTAGGTGGTTACCATGTACATCCATCACTAAAAGGGCACTCTTCGGGTAAACTTTAGTTAGGGGAAACTTTGATTGTAGTTATCCTAACAAAAGTACCAAAAATTACTAGTGCTCCCATATAACCATGCTCACAATATATACATTGTCTTGTTATGTAGAAATCAAAATATCATTAGTGTATAAAATTGTTTATCGCAAAAGAGAGCGCTGCTTTCATATGTTAAGAAAGTTGTGAGAGTTCATGAAACTTTTTGAACATTCTGAATATGTTCTTTCTCGACATATCTATCTCAGCAGTGTCCTACTCAGCTAGTCACTCCCAAACTTTAGTTAGGAGGAACTTGATCGTATCCTTCTATAGATAATATGCAATAATATTGTAGTTATCCTAACAAAATATCAAAAATTACTAGTGCTCCCATGTAACCATGCTCACAATATATACATTGTCTTGTTATGTAAAAATCAAAATATTGTTAGTGTATAAATCTTTTATCTAGAAACATCTATAAAAGTAACAAGATATTTTTTAAGAAAAAGTAACAAGATAGTTATGATTTCTATAATATCTTCATGGAGGCGACCGACAGTGGAAGCCTGGCGGGCACCTAATCCTTGTCCTCACTACTGCCGTTGGCCCTAGCCGACCCGCGCGCATTAGTGGGCTCACGAGCCATGGCCCACGTTTATTACTGGGTTGTTATTACTTGAGCTCCCCCTCTGGTTCGTCCTCCTCCACTAGGATCCTACTGTTTATTTTTATCCGACAGCCGCCACAAATCCATGGAGTGGATGGTAAATGAAATACTGTCTACTCTGCTCGCGGAATAGGCGCCCTGACCGCCCTCTCGCCGCGGTCACTGCCACCCTCATCGTCCGCGGGTTAGAAGGGCGCGGTTGCATGGCCGTGCGGAGGGTTTGTGTGGAAGACGTGGTTGTAACAGCTGCCTGCCGGTGCCGGGGTGTTTCACTACTACAGCCACCCTTATCACCGCCGGTTCTAAAAGTGCATCACCAACGGTTTTGGGTACCGTTGGATTTAAGTCGTTAGTGATAGCGGGGCCATCACCGCTGGTTCGTATCTGGAACCGTTGGTGATGGGGACATCAACACCGCCGGTTGAAGACACGAACTGGCGGTGAAGACATTTTTCCCATAAAAAAATATTTTCATATAATAATATTGCATCATTTGTACAACATATATAATATATAATTATAGCAGCAGAATTCAACCATATGAGCTCATGCATCAAGATTAAACAAAAGAGTCCATAATTATAGCAAGCAAGGCACAATGACAACAATGATACTATATGTCATCTGATTGTGGAACACCTCATTTGCTCAAGAACAAGCAGATTCAGTTATTAGCTTAACTGAATTATATTAGGTAATCTCATCTCATTACTTAAACATGCATTCAACCTATCAGCTACTACTAAGCTAGCTAGGTTCAATAGTACAATATATGTTTGCAGTCCAAATTCAAACAAAAAAACTTGAAGCAGAAATTTGTAGGGCATCAGAGTTGCATGCAGATTACCAGGCAAGGCCCCTCACCAAAGATAACAGAAAGAAAAAGGAGATAAGCAAAGCCTGATCAGAAAGCCAGCCTTAAGAAATTCGTGCACTTTTGAAATAAGCTTTGTACTACTGGTAGATGCATGCAGAGGACAAAGGACCTTAATCTAATGGTAGGTTAATTACTGCAAACAGTATGCTGTCCAATATTTTAGAGAAGCTTTATTACTGCAATAACAAAGGATGAAGTGCAAGAACGTTGCAGGCTCTATTCGATACACTTGCAGATAACGTAGGGGGTGAAAGTGCAGGTTAGAATGACAAAATTTCCTGTTTTTTCAAGTAGGCAGACATACTAAGTAAGACCAAAAGGCTGACCTATGAGATTGGTTTAAACTTCACAAACATATATTAAGAAAACTGATATAGCCATGAACTTGAGGATTGAATCGGGAATGAATAACATAACAGACTGATCATGGAAACAGAACATGACAGAATACACTCAAAGCTCCTATTAAGCTTGATCATACTATAAGTATGCATAGAAGAGCACAAGGTTTGCTACATACCTACATCAGCACAATCATTGTGCCAAAATAGAGCCACATCAGTGGAGCCAAATCTAGGAACATCTTCCTTTTCTGAAAAATAGTTGCAAAAAAAATTACATACTAAAAGAAGGTAATCAGACGAGAGGACGACTTACTTCCTTGCTGGGTACCGACATGATATGAGGAACCAGTGATTAAGAAGGAGCAGGGTAAAATTAACCCAGGGAGGGGGCAATCGCAAGCAAAACAAACATGTGGATGGCGTACCCATGTCGGAGGAAGGAGCTCCCGGTGCCGTAGACGGTGTAGAGGCCGTCGATGAAGTCGAGGGGCGAGTCCAGGGGAACCTCGAGCGGCCTCTAGCGCAGCTGCGTGGGTGTGGCAGCGGTGGTGCAGCGGTTGAACTCCCCGACGAGGCAGATGTAGGTGGGGCGGGGCTGGAAGGGCTCATGGGTCACTGGTGGCTTGATCCGGTAGAGCCACCTATAGCAGAAGAAGCTGAATCTGAATCAGATGGATGGAGCAGTGAGATTGGCTGATGTGATGGCGGAGGAGGAAACGGGCGGGGGAAGGCTCCTGGCTTCTAGGCGGCTCCGGCCTGAGCTCAGGGAGGAGTGCGCCGGCCTGAGCTCAGGGAGGAGGACGAGGGGGCAGAGGGCCGGCCGCGGCAGATCCGCCATGCCCTGCACGGATCCGGCCGCCATGGCCGCCGCGCAGGCCTCCGCCACCGCCGCCGCTACGGGAGGGGGCGGGAGGAGGGTGGAGGGAGGAGGAGGAGGGGCGGAGGGCGGAGGGCCGGGTGCTGCCGCCATGGGAGGGCATGGGAGGAGGGAGGATTGGGCGGAGGGCCAGCCGCTGCTGCCATGGGAGGGCGCGGGACGAGGGAGGAGGACGGGGCGGAGGGCCGGCACCGCCGCCATGGGAGGGGCGCGGGAGGTGGAATGGGAATTGGGAGGAGGGAGGGAGGGCTGTGGGCGGACGCCATGGGGAGGAGGAAAAAAATAGGTAGAGAACACATCACCGCCGGGTCATATTACAATCCGGCGGTGATGCTTACGTATCACCGCCGGTTCATAATACGACCCGGCGGTGATGCTCTCGACAGCATCACCGCCGGGTCGTATTACGAACCGGCGGTGATACGTAAGCATCACCGCTGGGTCCATTTGGAACCGGCGGTGATAGACTATCACCGGCGGTGATGGGGCGTTGGCGATGATGTATTCTGTAGTAGTGTTTGGGCGTCGCCGCCCTCGCACAGACGACATCCCGCGGATCGCCACGCATCAGCCAGCGGCCTACGCCATGGCGGCAAAGAGCAACGGGAACGCGCTCTGGTCACCGAAGAGGGGGGGGGGGGGCTCTCTTCCTCGGTTACATCACCTACTCCGGCAGCTCCAGCTGGCGGGTGAAGCTGACGTGTGTACTGACTGACTGGCTGAATCGCTGATAGAGCTGCGTCGACAAGGCCGACGTCGAGCAAGTTGCGGACAGGGCTGGCTTCCTCAAAAACAAGATGACGACACGCAACCTCTAATGCCCCCGTCAATGAAATCGCCGGGCATCGATGTCATTCTCTGATATCTGATCGAACTGCAGAGGCATCTTCTGCGGGCGTACAATAGGAACGGAACAGCACAGAAACATTTGCACTACAACAGCTTGAAGTGGGAGCAGATCACACACAACCTTCCATGTATGTAGTAATACTAGGCAGGACGCGCGCTACGCCGCGCCGGGCTCAGGCAACTGTATCCCATCCCCTATCCCATCTTCCCCACAGCCTCCGCGTGCCGCTGCTCAGTCCTGCGCCTCTGCTACGCGCGCTGCCTCCGCCGCCCCTCCGCGCCTCCGCACCGATACGCGCCGCGCATCGCGGCCTCCGCCCTGCGGCAGCGCGGAGCTCGCCAAAGGCCTTCCCTGCTCCGACGCAGCGCCGCCCGAGCCACAGCCACCGCATGGATCCGGCCGCAGGGGCGTCGCCGGCGGCCCACGGCCATGGCCTTAACGCCGGGGAGCTCGAGACCGGGGCGGATCCGCCCCCGCGCCCATGCTGCGCCCGCCGCAGCCCCGCTTGCCCGCACGCCCGCCACAGCCCCGCTGCTTCGCGTGCCATCCCAGCTACCCGACCGGCGAGCGGGGAGAGAGAGGGCCGCTGGCGAAGCTCGAGATCGCTGGAGAGGGCCCTTGCCAGACGGAGAGAGAGAAACGGGGAAGCAAAGAGCTCGGAGGCCGGGTCGCCGCCGCCGGGTGGGCGCGTGCCCACCGCCACCGTGTCCAGGCGCGGCGCGCGCGCCCGCCCACTGCCGCCGCGCGCCGCGCGCCGCGCGCTGCCCGCTGCCGCCGCGGCCAAGCGTCGCGCGCGCCCGCCCGCAGCCGCCAAGTCCACGCGCGCGGGCTGCCTGGCTTTCGCCGCTCCTCCCTCCCGAGCTCGTCCTCTCCGGTGCCGCGCCCGCGCCACCAACCGCGAGCAGAGGAGGGCGTGGCCGGCGGGCGAGCAGAGGAGGGCGGTGCTGGCGCCTCCGTCTCGCCGCGTCTCGGCGAGTGAGCTCCACCACCGCCGCGGTCAGGGAAGGAGCCCGGCCGGAGCAGAGGCAAGTCGGGGTGTACATAAGCCCCTCAGGACCCAGGCGTAGGCGAGGCGCTTCGGGGGAGGCGGTGAGGCAGAGGTGCGGCCCACGCGCAGCGCGAGAGCCGCGGCTAAACGACGGAACGACAAATCCTGGCCCCGCGTCGCTCGTCCTCCCCCTGCACGTGTCGAGCAAAGGGCGTTCGGGTGCTCTTAGAGCTCCCTCCCCACGGCGCATATGATATAGAGTATAAATATGTAACATCAGCCAGCTATTGGTCCTAGCATGCTACGCCTATGCAAACGTCCAGTTACAGTGACAACTGACAAGTGCATATGTGAGATTGATATACAAAAGAAGGCATCACCGTGCTCCCCGACAACGACGACGACCGTGCCGTGCTCCCGAACGGCGCCAACATCAAGCAAGCGCGCCGACATGCATGGTGGCCCGCGCGGCCCCTTCGTCGGCCTCCCAGCCGACGGCCGTACAGTCCGCGCCCGTTTCCTCCTGTACGCCGGCGTCGTAGGCCACTTAAATATTTAAAGCAACGGCGGGGCCCGGGGGGTGGGGGTGGGGGGCTAATGGTGCAAAAAAATTTAATCACCCCTCTTATTTGCAGTAAATATAATTAGTCAAGTAGTTCGACAGCAAGTCTAATGTCTAGGAGCTCACATTGCACTTTCAATTAAAGTCTAGCATATAGCTCAAGAGGCAACAACTATAAACAAGTAAGAAGCAATGTTCTAAGAGCTTATTTAGCATAGCTTCCTCACCAGCTTCACCACTGTCAAAATGTCATTTTTAAAATAGTTTCGTTGTGGGGGCTATGAATAAATTGTAAAATGGCTTTGCCTACAAGACGGAAGCAAAAAAAAATTGTAGCTTCTGCGGCTACCGTGATCCTAAGGGACCGAAGCCGTTTTATCAAATGTTTTTAAAAAAACAACTTCAGCTTAAACTTCATCAAAGAAACTACAGCTGGAGCTGAGTAATAGCCGCGTATGGAGGCAGGGACGCCATCGCGCGCCCGCCCCGTCGCCGTGTCGGCCATGGTTTGTCGGCTCACCCTCTTAGTCTTCCGCCCCCCCCCCCCCCCCCCCGAAATTTTTGCTGGCTCCGCCACTGATTTAAAGGGTCCCGTATTTAAATATTTTCATGTCGTGAATTTAAATATTTTTAGTACTATAGATGTCAAAGTTCTAAAACATGAATTTTTTTTGCGAAACACAATATAGACCCAGACGCTCGCAAACACATGCACACTCACCCCTATGAATACACGTAACCCTACCCCTATGAGCAATTATTTTGAATCAGCAATACCAATTTGAGTCCATGTGAGTGACTATGGCTCAGGGCATTATAACCATGGAGCACTGCACACACAACGCCCCATGGATTGGAAAGATGATCCAACACCAGCCACCTTATTGCTCATCTTATGATTTGCACAGATGCAAACTCTCTGTAATTGCTAACTTGCAGTTACTGACCAGTGCGTCGTAGTGCGACTACGAGACATGATATGCACATGAAAGGATACTACTATAACTGCTGACCCGCAGAGGCATGAATACTTCAGTCTCATACTTCAAACCAAATGGGCATGCAGAGAAGGCATCATCAGTACTTTGCTGGCAAAAAAATAATTTTGGTTTTGGATAAGCATCCTTTGCATGCTAGTTGATGATAATGCTACATGATGTTTAGGTGCAAGTGCGAGTGCAGATTTTCTTCGAAAAAAGTGCCACTGCAGTGACACTTCTCTCCACAAATCATCTACTCTACTGCTATTACTTTGCAGGCAGTGTGGAAAGCAATCAGCATTCCACGCGCACAAAGGAGGGACAAAATATTAGAATCTCCCAATGCATGCATCTCATGTTCGGATCTTTCGACGGAATCAGAGGATCTTGATATGTGGCCGAAAAAAAAAATCATACAGTATATCTTTCCAGCAGATTTGTTCAGTGCAGAAATCGAGCACAAAGTGGCGTTGCTTGAAGTATTTCGCTCGTCTGAAAAATTTTACCACCTTCAGTAAATGCATAATCTCGTAGCATCGTCATCATGTCAGACCGTTGCGAAATTAACAGGGCCCGGCAGAGCTGTAAATGTTGCGTCTTCAGAGGTCAGAGCATGGGGCACCTGATAGGTCATCTGGCAGCTTGACCAGGATGTCGAGACCGGCAACGGGGAAGAAGAGCCCGGGCGAGCTGTCCACCGGAGTTTCAATTCAGACAGGGAGAGATCGGGTGCAGAACGACGGTGGGGTGGAGCCGTGGAGGCCAAGGCCCCCGTTGATTATTAGGCTGTTACTTGAGCTTTCAAGCCCATGCGACGCTCGAATTCGTCCTCCTCCGCTCGGATCCTACCGTTTGTTTTCGATCCAACGGCCACCACGCCCCCAGGGGGTGAACGGTAAATGAAATACCGTCCACCCCTGGTCGGGGAACAGACGCCCTGACCGTCCCCTCGCCGCGGTCACCGTCGTCCGTCGGCTGATGGAGGCATGGAGCGCGCCGCGGGTCGGAGGGCGTGGTTGCTTTGCCTCCCAGACGGTTCGTGCGGAAAACGTTCCTGCCTGCTGGGGCGTGCCTGGGCGCCACTGCGCTCGCACGGACGGCGTTCCGGCCACGGAGACGAAGCGCACCACCCACGCGCTCCGGTCACCGAAGCAGGGGGTTCTCATCCTCGGTCGCATCACCTACTCCGGCAGCTCCAGCCGGCGGGTGAAGCTTGATGTGTGCATAACTGACTGACTGACTGCTGATCGAGCTACGGGGACAAGGCCGGCGTCGAGCAAGTTGCAGACAGCTTCCTCGAAAACAAGATGACGACGCGCAACCTCTAATGTCCCCGTCAATGAAGTCGCCGGGCATCAATGCCATTCTCCGATATCTGATCGAACTGCAGAGGCATCTTTTGCAGGCGCACAAAAGGAACGGAACAGCACAGAAACGTTTGCACTACGACAGCTTGAAGTGGGAGCAGAGCACACACAACCTTCCATGTATGTAGTAGTATGTAACATCAGCCAGCTATTGCTCCTATCATGCTATGCCTATGCAAACGTCCAGTTACAGTGACAAGTGCATATGTGATTGATATACAAAAGAGATCGATTCCGGGCACTATTTCTTTTCCAAAGGCTTTAAAATTTCTTCAATCATGGTTCTTTATCAGATTATTAGTTCTATTCTGATGCGGTAGAGTCTCTCCCCTAGCGCAGAGCCGGCAGAGTCTCGGACGACGACGAGCTCTACACAGGCAGGCACCTCCCTCTCTCGTTTGTTCTTCCGTTCCTTCACGTGTTCAGCAAGTCAGCACCTCTCTGTTCGGTATGGCGTGATCGACAACTGTGCGTGATGAACGAGGATGACAGGGGTGACAGCTCCCGCTACGCTCATCCGATGGTTCGGCTAATCGCGATCCAATCCGAGAGGTTTCGCAAATTGCTCTGGGGCGGCGCCGGAGCTGCCGGCACGAGCCCGGCCTGCCACCGCCAATCTTTGCTCTGCTAGCCCCGTGCCGCCGTGGAGCCTCCGCCGGCCTACGCGTTCACCTCCATATCACCGCGCCATAGCCGAGAGGGAGGAGCAGCTCGCCGAGGCCCACGCGGAGGAGCTCACTATAGGACTCGTCCATCTTCTGGAGACACAGGGAGCAGCTAGCCGAGGCAAGCGGGAGGCTGCATCAACAAACTGCTTTCACCTAAAAACACATATCATAGAGCCAACTTTTCAGCGTGATGCTACCCACTCAAGCAGCAGGATTGACTCGGCTTACACAGCATTCATCCCGATAATTTGCTTCGGTTTCCATGCCAGATGGCAGATCTCACTCATTACAGATAAGAAGATGCCTACCCGAGCATTGAATCAAGATTGAAAATAACAGATTACAATCGCTACTCCGTACATCAAAACTTGCCATGGCAGCAAACTTGTGCTAGCTCAAAATTTTAGTGTATGCAGTTTCTGTTGCCTTGTCTAGCACATCAAATTTCACTAGGATATGATTTTGTAAATCTGTTTCATACTTTCCTCCTCTTGTCAGACTTCTTCCCAGCTTCCCTGCAAGTTAAATGCCAATCCCATATGAAAAAAAAAGTTGTGAAAAACACTGATACGAAGTGGAGAAAAAAATGTCTAGGAAGTAGGGAAAAAAAGCATGCTTGTCTTACCAGTCTCGCCTCAGCTTGAATTGCCACTTCTTTTTTCGCTTCTTGTCACTCACTGGTTTTTTCTCTTTTATGCCCGAGGTGCTCTTGGGGCCTAATTCTTTGGTTCTATCAGAAGCAAACTTCCTTTGGGGGCCTTTCTTTTTGGTTTGCTCAAGGTGCACTTCTTTCCCATCTCCATTTGTTTCCGTGCTTTCAGGGCCATCAGTTTCCATTGCATCCTTCTTATGGTTCTTAGGATGCTTTGCTGGCCTATCAGGTACACCTTTAGTCTCTTCCGCGACGCTTGTTCCTTTATTAGTCTTCTTAGTATCTTTATGATTTTTCATTGGTACAGCTTTCTCATCTTTATCAGGGACACCTTTCTCTTGTTCATCAGAAACAGCTTTCTTGTCTTCGTCATCCCCGCTAAGATCAGCCTTCTCAGCTGCACCTTCAGATGCTTTTGACGACTCAGACGTCACGGGAATCGTATTGCTCAACTTTTTCAGCTGTATGAAATGGCATAACACCGTCACAAAACATCAAGATAAAGCATTTCATATTACGATATACTCACAAAATACTGCCATCGGTACTATTTACTTGCTGTTCAGGATATGGAATCTCCCCTATGCACAACTTTCGCATTACTTTCCCAAAATATATATTAACAACATTCATAAAATCAGAATGTGATAGAAATATACTTTGCGATGATTCTATCAATATAATCTCCATGCGTGGAATTTAAATATTTTCTGTACTACAGTGATCAAAGTTCTAAAAAGTGACTCATTATATACAGCATGGCAATTATTTTGGATCAGCAGTACCAATTTGAGTCCATGTGAGAGACTAAAGCTCAGTGCATTATAACCAATCCAACATGCATGTGGCAGTTGAATTAATTGCCAAGATAATACACCAAATAGAAAAGATATTTCAACCAGAATGATCCAATTCCAACTCACTAGCTTTACAATACGGACGGTAACAAAATTCAAGAGGTCAAACAAGCTAGCTTATGCTTAAAAAATGATTATAATTTATCCTGGAAAGCAGTAGAATGGAAAGTACCTTAGCCACAAAAAATCCATCCATATTGTTAACATGAGGATAAAATCTTCTTGTTTTGTCTAACGAAGTATGAAACCGATGCTCCCGGTACCGAATGAATCTGAAAGATAAATAGAGACACATAAGAAACCAACCAAAACATTCTTTGTTGGTGAAATGTGAAATTGTCATACCCTGGGCGTCCAAAATCCAACCCACAAGGCACAAGCTTTACGTTTCTCTTTTTAAGTGCGTAGTCTATCACTGCCTCGTTCTGTAAGAGTGGAGAAACTCAGGAACACAAGTGGATTCAGCATGGACCAAACAGGAGAAATTTGCATACCTCCGGGATCATTATTGAACAAGTTGAGTAAACAATGTAACCACCAGTTTTGGAGTTGGCATCAACCAAATCAATAGCAGCAAGCAGCAATTGCTGCAAAACAAGGCAATCCGTTAGTATAGTAAAATGAAAGGTCAATCAAAGATCTCATTAAACACCAGCTTCTATATCTATACCTCTCTAATGTAAAGATCACAAAGGTTTAAGGCCCAAATCATATTATATGCAAGCAGGGCTATAAATTAGGCACATAGTAGGTGAGTATTATCTTTCCTTCTTTTTAGTTAGATGTTACTGGGTCGAGGTTCCATTAGATAAATATAAATAAGTGTTTGTCAAATTACAGGCAGGTATTCACACAAGATTTCATAGAGTAAAGAATTAACCTTCTGAACAAAGGCACAGTTCCTGATGTCTTCAATGTCCTTTGATGTTTTTATTTGTGGATCCTTCCAAATGGTCTGCAGAAAAAAGAGTCATATGTTCAAGCGATACAACAAAGAGACCATATTTGTCAAGCGGCTTACATGAATTTGATCATACTAACCCCAGTTCCTGTGCAGGGAGCATCCAGCAATACTCTGTCAACCGAATTTATCCCGAGAACTTTAGGTAACTGTAAGAACATCAATGTGTCATGGAATGAAATTTTCACTGGGGGCATGATATGCCCAACTGAAACATTACAAAACTATCAGGACTTCAAAAATATTTTTTTAATCGAAAAGGATGACTTATTAGTTGTGTTTCCCTGTACAAACAACAGTGACTCGCAACAGATTTTTAACATTCAGTATTAGTTTCCTAGAAATAATGATTTATCTAGGTTATAGCACACTTGACAACTCCAGCAAACTATGACACTACAGTTATCGTACAAAAATAGTGGATTACAGTATTTTGGCAAAAGTAAGAATCTGAAGGAGTTAAGCACCCAGGGATAGTAGGCATATTAACTACTTACCTCTTTACCATCATAGTTACAAACTATGGTATTTGTCACACCCATGCGATGAATGTTTCCCAACAGTCCGTGCAACCTTTTCTCATTGAACTCATTTGCATAGATGATTCCTGTATATGAGATATGACAAAAGCAGTAGCTTTAATTAATTTATTATTGATGGTGCACATCAAAACCAGCTAGCCAAAATTACTCTATTGGAGTGATCACACAGTATAGTCAAGTTCCATGAACTAACCAGTATTCTTCATAAGAGCACCAATATAAGTAGTCTTGCCACCTGGGGCAGCTCTGTAAACATAAAATAATCAATTCTAATTTTCGGATATGACAGCATAACCTATAAGACTAATTCCTAAAGAACATTTCAATCGAAGACTAATCTGAAACAAGTACAATATTAAGGATTGTAGTATGGCAAGGCTTATAGTTACAGATGTTAAATTTGATTTCATAAGAGAAATAAACTCTTGCCAAACAAAAATGTAAACATCTTACGCCATATCAACAATTCGCTCCTTCTCCTGGGGAGCAAGTGCCATCACTGGTAAGAAAGAACTTGCACCTTGTTTCTGTGAGACCAGATTATTAGTACAAAGAAAAATAAACGATAGAGATAACAAACAAAATATCTCAACATAATGAGAAGGTAGAGAGAGGGGCTACCATGTAATGCCCAGCCATATATTCAGTCGTTGCACCCGCAGAAATGGTGGAGTCATAGACAACTAATCCTACCTGCCATTTTCAACAGAAGGCAAGTTGTAAGGTTTTTGTGGCTTACAATTATTATGATGTAGGGGAAACATTAATTGAAGTATACTTTTGACCATTTGCCTATCGGGTCCAGATTAAATCCTCTTGGTATAAGAGCAGCAGCAAGATCCCTCCTCCTGGTCTGCAAAATGCAAATATTGCCAATATAACTTAAATACAGCAACAACATGCAACAGTGAAGCCTCCAAGTGGGTAGGCCACCAATAACTTCAATAAATAAGGTACATGATAAAATTTTATCAAGATAAGCATAGTCTAGGCAGATATGATTACGAAGCAAATGGACAACAACAGTAAGCCAATAACTGTTTGGTACTGGTACCATTCATGCATTTTCGGATTGACCACAGGCAGTATACCTTTAACGTATTTGTTCGCAAGCACTCAGGTGGTTTTTTCTCAAAAGCTTCCAGCAACTCAACAAGCTCGACAGCAGGAAACATCTGCATGGTTATTGTAGGACATGTTAACTACTAGAACCGCGCTAAATCATGATCAATTCTGAACAAGCATGTCAAACACCAAATTTGCAACAACTATATTGAGCAGCTAGACAGCTACACAACATATCTTAAGGACATAGAGCTGACCTCAATCAATGCTTCAACAAGAAAATCGTTATATCCATAGTATGAAATGATGTCAGTTTTGAGCTGATTGAGATAATCTTTTCGTGGGACATCTTTCTGCCTCAGCTTGTTGAAGTTTGAGAGCACTCGGACAACTAGAAGAGAAAATCAGTACATATGAAATCAGTCAGGAAGGTCAACAGACTGCTGTCCATCAAGAATGCAAAATATCATCTCAATATGCAGAGGGCAATAGTCCTATACACCCTAGATTTTACCACTCTGATAGTGGGAGGGTGGTAAATAAATAGAAAGCCGTGAAACCTGGTAAATACAAAGGGTGTTAGATGAACGCACTTTCTGATATCCTCCTTTTGAGATTTGGTAGGTTAGGTGGTAAATGCGCCTCTTCCTCCAGTTCCTGCGGCAAGTTAAGCAATGGTATAAGTCCTCAAGGCAACTAACACTGAACAATGAGAATGGGAACCTAAGGCAGACAAGCAACCTCGGCCGTTGGTAATCTGAACTCATCAGATTCTGATCTTATGTTTGTTTTAAGGTCCTCAACCGCATCTATTTCTGCCTTCAGCCTCTGCTCATCAATTGCTCGTGACTTGGCCTCGAGGTCATCAGAATCATCAGACTCCACTCCAGAGTCACCACTCTCTGCGGACCCAGCACATTGTAATCAGTAGAACGATTAGCAAGGTGCAAATTCCAGCATTACAATTGTATTTGTGTATGCACAAGCTCAGCTCACACGAAGGAATTCTACGAAATACTGGATTAATGGGGAAATTTGAAACAGCTGAAGCAAACTTGATTCAGTGCATGTGAAATATCAAATAGCCTAGTGATGTGAGCAAATTACCGCTTCCTTCGTCACTATCAGCGAGGAAGTCGTCCGCAAGGGGTTCATCATCGCTACCATCATCTCCCTCCTCCTCCTCTTCATCCTCTTCCCCCTCGTCGCCGCTGCCGCTGCTGGAGCCACCGTCAGCATCGGCGTCCGAGCCTGAGAGCTCATCGGCCTCAGCGTCCGACCCAGAGAGCTCCTCGGCGTCGGAATCGGAGTGTATGTCGAGGTCGGAGTCCTCCTCCTGGAGCTGCTGCTGCTCCGTATCTGAGTCGTCGTCGGACTCGAGAAGCATCTGCTTCTTGGGCACCCTCTTCGCCGCCTTCGGTGGGGGCGCCGCCTTGCCCCTCTTCTTCCCCGTGGGCGCCGGCGGCGGCTGCAGCTTGCTCTTCGGCCCCTTCTTCGCCATGGAGACCGTCGGGTAGCTGCGTTGGGACAGGGGAGGCGGGGAGCGGAGAAGAAAACCCTAAAACCCTAGCCGCGAGAGGGGAGATGGGAGGAGAGCCGGACGTTATAACCCTGGGCCTGGGCGAGTGCAACCAGAAGTGGCCCTTCGGCTGGGCTGGAGCGTTAAGGACCAACTCGATGGGCCTCCCGCCTCCCGCTCCAACCGTGAGCCCGGTCTCCGCGGCCTTGCGGGGAAAGCTCAGCCCATCCAGCAACAGCGGGGCGCTGCAGCAGTTCTCTCCGGCGAAATTAACAGACAATTAGTCCGAGCTGCATCCTCATTGTTGGTCGACGTAATGACAGACGCATTTGAAATTCTGACAGGTCACTGGGAGATCATGCGTACAATGGCATGAATTGCTGCACGAATCTCAAAGAGTAAAATTAGGAGCAGCTGATACCTCTCAAGTCTCAACTGTCCAACAAAGCAGCATCCGTCAACCGTCATTCACACTTGGGGACCCTCCAGCACTAACCCAACAATCTACTTGCCACTAATATATAGCAGTAGCCAATCCATCCGTAAACCATCAAGAATGATACTACATGTTCTTCTATGTACAATGGGTTCGGTCACCGACGATTACAACAAACAGAGATTAACCGCGGATCAGGGCGGTGACGAGATCACCTACATGACAGTCTCCCAACCTACACGTTGTCTTCCTGTTCTGAATCCGCGTTATCATTGTCTGCGGCGACTTTAGGCTTCGCCATGAAGGAGTTCTGTCTCGACGGCGCTTTCTTGCCGCTGGTCGCTGAGTCCTTCTTCAGACCCAGGTAGGTGTAGAACGACATGCCGCCGAGCGCGACCACAGCTCCGCAGATGCTGGTGATCCCAGGGTCGGAGCCGAAGACCAGGTAGCCGGAGAGCATGATGACGATGGTCTTGAACTGGCCTAGCACAACGTGGGACAAAGCTGACGTCGCACTGAAGCAGTACAAGATGAATTAGTCACTTCTAGACCTAATATCACCTAGATGGCTAGATGGCATCATGGTTACATGGCCAGGACAAAATGATTTTGCTGCATCGATTTCCTTATCTCCTGATGGAAAAGGTTGAAAGTTAATTGATTCTTAGTTTTTCCAATTTATTTGTGATTGCACAGTTGCCAATACCCGTGCAGTGGAAAGGTCTTACTGAAAATTGATGCTTCTTGCTGGTTGATGGTGACGATTTTAGGAAAGAAAGACATGTTGTAAGTTTCTTTCTTCCAAGAATAGTGTGTTTCTGAGTAAACCCAAAAGAACTTAATGCAAATTATCGATACAAGCTACAATCAATAGTAGATTCTTTTTGGGTTGAAGTATGAAGAAATTAAGTGGAAAGATTTGCAAATTTTATTAAGTCATTTTTATAAACCACTATCCAACCAAGATGCCAAAACTGGTATGTACATTTTGCCTAGGGAAAACAAGCGGCCACGCATATTTTTGTCTACCTATATTTGTGCATCAGCAATTAGGCAATTACATCGTCCAGTATTGACTTGTCAAAACTTGGATGAAGAAATGGCAATTTGAGTGCAATATGCAAAATAAAAGCAATGGCATTACTCACCCGAGTGCCAAAGCACCAGACCACTGAAGAAGGAAACCAAACAGAGCAGAAATGATAATAGCACAACTATTTCTGAAGTTCCAACTGAACAGCAACAAGCCCGGGGGATCCAGCAAAGGCATCAATGTCAATAAGAAAAATATCGTAATCGGAGTAGTCTTCCACATCAGCCTGGATCAATAATGTACGATCTTAGTTACAGGAAAACTATAGAGAGTGCCCCTTTAAAGTAGCAAATAATCTGAGTAAAGGGGGAAAAAGGCAGAACTTACGCGAGGGCGGTCCAATTTCCACTTTGTTGCAAACTTGACCAAAGGATTTTATTCACAGCACTAGGGACAATCCATGCTAATGCTACACAAGCACCAAAGAAGTTGAACTCTAAATCGGTAACTGTTGCTACAGCCACTCCAAATGATACAACTGCCAGTGTGATAGCCTGTATGTTTGAAAAATCAGTTAGGAATTCCATAAGCAAATACACCCGCACAGGTTCTTTGAGTGGTCATCCGGTAGAGGGCGGAAAAAGCATGCACTCTGCAATTTATTAAATAATCTTTCAAATTTATGCTTGCTTATTGGAGATATCAGTTATTCTGGGGCCACGTTAGATAAAAAAACAAAAACATGTGAAACACATTTTGTTGCAGCAAACATACCTTCTGAGTGGAAACCTTCTTCTGGAAAAGCATGAATTCTGCTACCACAATCGTTGGGGTTACAGCAATCTTAGCCATTTGATAAAAACCTACACTGAATAGCAAAAATACTGAGAATGCATGCAACCAATATTAAAATACTTTGCAACTATACCTCACTGTAACTTTCAAATAGAATCGGGTTTACCTATTATGCTTCAAGCTCACGTTGGCCAGCCCAGTGGAGAGGGACATTACAGCACCCAAAGCAAATATAGATGAGAAAGGAGTGGATTTCGACGGCGGGGCAACCGGTAACAAGGAAAGTGTCTTAAGAGTGGCCATTAGAACAAATGCGACTGCATAATGAATTAACGAAAGTGCAATCGGGAACTTAAATCCAACACTCCCCATCACCTGCAAGACGGTAGATAACCCGTAAAACTACTTGAAAGCTAACAATGGCACGGCACAAGTACAATCACTTATCTTGAGAAAAAGCCATACCATTTTGTTTGCCATGATGATCCCAACAGCAACAGCGAAATTGAATGTCAATGCAACACTTGGTCCACAGAATCGCATCTGCTGGCGCTTAGCGCTTTCTGAACTATGCATTTCATTGTACAAGGAGCTCCGCAACTCCTCTAGTGCCCGGCCTGGTAAGTTCAACAGTGTCTCACAATTCAATGACTTACACTAAATCAATATCCATAGACATCATAATATAAAAACATGGTCAAGATTGTCTTGAACAGATTAAGATTTTCTTTTAATCACATAAAGGGCTATTTAGTATCAAAGGAGAAAAAAAAACTTTTTGGTACAATGAGCAGTAGACACCAGATAAGCACAGAGTGACAGAGCCTTTTTTTTTTGCGAAGACAGAGCCAGATTATGATCCTTACTTTTCTGGGACATAAGTTCTAGTCACCAATTGATGCCAGTATTTTAGGGGAAAAGTATCCATGTTTCCTAAACCATTACTACAAAGCAAGCAGTGAGTCCGCATTTCCGGCGTGTCAGATACACAAGTTCACGTGCCAAACACTGCTGCTGTCTGTCCTTCCTGCAGGAAAACCATTCATCCGTTGAGGACTTCAGGGGAGTAACAGCAGAAGTTCAGCTGATTAATAAACATGTGGCAGCAGAAGCTGGAAGCAACAGAGGGGACAAACTATGAGATAGTACAAATCAGTATGGCATGTCCTAGTTCCTTGTCCTATCGATAGCATCCATGGAATATGATGAGTCATCGAAGAAAGTGTACTGAGGTCGATGGGAGAAAGGGAAACACACAACCAGGAAGAAAGTATCCAGCTACGCCTACATGAAACATAGCAAATGGAGTTCTTCAAATCCCAAACATGGTAGGGATCTGAAACAAGAAAACATCTCTCGGGCACATATGGCACTGAAAAAAGGGAAGCGACTATGATGCCGACGAACCCGGCGTTCGAATTGAAGAAGACTCCAAACAGAACATGTCGAGCAACACCTTTGCCGTTCGCAAGGAACGATTGGAAAAAGGGAGCATCTTTCATGCCATTTCCCGCACAAAAATCGTCCAAAAGGTGGCAACAGCTCTGAGCAAATCGAGCGAGTAAGGCGGTAACTGCAAATGCAAAAAAAGCGGGAGCAGTTTTTACACGGCATTTCACCAAATCGCACCAAACCGACCTAAACGATCTCTTCGGGTGCGGAGAAAAGGGACCGGGAAACCGAATTGGCACGAACACCAACCGCGAAGAACCAAGGAAGAATTTTTTCCCCCTTCCCTATCAACCCAACAAACCCACCAAAACCACGGAAATGATTCTGAAAATTTTAAAACGAAGAGGAAGAAGAAGAGGACGATGGAGATGCGAATTGAACGGACCTGTCTCGCCGGCGTCGCTGTCCTTGCGCTTGATGAACCTCCTCCCGCCGCCGGCGAGCACGGCCTCCCACACGCCCATGGCCGTCACCGCCATCACCTCCGACGCGTCGGCGCGCCACCACCGCATCTTCATCATCCCGCCCGCCCGCGCGCCGGCCTTTCCCCTCCACCGCCTCCTCCCGGTCGCGGTACAGAGAAGAAGAGGGGGGATTGCAAGTTTGCAACCAGACGCCAAGAACAGCAACAGCAACAGCAGCAGCGCCACTAGCACACCACAAGCGGGGGCAGAGAGAGAGGCCAGGAGCGGGCGGTGCCTGCGCCGGCGCGCGCGGGCGGTACCTGCCGTGCCGGGCTATTTTAAGCGCGCGCCCTGCCTCGTTTTAGCCGGGCCCGTTGTGCCGCCGTGGTGCGCTCGGGCCGGTGGTGGCGACGACGGGCGGTGAGTGGCGGGCGAGGTGGCGCTCGCGAGGGGACGGAGCCGGGTCAGTGGCCGTGCCGTCGTGGGCTTTCAGGTGGGTGGTTGCTCGCTCCTGCTTTCTGCTCACAGGATTCCAGGAGCGTCGGCCCTGATAGTTAGTTTCAGTTTTTTTTTTAAAAAAAGAAGAAGTTTCAGAAATTATTCAGAGTGAGATTTTGCCAGAACAAAAATGTTTTAATTGGAAATTTTTTAATGATTAGCTGTAATTTCCGTTAGGACAAGTGCAATGTTCACCAAAGCATGCAAGTAGCGATAACTCGGGTAGGTCGTAGTAGCTCTAATCCACCAATGCCAGTCCATGGCTTGGCTTGCACGTAGTACAAAAGCGACGCATTCATTCCGGCGTACCTTGACCGTAGAAAAAGGGTAACGGATCTCGGACTTTTTGGGCCCGCGATAAAGATCGTGCACGATGGCTTGCTTTGGCCTACAGCTCTATCGCAACGGGCATTTAGTGTGTAGCAGTAGGATCGTGGGGGCTTACTGCTAGACGTGACGAGGCAGAGTATGAATTCGGCTGCGAAATGCACCGAGATCGCGGCTAGCTTTCGTAGACCGTGACGTCGAGTAGTACTCTATATCATATACGCCGTGGGAGGGGAGCGTTGAGAGCGCACGGCGCCTCTCCGAGCGGCACGCGTCGGAGAGAAGCCGCCCGACGCGAGCCATGGATTGGTGGTTCGGGAAAAAATTGCAATATTAGGACTGCAAACATTGACTACTCATGAATTTGCCACTCCCAGTGAATGACACGGTGGGACCATCTGTGCCTATGAAATGTGGGGCCAATGACAAAACTGCAAAGGCCAATATTTGCAGTCCCATTTTTGCAAATTTCTCGCGGTTCGGTCCTTTGCCCGCGCCGCTGTCGCTGTGCGTGGGCCGCGCCACTCCCGTCCACCCCCAGCCCTGCGCACCTTCCTCCCCCGGCCTCCCCTGCCCCTAACCCTAACCCTCGCGTCTCCCGCTGCCGCCCGCCGCTGGTCGCCTTCCTCTGCCCCTCACCTTCCTCCCCCGCCACCGGCTGCCGCCCCCTCCCAGGCTCCCCTACCTCTCGACCCCCTCCGCCACCGCCCCTCCGACCCCCGCCGGCGGGGGATCCGACTGGCGGCGTGCCGGTGGCGGATGGGTTTGCTCAGCCCTCCGACTCTACTCACATGCTCATCTCCCATACGCCCTCCGCCCAAACAGATCCTGATGCTCCATGCTGTGGCCGTCGAGGGGGTGCTCCAGCACAGCTGCACTAGCTAATCACCCCTCTTCCTTCCGTGCCGTGGATCCCAGGTTTGCCTCTTGCACCTCTCACGCCTTTTCTTCCCCATGGTTTCTAGGCAGTACATGGTAAGATGCAGGCTTTATCGTTTCTGGTGGGTTTGGTAATCAAATGCTGAGATGCAGTAACGTTGCTGCTAAATTGTTTATCCCCAGCGATTTCATCTTTGTGCGGGTGGGTATTTCAGTGCAGTATGTTTGGTTCAGTAGGTCTGTTCATGCAATTGGACGCTGATATAATTTAGGCCTGAGCAAGTGCTGGTTCCTAACTTAGGTACATAAGGTGGTACATATCCAGAAAGCTCGCAGCTGTAGCTTCATAGGGTACGAATGGCTACAAATTTGAAGCGGGGAAATACATGGAAATGGGAAATGCCTAACGAAGGGCCTAAAGTAACATGCCTCCATGACATCTTGTGTTAACAAGTTTATTTTGTTCCTTCGTCAGTTCGTAACTCCATGTGAGATATCAGGGATGTATGTGAACCAATAGAAAGCCAATGCCACGTTTGGATCTGATGTGCAGGATGAGTGGCCTCTACATACAGGGCATCATTATTCATTATTCCAATTGCTCTTCCATATGCTAACTAATCAGTGTAAGTTTTTCTGATCTACTACTAACACAATTGACAAATCCTTATATGACAACATGCATGGGTCCATTGCCTTCTTTGCCTCAGTACCACCATGCTTACTTCCAATATACAAGCTTCAAATCAATGGTAGTAAAAAAAATAGATTAAAGAAATTCATGTGCAGGCTTGCAGAAGTCTGCCTATGTATACAATTTATAATTGGATTTTAGTCTAATCAAACTACTTTATTAAGGTTGTACCTCCTTTTGAATACTGGCTTAACTATTGACCAGCTTCCACATTTATGTTAGCATGTGTCCGATCAGTATGGCATCTGCATATTTTTTATCCATGTCATTGGGAGTATGGACTGCTGTATCAGACCAAAACTGTATGCTGCTCATTTATTTGCATCAGGTCTAATTGATTACTTCAGCTTATACATTTAGACCGTCATATATAGGCATATAGCTTCAATACCTCATCAGTCAGATATAGCTCTTAGGTATATAATAATGTAATTATTGTAGTATCCATTTACACTCTGATCTTTGTTCATGCTTATCTATATATCTATCATTCATGCATGTTAGCTTTAAGCTTTCCAACAGCAATATAATTGCTATGCCCAAACCAATGTGGTGTGGCATATGTCTTTGTCATTGGAAGTCAATAATCAGTATGTTCGGAGAGTGACATATTTCAGGAGGAGTTTTTCTCTGAGGCCATTAGTTGATTTCAGGTAGGTCTCATCGAGTGTGCCTTGGTGCTAATACTTAGTTTTTTTGACAAGAATTTCTGTTGCCTAATGCCTATTGTATGGTCTAATATTTTGGTTATGGACACATGAGTTGCAAATGTGTGCTTCTTGCACTGTAAGTGAGATAGCAGCTTAAACCTAAGTGATCTTTTGAGTTTCGACACACCTGCAGCTAACCTATCATGTATAGGTAGTAAAATCTACAATCCACCTTGAACATGTAATATTTTTTAGTGTCATATCCCTTTCCTTAATCTGTATGATACAATTTGTTAACCGATGTACTGGGCTGATAAGGTTTCAAAAAATTGGACCGAACTGCAACATTGGTGTTGACTTATTTTTTTTAAATACCTTCAAGTTTCAATTTAGCAATTGTGTATTGCCTAATCGTAGTTCATATTTACCTCTTATACATCCTGTTTCCTTTCTAACTTCGCGTGATTCTGTTTCCTTTTGTACCTATGGGTTTCGAATGAAGGCCAACAACTTGAGTACAACTCTGAGGGATGGTGAATTTGAAGATCGGTTCCTAAAAAAGGATTAGGTGGCACCACTGTGTTTCTTCAGAAAAAAATATGCACCTTTTTTCATGGTTATCCGCTGAACATAGTTCTCTGCTGAGCGGCCCACCTGCAAAATCTAAACACTGTGTATGATCTGTTTCTTAGTACAACTGTTGTTAGTGCTGCCTGCCATATGCTGATTGCAGTATTGATATAGTCTCTATTACTGATCGGTTGTTTTGATTCGAGTTAAAAACTTTGTCATCTACTCACACCCTAATCTTCCAAACATGAATGAAAATACTATAGGGTCTGGTGCATTATTACTCTTTTAACTATTTGCAAGTGTAAGTATTCCGAAAATCATACTAAGCATTTCTTGAAACGGGCGTAGCGTAGCGCGCCTGACATCCTAGTTTCTACTACAATAAGTAGCTGCTGAGGCCTGAGCTTCTAGGTCGCTTGGTGCCCGCCTCCATGGCGGCTGGGCTGGCATTTCCATGGGGAGGCATCACCGTCTCATAGGCCAGTATCGTGCGGCGCGGCCCATGTTTGGTTTGAGGAACTTTTGCATAAGTCCCTAGGACTTTTGGAGCTAAACAACTAAATGGGAGAAATTTTTTGAGGCTAAAAGTCTGTTGGAGGCTAAAACTTGAGAAGTCCCTCAAGATGTGTTTTTTGGGACTTATTCCACCCTACCCTTGAGTCCACGCACGATTCCCAGCGCCCCCCCCCCCCCCCCCCCCCCCCCGCCCGCGAGGCCCCGTGACCTTTCCCCACCTTCCGCTCCCCGTGCCCGTGACCCCCTTCCCGCTCCCCTCTCCCAGTCCGCGCCGCCGGCTACGCCGCCGGCGCAAGGGCTGCCGCTGGCACCCACGCTCCACCCGCTCGTGCCCGCCGCGCCCGCAGATCCACGCAGGCCCGGCGGCGCTCCCTTCCCCTCCATGGCGCTCTGAGCTCGGCCTGCTCCCTCCCCCTCCCTCGTTCCGGCGCTGCTCCGGCCGGCCTCGAGTGGATCTGCGGCGGCGGAGCTCGGCCGGCCTCCTTCTCGAGCTCGGAGGCCATGGCGGCGGCGGCCATGGCGGGCCTCGAGCTCGGCCTTGGAGGGAGGCGCGCCATGGCCGGGAAGATCCGCGTGTGGCCGAGCCGAGGAGATCGAGGCGGCCAGCAGGGATCCGACGGAGCTGTTGCTAGAGCTCGACAAGGCGGTGGTACTCGCCGGCCTCCGCTCGCTTGCCCACACGCCTAGGCTCCCCCGCGCCCTCCGCCCTTCGCCTCGCCTTCCGGCGGAGAGCCTCGAAGCTCCCTCCGCCGCGGGTCTCCGCCGCTCCGCCGCCGGAGAGAGGCCGCGCCCTCCGCCGTGGCTTGCGCCGTGTCGTTGCCCTTGAATGCAGAGGTATTTGAGTCCTTTCACCACTTCTCTAGTCCCTTTCAACAGAAATGGACTTTTTGTTTTAGTTCAGGAACAGGAACCAAACAGGCCTGTGCGACTGTGCTGTGCTGGGAGCTGCCTTTCCGAATCATTCAGTGGGGCCGAAAACAGCGGCTGCTTCCTTTGCTTCATGTACTGCCTCGGCCCAAATCATTCAAGCACGGCCCAGTGAAAATGATACGGCAGCGTCCGCGTGAAGGTGTCCACTCTCAACCTTTGGACGCCACCAGAAAAGCTCATGGAGTGGACACCTACACTGCAGGTCTGCAGACTGCAGCACCCAGCGCCAGCAGGCGCCCGCCGCATCACTTCCTTCCTGCCCACGGCGATAAATAATCTCACAACACGAATGCAGCGGGCGAGGAAGGAACAGAGATTCTCCGTAGTATTTTCAGATGAAATAACCACAAGAAGGCTTATCCTGGCACAAAAAAATAACTTACAGGGGTTCGGTGTCCAGAACGTGTCCTAACAAGAACAAACTTTACAATCACCACGGTATTTTTTTTTCTTTACAAATGTTAGGTCAATCTACAAACATACACGACCGAAGAACAATCCCCTCGCAGCAGAAGATTGCGCTTCGCAAAAATAATATTACAGGAGGAAACTTGAGAGGTACAGTGTATCCTGTTAGGCTGTTACCCAGAATGTACAGCCTGGCAGCTCACCGCAGAACACCATAGCAGAGGCAGGTATGGTCGCCGTGCATGGAGCGGTGGAGCTGGAGGACGATCGACCATGACTGCATGCACAGAGGGGCAGAGCGCGATTCAGACCACTCATCCACAAGCAACTGAAGATGCACCTTCGGTCCAAAGAAAATGGAGCGGTAGCAGCATCAACTTCCGGCATGCATGCATCTTTCTTTTTTTGGCATTTTCGTCCCAAAATTTGGTATCTCTTTTTATCCATTTTTCCTGTATTTCAATTGCAGGCTCTGCTGCATGCAATTGCTTGTGCTCTCCAGCGATCATGCCTGTGGCGCAACCTACAACAGATGAGCAGTTGAAGGTTGCAAGGCTGACACTGGAAGATACCCAGTCGTATTCAGGGCTCAGTAGCTTCTTGTTAGGCTTAGCGGATCATAGTCATACGCTTCGCCAGCCTTGATAAAACGTCCCTTGACCCTTTTTCTCACGTCTGCCCTAGCCTTGCGAGAAGCATATCTGATCTTCTTGTCAAACCTGTCGACCAATTTCATTAAAATAAGTCAATTCACAACTTTCGTGAGGAAATAGAATAGTGAAATTAAAAATAAGAGACACCAAAGTGGGAGACTTTTTCCTAAAACATTGTGATCTATAATATAAGTTCTAAGACACAGAAAATACATTTTTCGCAATTTTCCTAAATAACCCACAATTAAATTGTGCTTACTTCCGTCTCTTCTTCTTCTCCTTGTATCGTGTGAGAGCACTATCTCTGCTGCCTCCAGCAACTGAGCCCTCAGGACCAGGAGGATGCCAGGGTGGCCCACCCATGAGGAGCATTGGTGATACCCCACAATCTTGGTGATCTCCAGGACTGCTTTCACCAGTCAAACCAGAGAAGGATTGAGATATACTGGATCTAACTTGCCTAACAGGAATACAAAGGCTGGAATCAACCCGTGCTCCTGGGTTTGACATCGCAGAATCAGCTGAAACCACATTGCTACATTCCAGCTGCATATATTTGGGCTCCTGAAAACATAAAGATGACCCCAAATATTTAGTAAAGCAACAACATGTTTGACTTTCCTATGAACAACAATGAATCCAATAAAATGGAGCAATTGTCCGCTATACAACCCTTTTAAATGCAAGAGCAAGATGTGGGGGATACACCATACATGGGTTGAAAGTTGCAGAAAAAATGTAGTGAAAGAACGTGAAGTTGTTATTAGTTTATCAAAACAAGCATTGTATTCATGGATGGAAATAAAATTAACCAATTTAAACACCAAAAGGCCCTGAACTGAACCAAGTGAAATCAATGCAAGTTATAGATAACAACTAAGGTAGGAAAAATAAACTGATCGTAGGTTACTAGTAGCTTATGGGGAATATGGGAAGCCTCCAGCACAGTAGTTCTCTTTCCCACAACAAACATTACAAATGAAAATATATACTCTAACCATCAGCATGTGATAATTGCTTTCATAATATTTAATTGTCTTTGTTTCAGATGTCATATTTTCATGGAAATTCATTGCAAATTATCAACTTGTAGACTGTGTTGATGTCCTACATTTATATTTTGAATCATAGGGAGTATAGAAGAAAAGTACAAACCTCATTAGAATCAAAAGGTGGCATCTCCTTCATTTCAAAGTAACTGTCGATTCCAGCATCATCAAAAAGTTGCTCTGTTTGAATATGAGTGGTACCAAACAGTTCTTCATAATTCTCGAATGTCAGGTCAGTATCATCCACACATAAGTCCTCATACATGCCATCATTGAACTTATCATCGTCTGCGGCATAAGGTACCTGAGAAATGTAACAAAATGTTTCATAAGCATACAACAATGACAGATTTTATTTCCTTTTTTAAAACAAGATAACCATGATAAACAAGCAGATCCAAACTGATTCAGCTTGCAATTGTTCAACCGTCCAGGTTAGGAAGTCATCAATACAAATGCATCAAATAACTTGTTACAGGAATGAACTTTTCATTGTAAGGTGAAATTATTAAAGGAGTGAGCCTTGCAGGAAAGAAAACAAGAGAGGGAACTTTGGATAGCCACACAGCAATAGTAGGGACAGAAGGATCACTACTTAGGAATAATGAATGTACAGTATCTTCCAAAGATAAGCAGTATAGGAATTGAGCTGCTGCCGACTGGAACTGTAACCATGCACAATTACTATTGGTATGCTACATTCATATGAGAGCACTCTTTATTATATATGATAAGTAACTTTGCATGCAACAAGCAAAAAGTCTTATGACATCCAGAAACTCGGAAGAATATTCAAACACATTTTGGAGGAAGATACGAAAACCACAGCACCTTTTGCGCCATTGAAACTGATCCAGCATGCTGATCAGTAGCTAGTGGCAGAACATTGAATCCATCACCTGAAGAAGTGCCTATCAGAGGTTTAAGCTTGTCGCCAGTGGGTGGATCACTCATGAGTGTTGTGCTAGCTATTTCCAACAATCTTTTATCATCTGAAGCATCACAATGATTAGTCACATCACCTTCATCAATTGTCATCATGCTCATTCCATCCTCACAGTTGGGCTCGGCAGCTACAGTAGGGATATCCATAACAAATGACCAGATTCTCGAAAGCTCTGCCGATGATGGGCACCCCGAGTAACAGTTTATGGCCTGCCTTTTATGCCCAGTAGCCCCTGATGCTGCATCATGCCCATTCCAATCACAATTTTGGCAAAGTGATGTGTTCTCTTCAATACAGCGGACAGCTGCAGGCTGTGAGCAACAACGATCACAAAGAAGGGTCCTTGTGTGACGGCGGGACAGCGCATTAGCTGAATGAACATTGCGATCACATGATAAGCACAAGGATGCCACATCTGATCTGCAGTAGATCATGGACCTTTGTTTCCCACAGAAATCACAAAGGGCAGCCATGATCCTGGGCAGTATTTGGGAAAGATTCCACAAGCTGATCGCTCCCACTACCAACGCCACCTTCCTTGGCTTTCTTCAGTAGTTGAATTCAGTGGAATCCTATGTCACATTGGCATATAGATGTAAAAAGTCAGTAACAATAAAGCAAACTTATAGTTATATACTTATATCTGACTGTCTGGCGTATAGATAAAAGTTTGTATCAAAAAGAACCCAGCAACTTTTCCCTGTGATCATGAAAACAGCAACATGTTCTTTCCACCAATAGTAATTTAAAACATATGCACCAAGCAGCAAAAATAGGTATCTACTCTCATCCTGTCATCAGCTAGTGTCAATCTAGAATAACATATGACCACTTCCTGATGTGGCTATGTAGGACGCTTCCACTTAGAGAAATTTGAGGTTTCAATAGAGTCTTCCTAGATCTGCCAGCCAGGGCATAGAGAACTCAAATTTTCAACACGGAAGGCGGAACATTAATTTAGGAACATACACCCTTAACAAACTAGAATTTTTAGACTATACCTCTGTTGCAATCATGTTGCCTCTGTAAAGCTAAGGGAGGGAGAAAACAGAGTAGATTCAAAACACTTCCGCTAGAGTGACAATGATGCAACTGATACCACCAAAAGATGCAGGGAATAGTCAACTTGGGGCTAAAGAGACGCTAATTGCAATTGGCAGCATTGCTTTGAAGAAGTAAAAGCCTCCTCTCCTGCTAGCTTAGCGCAGCATATCAGCACACAAGCATGAGAGACAAAAAGGATGAAGTGCAACCGAAACTTTAGCAACCGCCAGTGCAAATGGATACATAGTTATCGTTTCGTTGGCAAGTTAGTATTTTTGCATATCCAGAAGACACCTTTCTAAGCACTTGACGTGTAAGCGCCGCGTCGTACTAAGTTGCCACACGCCAAACTTCCATTAGAACAAACACAGGTGTTAAGCAGCACTAACCGTCACTTTTCTTTTTCCTCGTCGCTAGCGCACATATGCGTGGATAAAGCAAAGGGACTTTCTGCGCCACTAAAATAAACGTGGCAAATTTCACTATTATCTTTCAAAAACAGACGAATTCAATCCTTTTGACACCAATGAATAGTTGCGGCTAAGAAGAGAGAGAACAGCGACGTAGAAGCAAAGCGCAAATATATTATCACTAATTCACTGTGCGTCAGTATGCAAAAGCAACTTTAAAAAAAAGGAGAAAAAAAGTTCTCTACTGGCTGAATTGTCTGCGGATACAAGCAAAGCCAGAAGCCACGATACTTCGGTGATTAGACGGGGTAATCAAGACTAGCAACTGAGTCCGCAGGCTCAAAGACAAAATCAAACGAACCCAACCACTCTCGTACGCTCTACGCAACACGGGACAAAACGTGAAGTGTCCGCAAAGAGGGAAGAAAAAAAAATCACAGTTCAGACCTGTCAGTCCGACACATATCGAACTCCCTGGAACAGCGGAGAACTAAGCAAGCAGACTCGAAATCAAACACTCAAAGTCCCCGATCGAAGAAACAACCCACTCCCCGTCGAAATCCAAGCCGCCCCTCGCAGGTACGGAACGGAATCCGATCCTACGAGAACGAAAAGCTCGCGCGGTATAGCAAGAGCGACTCACCGAGGATCGCCGCTCGGCAGCTCGGGGCTCGAATCCCACCGGCGCGGCGCGGAACCAGCCGACGGCGGGGGCAGCGGTGGAGAGAGGTCGAGAAGCTTCCGCCGCTCCGCGCGATAGCAAACGGCGCCTCTTTTGCGTTGGGGGAGGAGGACTAGGAGGAGGTTTTGCCAACAGGGCGAGCAGGGGAGGTGGGGGGAGATAAGCGAGGAGTGGGAGACGCGGGGAGAGGAGGGGAATGCGATGCAAACAGGTGGGGAGGTGGAGGTCGCGAGGGGAAGAAGCGGAAGGGATGAGGGCGGGGGGAGGGGGGCCCACCCGGGTGCCAGTGTGACGCGGGGCCCGGGGGGTGGAAAGGTCGCGCTGCCGCGGCCCGCGGTGCCCTTTTTGCGCTTTTCGCGGGGCAGGACCGTCATTTGGCCGCGCGGGCAGGATAAGGGGCCGCCCCGGCGGGCGCCACGTGCGCGGCGCTTTTCGCCAAGTGGCAGGTGGGGCCTCGCTGTCGCTGGTCGTGGCTGGGTGGACTTGTGGTGCGCCCCCTCCTCACGACCTCACCCGCGCCCGCCGCCGTCCTGGCGCGCGCTTGCGGCGCGCTTGCTTGCCGCCCCTGACAGGTGGTTCGCCGATGCTGCCAGCCACGGCGGCCCGCCGAGCGTCGACGCGCGCCGGCGCCGGCGACCATGCGTCGATGCTAGGATTCCGGTCACCCGCACCCAACAGGCAACGGGGAGGTTAAAACGGAGATGGCCACCGCGGCACCCCGTATGTTCCTATCCTGAGAACAAGCAGCTGCGGTGGTGTGTGGTCTGTAGATAGCACGAGACTTTCCAGCGGGTCTTATCAGTCCCCACTCTACAACTAGAGTCTAGAGAAGAATTTTGCTTGCAAATCTACCCCGTCGAGGAGATGACCTGAGTCATATCCAGGAGGAATCAATCAACCCGTGTTTAGATATTTTGCAAAAAAAAATTGTGATGAAATCTTACTAATTTGAAGTACTAAATGAAGTCTATTTACAAAATTTTTTGCACAGATGGGTTGTAAATCGCGAGACGAATCTAATGATGCTAATTAATCCATGATTAATTAATAATTAGCGGATGGTTACTGTAGCATCACTATTGCAAATCATGGATTAAGTAGACTCATCAGATTCGTCTCGCGATTTACGGCCCATCCATGCAAAAAAAAATTATAAATAGACTTCATTTAGTACTCTATGTATGTATCGAAACATTCGATGTGATGTTTTTTTTACGGAGTTTATTGGGTGCCAACTACACGAGGGGGGACAGAGACTTTTTACCCGGGCCCGGTGGAGCGATCGAGTGGAGCCTAAGCGCGCTAGTGTCACGACCAGCGACCAGCCGATCGTTGTTCTGACGGCACCAGGGCTGGTACTAGACCAGGAGTACCAGCTACCGGCGGCAAGCCGGCACCACCGAGGTCGGGAGGATCAGGCAGGCGCCTGTGCTGCGGTGCTGCCTGCCTCGTCGTGGGCAGGCGCGCGAACACTCCACGTCTCCACTGGATCTGCCATCACTGACGAAGTGACGAGGCGGGGACGAACGAGGCGGTGATGCGGCGACGCCTGCCCGGCCGGCTGCCCGTGGGCGTGAACAGCAAAGCAATGTGCCCCTGGTCTTGTCGTGGACAGCCGCCGAACCCTGGCCCTTTTTTTTCCTACGCGCACGGCGGCATGGCTGCTCGTGTTTTGTTCAGAGTTTCAGACGGAGCGGGAGCAGGCGCGACAAGGACGTGCGGCGGCTGGTATTTCTTGATCAGGCCGTTTTGCCTCCCCCCGGATGTTTCGCGTGTGTTGCCAGCCACTGTTCGCCCGTCGTACTCAGCATTCATTCAGACTCAGGGCAGGGCGGCGCGACGACCGGAGCTAATAATCCACTGCATCGCGCGGCTCGGATGCATGCTGTATTGCTGTGTCGTGTGAGGCCGGCAGGACTCCAAACTCCTGACGCCGAAAAGGGCAGGAAGGCCGAAGGCAGACACGATAGGATCGCCAGCGGCGGCAGGGCTCCGCTGTTCGTGTTGCGACGTGAACTCAGGCGGCCCAAGGGATCCGGCTCCGGCGAAGTGGCATGCTGGCATGTGGGAGTAGGACCTGCTGGGGCGTGGCCGTCGTCTGGGGGCGGGGGAGCAGCGACCGCCGTCGACGTGACCTGCCGCTTCCGGCGCCGGCCACAGCTAGCGTTACCCGCGTCGCTGTTGTCCCGTTGGTTAGTACGCCGGGGACGACGGAAAAGGGAGGAGGAGGTCGCCGTCGGCGTTCGTGACAAAAGGAGGCGTCGCTGCGTGCATCGATTCGGCTGTGATCGATGCGATCCGTATATGCAGGTGGTGGGTGCCGATTCCCTCGTGGAACCCTGTGCTCTCGGCGTATGGCCAGCTGCCTGACCGTCGGAGCTCGGAATGGAATACATGCTTTCGCTTTGAAGCTTGCTATCACGAACGAATACGGGGCGCGATCGGTCCGACCTTACGTGGACAGCATCCGTCTTTGTGATGTGGAGTCGAGTCCCTTTGAGATCCATGCTTGTGAAGAGTTTTGGGATGGCATGTCTTCATCTTCGTGAACTAATACATGGGTATGATGATCGAGAACAAACCACAATCTGCTCTTGCTAACGCATAAACCCGCGCGACCAAAAAGATGTTCTTTTGTGTACATGGTAAGCAGGTCAAGATCAGAGCATGTGAAGAATATCAGGCTCATGCCATTTTTTTTGAGAAAAGGCTCATGCCATTTGACTGTGATGTCTTTTCAAAAAAATTGACTGTGATGTGGCACAGCATGCCAGGGTTGACTTCATCTGAAGGGTATCCTTTTTCTTCATATATTTTTGCTGATCATTTTGCTAACTAGGTATCATGGATGCCCAATATTCATTACAATCCATGCGCTACTACATGCTAGCTTCTACTCTGTCAATGACTCAATGTATTCCGCGTCATGCTGAACAATTTGAAGAATGATGACTTTGCCACTCTACTTTTGTTTCGCAGAATTCGGCAATTTCCATGAAGAATGATTGTTCATCCCACCCTATTTTTTTTCTATATTATCCTGTATATTGGTGTGTGATGATGAGATAATACCCATGAAATTTGATATTTCAGATAAAAATATGCAGCCTGTTATGGTTCTATGTTTATCTGAAGTTTTTGCAGTTTGGTCGACACCTATTCACTTGTTTTAACTTATATATATATAATATATGCACCTCATTCATGTCAGTTTATGCAGTTCCTAGATAGTGTCAGCTTTTTGTAAGACGTATGATCTCAATCTGATAGATACATAATTCAAGGTATTTAATGCATCTGAAACACCCGAACCATCTTCTATGAAAAAATTCGAGGATTTTGAGAAGTGCAAACAACAATGTGTCAAATATCGGCAAAACAATCGAATGCCTTACAGCATACTACAACTTTTCCATCCAGAGGTGAATCCAGCCAACATACAAAGAGTGGGCTCACCTCAATTCTCTTCTTCTTCCTCCCCCTTCTCCTTGATTCCTTTAATTTTCTTCCAAAAAAAAAAGAGAGTCTTAGAGAGTGTCCATTGATCTTGGGGATGTACGGGGGCTTAAGCCCCCTAGCCCTAGATCTGCCACTGTTTCCATCATATCATATATTTTTTATCTATGCACTCCTTTTGTTGAAGGTCGTTCAAATTTTTCCTCGGCGCCGTAGCGCCTGGTATGAGCCTCGTGGAGAAGCAATGACTAGTCCACGGGCCTAACACCGAGTCAACGTTGGTCACCACCTGTTGTCGGTCGAAACCCACCGGCGAGCAGCGACAGGCAACACGAAGAGCCGGGAGGTCGCCGGGGCGCTGGCAGGCACTGCTCCCTCGTCGACGGCCCGCAATTCCAGCAACGCGCCGCGGCTTGTGAAGACGCAGGACGTGCCACTTGACCTATACCCGATCAGGAAGGTGCGGACGTGCTTGCGATGATTGACCTGCATACACAAACACGTGGAAACGTAAGTCCGAGCCGTAGTCGGCTCCCCCGGGACGACTCTTGCATCGGCTTTAAAGAGCCGATCGAGTCCCGGTGTCAGATGGGATCTGTCGCATCCAGATATTGATGATTAAAGCGAATAACTATAAAGCTGCTTCAATTAAATCTAATTGATCTAATCCACGACGATAAGGGCTTCACTGCTAGATCGGAACATCCTACACGTAACTGGGCCTAATAAACGTAGCAGATAACTAAACCATAACAAAAAAAACAGAGGCCTAAGAACTAGCGAGAGCCGATTCCCGGATCAATTCCCTGTTAAGACTAAGATAAAGCATCTAACACGCCATCGGATCATCCAACCCGTTTGCAAGGCCTAACCCAGCAGATATTACGCCAACTCTTAAGAATAAGAGCAAACCGTAACAGATCAGATCTACTAAACATAAAAGAAGCAGAGTGTTGCCTTTACGCAGCTAACTCTATGCAACAAGAGCTAGTATAAGATGATAACATGATTGCGTAAAGACAACATGATATTCGTAGACAATAAGCAACGAAGCACGATAGATCTACTAAAAGCCATGCTACGAACATCAGGATAACTAGTACTACTCGCCATCAAAAACGCTTTAGTACGAGTAATACCAAGGTAAAAGCAAGAACAACGCTGCCCTGATCGCAAGAAGCAATCAGGGCAGCATGGCGCTTACTTGGAGAAAACCCTAGAATTAGGGATGGCGATGCGCCGAGAGTTGTTGTTTGCGAGACGTGATGATGTTCTTCTCTCATGAATAACATAGGGTACATATTTATAGTCTGGAGACTTGGGAAACAATCTAAACTAATCTTATCCCGATCGGACTCTATCTCTAATCTAAATCTAAGGATACATGGCCCATGTGGCCCAGATGCTCACGCAGGAGCCGATTTACAAGCATTCTTATTCTTCTGCTTTAAGCCCATCTTGCTTTCGGCCCATAAATTTATGGCGATAACACATGCCCCCTGGTTTTGGCAATGATAGTTCCAAAACCACTCCGTCGCTTCATCTTCCCGTTAATGCTCATTAACACACTGCAACCACTAAGGAAGATGCAACGTCTCTGCAACTGGCTCCTCGTAGAATGTGAAACTGTCGATCCGTCTTTCATCTTTCACTATTTAATCTCACCCCGAATCGGCTATTCTTCACGGCAAAACTCCTTCTTCCTCCCAAAGCCAGTAGCGTAGAAAACCCCAATCTTCCAGCACCAGTAATGGCGATCTCTTCCTCCTCCGACTCCAACTCCTTCGGAGACTCTTCCTCCTCCTCTTCTCCTTCTTCTTCCCCGCTCCCTGCTTCTTCCATCGACTCCATTCCGGAGAGTCGGGAGCCGACGTCGGAGTGGGACCCAACTGCAGCGTATGAAGCGCTGGCTCCTCTGCACTGGGATGCAGAGGAGTTCGACTTCGGGGTCGTCTCCAAAGAAGACGAGCCCACGACTGAAGGAGAAGACCTCCGGCTCCTGTTCCAGGAGGAGTCGGAGAGCAGCGAAGAGGAAGACCCTTCTTCGGACGGAGTCGATTCCTCCTCGGAAGAGGAGATCGACTCCCCCTCCGACGACGATGAGCCGATGGGCGGAAAGCCATTTCGGTTCCTCGGGTCCTCCGAGGAGGACAGCGAGGAAGAGAAGAGTGGCGGCGGCGACGGCTGGAGCGACCTCGGGTCTGAAGGTGGCAGCAGCGCCTTCAGCAGCGATGATGACGACGACGACAGCGGGGATGCGCCGGCCCGAAGCCCCAAGCGCCGTAGCTACTAGGTACCTACGAGCAGTAGTAGTGGCATCGTAGGGTAGGATCACAAAGCCGAAGGATTAATTCTTTTGTAAAAATCGGCTTTCCTTGTAATGATCTTTCCTTTTAATGAAATCGAATTTCTTTCAATTCCGTGCATCTGTTTACTTACTTCCCAAAAAAGCCGATGGCAACGCATCAGGCTTCTATAAATATCCAAGAGCTGACAGAATTCAAACTAGAAGCAACCCGCACAAGAGTAGAGTAACACTTCCACCTTGAACCGAACTCCTGAATCCGAGCACAATTCGAAAACCAAGCTCTACAAATTCGAGCAAGAACTCTTCAAGCACCCGGAATTCGAATTAGAACCCACAGCAAACAAACCCTAAGTCAACGGATCTGGACCATGGCAGATTCTGTAGCTGAGTCAACAAGCTCTGCAATCGATGATGCGGCAATCTGCGGCCTGAAGGTAATATTCGGCCTAATCCTTTAATTTTCTTCAGTTTACCAAGCCTCTGAAACACTGAACTCTGAAATATGACACCATATGCATACTTCTGAATTTCTGAACTTCAGGTGTCAGACATCCTCCTGCCGCATTCTTCCAACCCAAAATCTTTCTGTCTTGGCCCACGAACCCATGAAAATCCCATAGATTTGATCTCTTGTGAAGCAAATAGGATTCCTTTTGTGAGTCAAAACATCGATCTGATCCTCTGGGCCGACTGCTTAAGAGCCTGGCCTAACCCCCTGAGAGCTGGATTACATGGTACAGCAGAGTAGCAAAAACTTATATGCCCTTGTGGCAGGATTTGAATATAGCCGATGCACTTAGCTTATCATTATCTCCTCTCGACAAAGATGAGAATCTTCTAAAAACCATCGGCTATTTATGGTCTGATGCCCTGAACTGTTTTCTCTTTGGTCATGGACCCATGACTCCCACTCTGCTAGATGTCACCATGATCACTGGCCTAGATATTGGATCTCCTAATCCAGCTGCCCATAAAACGGCAGAAGTCCCCTTCAAACTTTCATCCAAAGTTAACTGCACAAACTGGGGCACTTACATGAATCAGCACATGAAAACAAAAGGTCCAGTGACTGAGAAGGAACACACAACCTTCTTAAATCTTTGGCTAGAACACTTCATCTTCTGTGGTCCTTCTTTAGCTCCAACTAAGAATTATCTTCCCTTGGCCTATCACCTGGCCCATGGCAATCGCACCAGCCTAGGTAAATTTTTCCTTGGAGAAACCTACAGATATCTCCATTTGATGACATCTAACTTGCTTAACCAAAAGAAACTGAGAACTGGAGGCCCTTGGTGGTTTATTTAGTTGTGGGCACAACTGTACTTTCAGCATCATAACCCAAACTTCCAAGGCCTGACCAAGAACTCTTTTCCTGATGAAAGTGGCAAACCAATCAGATGTACCAGCTATGGCCAAACTTTATTTAGTCTTTCTGGCAGTAAGCTGAATCTAGCAGATGCAGTAAATTGGTTCAGAATCTTTTACAAAGGACTAGATAATCCACTCTATTTCCCATTTACTGAATCTGAATCCTTTGAGAACCCAACTGCCTTCAGATTAGATAACTTTGCCGATGACGACAGCACTCGGCATTTATACTCTTTAATGATTCGACCCGGCTTCCTCCCTGTTGGCATCAGCACCTCTAATAGAATTATCAAGCCAGGTTATGAATCTTACCAACCAGCCATAGCAGCTCAGCAATTTGGCCTAGGATAGGTCCCTCCCCACTTCCATATTCACCACTTGGTGGAGAGCAGAGCCGATCTGCCTGACGGTCTCACCAGTTCAAGATGCTACAGCATGTTTGATGACCTCCACATCCCAATACCAGCCGATCTGTCCTTCACCACCTCATCAATCGACTTCAGCACCTGGTGGGGAATGTGGAAAACACATGTATTCAGGAAAGCTCCGGGTCCTCGACTACAACAAATTGATCCTGAATATGTAATCCCCGAGGAAGAGGTATGAATTCATGCATTTTACTCTTTCTAGATCATCCATTCTTTTACCTGACCAATCTTACTCACCCTGTCTGCAGCAACAAGATGGTCCAGAGCTTATGACCAACAACGGGGAGCCATTCCACTTTCTTCCAGCTGCTCCTGATGTGCTCTTCTGCAAAGGATCACCATCAATGAAGAAAGTGATAATGACTATTCAGCCAGACTTACTTCAGTCGGCTTCCAAACGAAGACAAACTTCTACAAGTGTTGCCCCCGAGTCTTAACCAAGAAAGGAAGATGATCACGAGGCGCATTATCAAGAAACCAGCACCAGCTTCCCCGAGTCCATCAGAGCCCAACATCAACCAAGTAATTCATCTTTTCTTAAACTTCTTCTTTATTGCATACACACATACTCTGGTTGACTGTAATTCTATTTTCAGGACATGGCTGAAGACATCTCCAACGCAGAAAGCCCAGTACAATATGAGATGACTGCAAATCCCAATATACTGATAGAGGCAAACGAAGGGCAAACTGACGCAGTCAGTGTTCTTGACGACGACACAAGCTCTATTAGGACGATCGCTCTTGAACCGCCCAACGCTTCTTCTTCAGAACAGGTAACATTACAAGAACCAATCCTGAACCAGCCGATAGCTTCATAAATGTATATTGCTCCAACTCCAGATATATCCACAGGGCTTTGACATTTCAAGCTTGCTTTCCTTCGACCCGATATCAATGGGTCTGACTGCCCCTGGAGCAAAAACACCATCTTTGCAGCAATCGGCTAATTTAGCACATCAGCTTCATCTCATCAAGGATCTACTATCTGCTCCACTCACTGCTCTAGTTGGCGATTCCAGTGAAATAAAGAACATCTTCGAGCAAATAGAATCCCAACTTTCGGAGCCACTGCAAATCAAGCTTTGGCCAGCTAGCAATCTTCCATTCTTCTGGGTAGAAGTGAACAAAGCACAACAACGAATAGAAGCACGTCGCTCTCAAGCTTCTATGAAAGCTGACATTGCTCAAAAGTGCAAGGCCCTCAGCCAGAAGAAGGCAACTCTAGATACCAAAGCTGACGTGTCTGCCAACAAGAAACGACTCGACCTCCTGAAGAAAGAACTGGCAGAACTCGAAGAAAAGGTTCGTACCACCAAGAAGCTCATCCAGGCCGAGGAAACTTCCATCGCAAACTCCAAACAAGAGACCCAGGAAATAGCCGAGCAGATACAAGCAGAGTTTGCAGAGATAAGCACCTTGAGCCGGCAGATAGTTACAGGCGATGACAAGGATGATGAAGCAATCATAGCACGAGCAGACGCCGTCCGCACGGAAGCCATCCACGCCATAGAAGAATTCCTGAACCAGTAGATAGGCTCAAGAAACAATTATTACCGCTTGTTAACCTGAAACTTGTAACTGTTTTAAAAACATCTTAAGTCGATGGTTACACATCGGCTGTTCTCACTTCTCATATATATTTTTTACTAGCCAACTCAACGTGTTGGCCTCTCATTCATTTTTTTTTACCGGCCAACTCAACGTGTTGGCCTATCTCCTTTTTTTTTACTGGCCAACTCAACGTGTTGGCCTATCTCTTTTTTTTTACCGGCCAACTCAACGTGTTGGCCTATCTTAGTATAGCCAGATGGATCTCATCGGCTCTTGTCACTCGCTTCCCCACATACTCGGGAAATACTTCTTGAGGTGTTGACCATTAACAGCAACAGGAAACTTGACACCGTCCAATTCCTCGAGCATGTACGCATTCCCAGGCAAAACCTGATCGATCTTGTACGGCCCGTGCCAAGTTGGAGACCACTTGCCATATTTTTTATCTTTAGTTCCCAACGGCAATACTGCCTCCTAAACCAAGTCTCCAACCTGAAAATTCTTTGGCTTGACCTTCTTGTTGTATGCGCGAGCAACTTTAGCCTTATTTTCCTTGATCTTCTCCAGCGACCAAAGCCTTAGCTCTGTCAGATCCTCCACATTATCATTCATCAGGGCCGCATACTGTTTAGCAGATAGATCATTCTGAAACTCGACACGCCTTGACCCGGCCGTGATTTCCCAAGGTAACACAGCGTCTTGGCCGTAGACTAAATGGTACGGCGATGTCTTGTTGGATCCGTCACACGAAATACGATATGCCCATAAAGCCTTTGACAAAACCTCATGCCAGCACCTAGGATATTCATCGATATTTCTCTTTATGAGCTTGATGAGGCTCTGGTTGGATGCTTCAGCTTGTCCATTGGCCTGGGCATAATATGGAGATGATCTGATCAGCTTAATTCCCATGTCATCGGCAAACTTCCTGAACTCCTCTGATATAAAAACCGACCCTCCATCGGTCGTAATAGTTTGAGGAATCCCAAATCTGTGAATGATATGCTCTTTGACAAAGCCGATCACATCTTTCGACGCTACTGACCTCATGGGCACTGCTTCTACCCATTTTGTGAAATAATCTGTAGCAGCTAAAACCCATTGGTGACCCTTGCTAGACGACGGGTTGATCTGACCAATCATGTCCATGGCCCAACCTCTGAATGGCCACGGTTTGATGATAGGATTCATCACTGATGCTTGCACTATCTGAATTTTGCCAAACCTCTGACATGCCTGACATCCTTTGTAATATTTGAAGCAATCTTCAAGCATAGCGGGCCAGTAATAACCCGATCGCCTAATCAGCCACTTCATCTTATGAGCCGATTGATGAGTACCGCAGGCTCCTTCATGAACCTCATGCAAGAGCCGATTTGACTCTGAAGGTCCCAGACATTTAAGCAGTAGTCCTTCCAAGGTCCTGTAGAACATGTTATCCCCTATCAGAACATACTTTATGGCCTTGAGTCTTATCCTTCTGGGTGCCCCCGAGCCGAATCCTTCAAGTAATTGAAGATACCAGCTCTCCAGTCTCCAGGTTCCAGAAACTGAACCTCTACGTCGACTCCATCGGCTATTTCTTTGTAGCCAGAAGCCATCTGAGCCAAATCATTGGCTTCATTGTTCAGAGTTCTGCGTATCCAGTGGAAATTGATATACCTGAATTGTGACATCAACTCACGGCACTCCATCCATATCGAAAAAAGAGCCTCGCTCTCACATCTATATTCTTCCGTGAGCTGAGAAATCACCAGCTTTGAATCTCCAAAAATTTCCACCGCTTCTGCACCAGCTTCGAGGAGCAGTTCCATCCCTTTGCGAACGGCTTCATATTCCACCAAATTATTGGTGCACGGGGCATTCATCCTGATGGAAAAGGAGTAAGTCGCCCCTCGAGGCGACACCAACAGAATTCCCACACCGCATCCATCATCACAAGCCGATCCGTCGAAAAACATAGCCCAATCACGAACGAATAGTGCAGCAATATCCGTGTTGATCCTGTCTGCAACAAGATCCAACAGTGCCTGTCCTTTAACTGCTTTTGCAGGCTGATACCGAATATCGAACTCTGACAATGCAAACATCCATTTTCCAAGCCGGCCTTTCAGGACAGGAACCGACAGCATATGCTTAATGACATCCGATTTGCATATGACAATTGTTTCTGCCGAGAGCAAAATATGACGAAGCTTTGTACATGTAAAGAATAAGCAAAGGTAAAGCTTCTCAATTTCAGGGTACCTGGTCTCGGCGTCTAACATGCGCCTGCTGAGTTAGAAAACCACCCTCTCCTGGCCGTCGTGCTTCTGGACCAACACCGAAGCAATGGAAGCGTCACCCACGAATAGGTACACGTGGAACGGCCTATCTTGCTGAGGAGGAACTAACACTAGAGGCTTGGACAAATATTCTTTAATTTCATCGAAAGCTTGCTGCTGTTCTGCCCCCCAGGAAACTTATCATCGGATTTGATCTTTACTAAACTCATGAACGGTTCAATACGCCCAGACAGATTGGAAATAAACCGTCTGACAAAGTTAATTTTACCGATGAGCTTCTGCAACTCTTTCTTCGTAGTTGGTGGTTTCATCGTCTTCACTGCTTCTTGACTTTTCAGGCCGATCTCGATTCCCCGTTCATGCACCAAGAATCCCAGAAATTGACCGGCCGATACTCCAAAGACGCACTTCTTTGGGTTCATTTTAAGCCCAAACCTTCGAGTCCGCTCTAAAACTTGACGCAGATCTTCTAGATGCCCCCCAGCTGATTTGGACTTGACCACGACATCATCAATATAGATCTCTACCAGTTTGCCGATGAGATCATGAAAAATGTAATTCATGGCACGTTGATATGTTGCACCAGTATTTTTCAGTCCGAAGGTCATCACCAAATATTCGAACAAGCCGACCGCGCCTGGTACTCTGAACGCGGTCTTGTTCACGTCTTCTGGGGCCATGAAGATCTGGTTGTAGCCGGCATTACCGTCCATAAAACTCATCATCTTGTGGCCGGCAGTTGCGTTGATCAATGTCTCTGCAACAGGCATCGGGTACTCGTCCTTTGGCGTCGCTCTGTTGAGATCTTTAAAATCGACGCAGACATGCCATCGGCCATCCTTCTTTTGTACCGGTACCACGCTAGAGATCCATTCTGCATAACGGCATGGCCTGATGAACCCAGCATCCAACATCTTCTCCACCTCTTTCTTGACTTCTTCTAGAACTTCGGCCTTCATCTGACGTGTTCGTTGCTGAAACGGCCGAAACCCTTTCTTGAGCGGGAGCCGATGCTCGACGATACTTCTGTCTAGACCGGGCATCTCAGTGTAATCCCACGCGAAACAATCCCGGTACTCTTTCAGTAACGCAATCACCTCCTCACGCAAGACCGGATCCAACTTTTTGGTGATAAATGTCGGCCGTGGCTTATCCCCAGGACCGATGTCAACCTCTTCTAAATCATCAGCTGACGTGAACCCGTATCCCAGCTTGCCGTCGTCTGAAAAACCAGCTACGAACACAGGCGAGTCTTCGTTATCCACAAGGTCAGCGGCAAACATAGGGAGATGACAAGAAAAATTATTTGGCCAACCGCATGGGCTGGCCGCTTCTATACTTCCACTATCATCCAAAACCAAATAAACAGTGAGTGGCCAACTACTGGAGCAGGCCATCGTATGTACATGATGTAACAATCCCAACCCCGAATAGGATTTTTCTATTTTTCGGGGCCGATCGCTGGGACCGGCCTCTCTATTTCTATTACACCCCGTAGCATGCCAGGATGCTTTTACTCTGTGAGGCCAGTGGATAAGACCAGCCTCAGTCCGTTTTTTGTTGCTTCGATCCGATCACAATCTTCCAGGGCGATCCTTGAGATCGGCTCTTGTCCTTCTGCGTCCCAGTCATTCATATCTGCAAGCGAGACTTCGCTGGAATCGTCTGCAGGGACCACCTCTACTTCATCGCCATCCCATTGGACCAGATACTGATGCATTGTGGAAGGGATACAGCAGTTGGCATGAATCCAGTCCCTCCCAAGCAATACTGTGTATTTGCTGTTGACGATGAAGAACGATGTTGGCACAGTCTTGCGACCCACTGTCAGCTCCACATTAAGGACCCCCATTGCCTCTGATGGTTGTCTGTTGAAGTCGTTGAGCATCACATTAGTCTTAATCAGGTCGGTAGAAGAACATCCCAACCGGCGCAGCACTGAATATGGCATCAGATTGACTGCAGCACCGGTGTCAACTAACATCCTGTTGACGGGTTTGCCGTTGAGGAAGCCCTTGAGATATAGCCCCTTCAGATGCTTGTAGCTTTTCTCCTTGGGCTTCTCGAAGATGATCGGCCGGGGGCCAAGATCCAACTGTGCAACAGGCAAATCCTTTGGTTGGGGTGCCCGAAACTTTGATGGGAGCACGAACACCATGTTCACATCAGCCGATGGCTTCTCATCGGCTTTCGTCTGCTTGGGGTGCCACTCTTTTCTTGGAGGGCGCCTCTCCTCCCTTCGCGGTCGCCTGACCTGTTCTGCGAGATCCGGACGCGCATTCCTCAGGACGTCGAGGTACTTTGCTTCTGCCTCTTCCAGATTACGCAGGCGCTGCACTCTGCGCTTCTGTGACCGATTAAGCCCGTCAGGACACCACCGTGGGCGATGGTACCTGTCTTCTTCCTCCGGCTCGGAATCACCCCTGGATGACCGCTGGACGTGATCATCGTGGCGCACCTTGGAACCCAAGCGCCGGAACACTGATGTTTCGTCTGGCTGGCGTGTCCGAGGCCTGCACTCCAAACAATCATCTATGGTAGGCAATCGGCTCATGCCGGAGTTCCAACATTACCTGAAGAACGGGCAATGCCAGTGGTCGCGTACAGCCTGGCGCCTTCCCAGCGTCCTCCCTGTGCGGCACTCGTACTCCTCTTCTTCCGATTGATATCGGCGACGCAACTTGTGCTGATATTCATACTTTTCCAGAAGCCGATCGGAAGCAGGAAGCTGGTTACGGATGTGACGCACTTGCTCTTCAGTAATATGCTGTCGCCCTGGTTCATCTTGACCCTGGGGCCGTTTGCCAGAAATGGCCTCTCTCCTTTGCTCGTCACGATGGCGTACGGGCCCCGCCATGTTGATCTGGAATGAAAAATTCTGGCCCGTAGGAGTGAAATCCAACAACTCTACCACGTTGGCTTGAGGGAAGGGCTTCGTGTCGACCTTCATCATGTGTTGAGCCAAAATTAATCGGCCTTGCTCGATAGCCGATTGGATCTGTCGACGCAGCTCCTTGCATTCACCCGTGGCATGAGTGAACGAGTGGTGCCATTTGCAGTACAGCCTCCCCTGCAGCTCTTGTGCAATTGGCAGCTTGTGATTCTCTGGGAGCTTCAGCTGTTTTTCTTTGAGGAGCAGATTAAATATCTGCTCTGCTTTGGTCACGTCAAAGTCGAAGCCCTTCACAAGCCCCTGCTGTTTGATCCACTTGCATGAGACAGGGTTTGCCCCCCCAAGTCCACTCTGCCACGGCCACTTCTTGCTCCTCACCAGAGTCATCAGATTCATCCGCCTGGGCCATGTTCACATGGCGCTTAAACTTGTCCTGGTACAGCTCAGGATGATAAAGCTCATATGCGGTAAGCTTCTGCACCAGGTGCGCCAGAGATGCGAACTCCAGCTGGAAAGCCAGATCCTTGATCGGCTTAGCGAGCCCCAGAACAGCCAAATCGACTGCCTCCTTCTCTGTGATGCGCGATGAGTAGCATCGGTTCTTGACCTCTCTGAAGCGCTGTATATACTCTGACACAGTCTCTCCTCGCTTTTGCCTGACTTGGGCGAGGTCGGCAATTCCAGCTTCAGCAGCCTCTGAGTGATACTGGCTATGGAATTGATCTTCCAGCTGCCTCCAGGTTTGAATCGAATCTGGAGCCAATGACGCGTACCATCCAAAAGCTGGGCCTGTAAGAGATTGGCCGAAGAACCGGACCCTCAGCGGATCCGATACTGAGATCATCCCAAGCTGCGTTAAGTATCGGCTCACGTGCTCTATGGAGCTGGCTCCTTCCGACCCGTTGAACTTGGTGAACTCAGGGAGCCGATACTTGGGTGGCAATGGGATCAAATCGTAGTCACTTGGATACGGCTTGGAATAGCCGATCGCTTTCCTCTTGGGCAGGATGCCAAACTGGTCTCTTAGTATTGCACTGACCTGCTCTACACTAAGGACTCCTGGGGCCGATGGCTCAACACTCAGCCCAATAGCGTACTTTGCCAGCCACGCTTGTTTCTCCGCGTCTGCTCCAGAAGCTCCTGGGTTTACCATCTGCACCGAGCGTGCTGGACTGACGCTGTCAGGGATGTAGGCGCACGTGTAGCCGTGCGGGATCTCCTTGGGTGGCTCGGTGAGGAACTGGCCTTCTCCAGGATCACCACCGATCTTGTGGACGACGTAGATCGGCGCGCTCTGTGGTTTTGGAGCCGCAAATGAGAACGATAATTGCGGCCTAGAATGCAGTGCAGCTTCCTCTGCGTGACCCCCCCAGGGTTGGTCCCGATGGAGAGTACTGGTTCTTGATTATCTCTTGGATGACACGATGAGCCACGCGCTCGAGCTCATTCATCAGGCTCTGAGAGTGCCGATGAAGCGTATGGGCCACCATGTAGTTCATCTCCTGACGCAAGGCTCTGGTGCGCTCTTCTGATGGCACAGACAAATCTACGTTGTCGAGAGCGCCTTCTGGTGAGAACCCCTTCCACCTGATGCCATGGTTGCGGGTCTTCTCAAAAGAGCCGATGAGATCGGCTTCCAGCAGAGCTTTGATCTCATCATACTTCTTCTTGTGTTCAGGAGGGAGTTCTTCATACGTGATGGGCTTGGGAGCGGGTTCTTGATCTTGAACTTCCGTCATCTCTGTGGTGGGCGTTGCTGTTGATGAAGGTCCCACTGGGCGTGCCAGAATGTGTTGTCGGTCGAAACCCACCGGCGAGCAGCGACAGGCAACACGAAGAGCCGGGAGGTCGCCGGGGCGCTGGTAGGCACTGCTCCCTCGTCGACGGCCCGCAATTCCAGCAACGCGCCACGGCTTGTGAAGACGCAGGGCGTGCCACCTGACCTATACCCGATCAGGAAGGTGCGGACGTGCTTGCGATGATTGACCTGCATACACAAACACGTGGAAACGTAAGTCTGAGTCGTAGTCGGCTCCCCGGGACGACTCTTGCATCGGCTTTAAAGAGCCGATCGACTCCCGGTGTCAGATGGGATCTGTCGCATCCAGATATTGATGATTAAAGCGAATAACTAAAAAGCTGCTTCAATTAAATCTAATTGATCTAATCCACGACGGTAAGGGCTTCACTGCTAGATCGGAACATCCTACACGTAACTGGGCCTAATGAACGTAGCAGATAACTAAACCATAATAAAAAAACAGAGGCCTAAGAACTAGCGAGAGCTGATTCCCGGATCAATTCCCTGTTAAGACTAAGATAAAGCATCTAACACGCCATCGGATCATCCAACCCGTTTGCAAGGCCTAACCCAGCAGATATTACGCCAACTCTTAAGAATAAGAGCAAACCGTAACAGATCAGATCTACTAAACATAAAGGAAGCAGGGTGTTGCCTTTACGCAGCTAACTCTATGCAACAAGAGCTAGTATAAGATGATAACATGATTGCGTAAAAACAACATGATATTCGTATACAATAAGCAACGAAGCACGATAGATCTACTAAAAGCCATGCTACGAACATCAGGATAACTAGTACTACTTGCCATAAAAAACGCTTCAGTACGAGTAATACCAAGGTAAAAGCAAGAACAACGCTGCTCTGATCGCAAGAAGCAATCAGGGCAGCATGGCGCTAACTTGGAGAAAACCCTAGGATTAGGGATGGCGATGCGCCGAGAGTTATTGTTTGCGAGACGTGATGATGTTCTTCTCTCATGAATAACATAGGGTACATATTTATAGTCCGGAGACTTGCGAAACAATCTAAACTAATCTTATCCCGATCGGACTCTATCTCTAATCTTAATCTAAGGATACATGGCCCATGTGGCCCAGATGCTCACGCAGGAGCCGATTTACAAGCCTTCTTATTCTTCTGTTTTAAGCCCATCTTGCTTTCGGCCCATAAATTAACCCTGTTAATTTATGGCGATAACACCACCTCGTAACACCGAGTCATTGTCATCTCCTCTCACAGAAACAGAAGTCACATCACTACCTACAATTTTCTGCTCTGCTGGAACCTCCACAATGATGGGTATCAATTCGGCTTCCACGGTGAAGGGACTAGGCATACCCTCTGAAGTCGGAGGAGCGTCAACAAAGCAGCAAGAAGGATTATTGAGAAAAAAAGGAAGGAAAGAAGAAAAATAGAAAGATTTAGGAGGGAGAAAGAGCTTAGACCTCCTCCAATGTTTTGCTGCATCTGCTGCTGGTGGTGGAGTGGTTGCCTGACAACCTTGAGACTATCTATGTTACTTGACTCGGAACATACAAGCAGACTCAAGCAGACGGGAGATCGAAGCCGATGTACCCCTGCCAGCAGGATTGACAAAGTCGCCAACAAGTAAAAGTAGATGCAAAATCATGTAAAGGGTTTTATTTGATTGATGATGGTTGTTTAAAAAAACTTGTCGGTACCTCTGGACTAGGGTACCCCCTCTTGCTGTGTCAAGACTCATAGTTATCCGTAACTACGCCCAAAGGAGCTGAGCAACCGGACCCCTGGGGTCCGACTCCATCTCACCAGACCAACGGTCTCGGACCCGCATCCCGCTCGGGGTCGGGTCCGGTGTCACCACGTGTCCCGGAGAAGGAAGCACTCAGACAAAACAGCCGGGGGCCCGGACCTCCCACGGGGTCCCGGACCCCCATACACTATCCGGACCCCTCGGCAGGGAGGGAACGGACCCCGCCTGGGGGGTCCGGAGCCGCCACGTGTTCGTAGACACAGGTACGCGCGCGGCTGCCAAGCTTCCTCGGGAAGACTTGGCCACCTACCGCATTCAATGCGGGAGACGTTAAGAGCGCTCTGCCACAGCAGAACCCGAGGAGACTTTCGCCAGGCTGTACTATTGACCGCGCGTTACCAAGGTACACTGTCCAGCCGCTGGCGCCACTCACGCCGCGCACGTCAGTCTGCTACACCAGTTAGACACGACAACTCGGCGACGGAGTATCATAACGCCTACGCGGTAGACCCAACAGTCTACGCCGCAACCTACACTGCCTCAACGGGTGTCTCACAGATGGGACGGGAGAAGACTCCCCTCGGTCAGAACATCTACAAGGCGATGAAGCGTATCTGGCAAGAGATGCTCCACCACTGTAGCTCCATTAGTGTCTATAGTATACATCCATGTTGGACCCACCTGTCGGGGTCCAACACCTGTGTACGCGCCCTCCTTGCTCTATAAAAGTGAGGCACCCGTTAGAGAAAAGGTCAAGTCCAAAGAGAGACTTAGAGGCAGAGGATAGACTCATTCATTCGTAGTGCAATACAACACACAGTGGACATAGAGTATTACGCTCCGGCGGCCCGAACCACTCTAAATCCGTGTGCTCTTGCGTTCTTGCCCCGAAGCTAGATCGGCCTAAAAGCTTAGCACTTCCCCGAGTCCCCCCCCTCGGGGAAAAGGCGGGTGCGTTCCGCCACCCGGCTGTGGGTACCCCCAAAAGCCCACGACATTGGGCGCCATCCGTGGGGAAGATAATGCAGGCGTTGGCTAGATCTCCAAGCTTTTGATGCTGAGCTCATCCTCTGCAACAGCAGCGAGAAGATGAAGAGAGGCATGGCGGCACCTACGTCGCATGTCACTGCGCGGAGGCACCAGCGCCCTCGGTGCGGTGGTGCACGGCAGCGGCGCCTGCTGTGCGTCACCACTGCGACGCCTCAGAGCCGGCACGGTGGTGCGCGGGGCGACGCCTGTTGCGTGTCACCCCGCGCCATCCCAGTGTCGGCTCAAGGTTTTCTCTCAAGCAACCGCTAGGGATCCTCGGCGGCGGCGTAATGTCGGCTCAAGGCTTTCTCTCAACACGAAGCCTGGAGCCAACCACCGTCGCCCGGGGGAAGTTGATCGTCGACTCCTCCCTCCCCAGGACCGAGTCTCTCTCGGTGCTACTGCAGACAGGACTCCGCCACCAGGCGCGGGGCCCAACGCCAGCACCAAGGTCGAGCCGGCGAACGACCGCCCTTCTACACGCTCCGTGCTCATCCAAACGAGCACCCAGCTCGTGATGAGCGGTCATCGGGCCGGCTTCCGACGGCAGACGGCGACAGCTGGCAACGGCAGGGTCACTCCCATTCAAAGCCAAAGAATTTGTTCCTATGCCATCTGAGCGTAGGACAATTCTTGTGCTGGGAGGAGCCCTGCAAGCTCCCGGGGTGATGCTGAATGATGCTGTACAAGCACGTCCGGGGCACCATCACCCCAACGACTCAGGAGAGCCCCTAAGAAGGCAGCTCCACTACGGCCAGCAACGTGCACGCCTTACGAGGCGACGACTGTAGGTTATCACTAGATAGGTTTGAGTGTGTTTCTCCTTTGTAATGATTTGGTGCCTACGTGTGGTCCAGAGCGGTAAAGGTCCGCCCTTGCAAACCCGATCTCTGGCTTCATCGCACAAACAGGCAACACCAGCAAGTGGTCCAGAGCGGTAGAGGTCCGCCCTCGTAATCCCGACCTCTGATGTACACCACGAAGTCAAGCAATAAAGGAGATTTGCTTTCTCAGTCCTATCTTTACTTTAACCTAATAGCACTTGTTCGTTCAACCTGCATGTTTCTTTCTCCTGCACGGAGTTTTTTCTTTAGTTGCTAACAATCCAAATTGAGTTGCTAGCTTATGGTCAGGTTGGGACACCCCTTCTAGCTGGAAGGCAGTTCGGACCCCTAGGGACCTGCTCAGGAGAAGTGGTGCCCGTATCCTGGGGTAGAGAAGTTCTGCGCAGCTTAGCCTGGTAATGTACCCTAAGCCTACGTACTTCACTACCCTGTTACGAGTCCCCTAGTATCCGAGTCTGCTGTCCCTAGAGGTCCCGGGCTCCTTTCTAGTATAAGGCCTGGTTTCCTACACCTTGCTGCAAGGCCCGGTGACGTAATTCATGGGATCGTCAGCAACGCTCCAAGTCCACTCCGGTGGCCCGCTCCGACGGAGACCGCTCGCCACGGTCGCTCCAAGTCCACTCCGGTGGCCCGCTCCGGCGGAGACCGCTCGCCACGGTCGCTCCAAGTCCACTCCGGTGGCCCGCTCCGGCGGAGACCGCTCGCCACGGTCGCTCCAAGTCCACTCCGGTGGCCCGCTCCGGCGGAGACCGCTCGCCACGATCGCCTGGAGCCGAGTCCGGGGAAGTAGTGCTGGCTCCCTGGGCGGTTCAAGGTCTGAGCAGCCACTTAGCTCGGTTCCATACCATAAGCCTGCACCTTCGCCGCCCTGCGGAGAGCGCTCTAGTACCTGAACCTGGCAACAAGTGCTACGGCCTTGAAGGGGTCCAGAGCACTCGCTCTCAACATGAGCACGCCAACGCAATCAGCATTGCGTCACAATAATGACCCCACCTGCGGGTTCGTACCTCTCCCGAGGTGGGCCCGGGGGCCACTGTCGGTACCTCTGGACTAGGGTACCCCCTCTTGCTGTGTCAAGACTCATAGTTATCCGTAACTACGCCCAAAAGAGCTGAGCAACCGGACCCCTGGGGTCCGACTCCATCTCACCGGACCAACGGTCTCGGACCCGCATCCCGCTCGGGGTCGGGTCCGGTGTCACCACGTGTCCCGGAGAAGAAAGCACTCAGACAAAACAGTCGGGGGGCCCGGACCTCCCACAGGGTCCCGGACCCCATACACTATCCGGACCCCTCGACAGGGAGGGAACGGACCCCGCCTGGGGGTCCGGAGCCGCCACGTGTCCGCAGACACAGATACGCGCGCGGCTGCCAAGCTTCCTCGGGAAGACTTGGCCACCTACCGCATTCAATGCGGGAGACGTTAAGAGCGCTCTGCCACAGCAGAACCCGAGGAGACTTTCGCCAGGCTGTACTGTTGACCGCGCGTTACTAAGGTACACTGTCCAGCCGCTGGCGCCACTCACGCCGTGCACGTCAGTCTGCTACACCAATTAGACACGACAACTCGGCGACGGAGTATCATAACGCCTACGCGGTAGACCCAACAGTCTACGCCGCAACCTACACTGCCTCAACGGGCGTCTCCCAGATGGGACGGGAGAAGACTCCCCTCGGTCAGAACATCTACAAGGCGATGAAGCGTATCTGGCAAGAGATGCTCCACCACTGTAGCTCCATTAGTGTCTATAGTATACATCCATGTTGGACCCACCTGTCGGGGTCCAACACCTGTGTACGCGCCCTCCTTGCTTTATAAAAGGGAGGCGCCCGTTAGAGAAAAGGTCAAGTCCAAAGAGAGACTTAGAGGCAGAGGATAGACTCATTCATTCGTAGTGTAATACAACACACAGTGGACGTAGGGTATTACGCTCCGACGGCCCGAACCACTCTAAATCCATGTGCTCTTGCGTTCTTGCCCCGAAGCTAGATCGGCCTAAAAGATTAGCACTTCCCCGAGTCCTCCCCTCGGGGAAAAGACGGGTGCGTTCCGCCACCCGGCTGTGGGTACCCCAGAAGCCCACGACAAAACTCTTTAGGACTGCTATTTATTATAACCTAAGCTAGAACTCCTAATCTAATCGATCGCGATAATTTACATGACTTGATTAAAAAGAAAACAAAAACTTTCCTCTAATACAACTCTATGTCGCGGACTCCACTCAATAATTGTTGCACGTCGGCCCAATTTCCGCTCCATCGGTCATGACGCCTCATCAGTACCACGAGCCTAGTTTGCTTTTCTCCTACTGCTTTGGCATCCGCCATCTTCCATCAACCGCCTGCTCCACTGAATTAGCTAGATACGTGCCAAAAAATGATGTTAACACTTAACAGTGATTATAGGATAGATATTTCTTGTAGTTACGTTTTCAGGGTTGTGATCGTGTCGCACCCATACATCGGGTCTCACCGCTGTAGTTGGGATTTTTTTTTTGTTGATCGGCTGTAGTTGGGAATTGGACGCCCCAGTCGAGCGAGCTCACTCACCACACCACCTCCTCACTCTGTTTTTAACCTTCCCCTTCTCTCGAACTCTCCTCCGTTGCTCTTCCTCCCTGGGGGAGACGACTGGGCGAGCGGCGGCGCCATTTGTCACGTCCTCGCCAGCCCTTTGCCGGCGACGAGCGCATCCTCCAGGTATGCCCGCCCCTTCTATTTCCTTCTGCTGTGCGAGGCGGAGCACCCCAAACCCTAACAAAACTATTTTTATTCGGATCTGAATCCATTTACAATATATTACCTACTAACTTCGATTTCGTTTGCAAAAATTACCGGGTGTACATGTGTACACCCGTGTCCTATAGCTGGGTCCGCCCCTGTTACTCCATGGTGATTTAGGGAAGGACTATGTATGATGGGAAAGATTCTTCACTGAAGGCTCTAACACTATTCGCATTGCAATTTTGTGATTGATTCAAATATGAATAATGTAGGTTTTGAGAAGCAGAACTTGTGCGCATCTTTTGGTTAAGAGTCTCAACAAGTTTTGCCAATGGATCGAGTACCGAATGGAAAGCACAAGGGTTCTGTCAACCGGCCAGTTGTGCTCGATTCATCAGATTCTGACTCTGACTCTGAAGGTAACGGCAAATTCAGTTTTCATGTTACAATTTTTGCCATTCTATAACTCATGAAATGCTCCAGCACCCATTTGACACATGTATTTATGATTGAACTCCTGACATTCTTGACATGTAGACATGTTATGCTGTTCTCTTGTATAGCGTTTATTACATGTAAGGATGCCCCTAGGACTAGTTCATTGAGGGGAGGAAAAAGTACCTCCATTATTGTTTGTGTTTGGTTTTAATCATTGGATTCCAAAACTCTATGGCAGTGCCCATCAGCTTTTATTGGCAGGCTCCATACAGTTGATATGCTACTAAAGAAAAATTGGCGGCATATGAATAGGAGCTTTCCATGTTTTTTTATTCACACAGCATACATTCATGGTCTAGTCATTGACACCGATTAAATGTGAATGCACATATCATTTTGATTGCAAGTGCACTACAAACTACTCTTGAATCATGATTTGTGGGTGCGCTGTGGACATAACACCTGCCAGGTGGTGATAATTGAGCTCAATATATGTTGTATGATTGTATTTTATTTTTCAGTATTATGGTAAGAGCAAATATGGGACATTGGAACCCCATCACATCAAGAAAATTCTGAAATATAGGATGTAGCTGAATGTTACTGCCCATGAATAATGTCATGCATGGTTGAAATTGAAACCTGCAGCACTCACAGCACTTCCTGTTTCTAGGTTTTGTAGAAGAGCTTACTCCTGTTCATTCCAAGCCAAATGGGAAGGCTTCATCTGGGAGCCTAAAAACTGGTGGGAAGGGTTCGTCTTTCTCTAAAGGTATGCACGCACAATGCTACTACACATGATCCCCTTAGAAAGTTACTTAAATATTTGTGCTATAAGATCAGAGTGTTTACCTCTGTACTGTAGTTGCATTAATTTTCTTTTTCACATGTTATGTTCTTAGTGTTAATTTCTCTCTCTTTTTAGGAAAAGCAAGCCAAGGAAAGGCATACAGTGGTGGCAAAGGTGGAAAGGGCTCTTCATCAAATGTAGTGCCTACTAAGTCTGATGCAGAACTAAAGCTGGAGCTTGGTCAGTTCCCTTCAGTGAAATTCTCAAAATGAAGCTTATTTTGATGATCATTACTCAATCTTGTAATGCTGAAATAGACTACTAGTGATAGGACGCTATGGTTTTATTGCCATTCTAGGAATCTAGGCTCAAATTTTAGCAGTTCATGTTGTGAAAAGAAAGCCCACCTGTGCCTGGTTTGGTAATTCACTAGTTGTGTTTTTGGTACCTCAAGTTTTGAACTCATGCTGCTTCTTGGCTTTGGGACTTCTTCCCCACTTTATTTTATCTGTTCTTCACCTTGAGAAAACTAGGTTAGGGAGGGTCTGTATAAGGACTAGTGGACTAGACAGTTGCTTTTTCCTCAACATATCTTCATAATCAAGTTATGGACCATATGAAGATTAGACTGTGGTTTGTGAGCGATTGGAACGCGTCTTTATTTGTTGCCTGCACCTGTATAGTTGTATTTTGTTGTCAACAATGGATTAAATGCTCTCACTGGCCCCTTGTATTTTGTCCCGCATAATTTTTCATTTTCCCCTCCCATTTGTAAATCTGGTCATTCTTCACTTAAGTTGGTCAGCTGGATCTGGTTCTTGCATTTATCTGTTTGTAGAAGTGTGAGATAGTGAGTGGGTGTTGTTATTAAGCAATTTTTTGCTTGTTGGTGTATGCACAAAAGGTGTTTGAGAAAATGCATTAAAAATTAGCTATATTTGTGTTGTCCTGGCATGAGTTCGAGAGCTCAAATGTCATCTTAGTGGTATACGAGACATTCTTATGGTCGTGTGTGTCTGTGTCTGAGGGCTGGTGTGTTTTATGCCATTGTGAATGTGGTATGCTGACACTATTCTGAATGAGCAGTAGTCTGATTTCCATGAGCCCTTATCTCTAAACAAGTCGCATAACCTTATCCTGCGACCTTCCCTTGTAATCTCAAGAATGGAAATAATTTGTGCTGTTATTATTGGTTGCAGATATCCCTCCAAACTCTAAGATGCTAATGAATTGTGAAGCAGCTGAACTGTTGCAAGAAATTCATGAGCATATGGCTATCTTATCAGAGGATCCCAAAATCAAAATTCCTGAGTAAGTTTATTGCTGCTTGTGTTTTGTTCTGCCTGACTAATCATTCTCTGTGCTATGTTCAAGCCTCTTAGTTGTTCAGCTTCTCTATACTCCTCGTTGTTGCCTGTGCAGGTCATTTGACAAAGCTTTCCAATATGCAAAAGATGGAAACCATTTCAGAACTGCTGGCTCTGTAAAACAAGCTCTGGAGTATCCTCTATTTATTAAGGCTGTAGAGCTATTAGAAGTAACTTCTTATTATAGAGTTGTATAATTCATCAATCATGCATGTTAGCAGTTCAGTTCCTTGACTTGTTGCTGTAGACCACTTAAAAAATGCGGTGTTAATGATGGTGAGGTTAGTTACTTAATTTCTTCTTCCTTTCTTGACTTTTCTTTATGTAGCACCACCCTCATCTAACTCCTCCACTTTTTTGTGCTTGCAACAGATATGCATGATAGCAAACATTGGGCCAGAGACCGTTGAAGAGGTCTATGCACTGATGCCATCTCTCAAGGTCAGCCTCTCTCTTGGCACTTCAGTACTCTTATATTCTGAACCTACCATCATCGAACTTTTGTAAAATCCAAATTTGTTTCTATCCAGGCCAATAGGTCAGTTAACGAAGGTCCAATCACTGAAGTTCTTGCTACTCTCGCCAACATAAAAGCAGTCAAGTGAATCTCCATGGAGCTAGGCAGGTAAACCCCTGCAGATGTTTGAACTTTGAATAACACCTCTATCCTGATTGAACACCGTTCTTACTGGCCTCCACTGCCACCTGAATCTGAAGCAGCAATGTTGCTGATCAAGGAACTTGGAATCTGCAAACAGACCGTTTGATGTTTTTGGATGTTCTGCATAGTCGGTTTATGCTTTACATGTAAAACCGTAGCGTGTGCTGCATGAACTCCTCTAGGATATCTAACTGCTGAAAGTGCAGATTCAGCTGAGTGGTTGAACTAGTCTACTCAGAACTGTTAAGCACTTTGTGCACTTGTGGCTACTAGCTTGAACAATGAAGCTGTTGACTTGCTGCATCTGTTTATCTGTTGCCATCCGCTGATTCGTGCCTCTCGACGTATCTGAATCTGTTTGCTTCGAGTTTATGCGAAGTACTGATTTGTACCAGGTTTGGTTTAGCGTTCTATATTTCAATGGGGCATAGACTGAACTTTAAGGTGAGATGTCTATAAAAGTATAGAAATATCCTTTCACGGTTAGATTATACTGCTGTTGTGTCTAAATGCGCATGGCGAGGGGTGGTTTGATCTTTTCATAGTTTAGAGGTTGGTTTAGTTCAAATTATGGACTAGATAGGTCTTGAGAACTAATGGACTAAACTTTAGTTTGCATTTAGTCCACCTATTTAAATCACTAGATAGGTTTTGAGAACTAATGGACTAAACTTTAGTCTGCATTTAGTCCACCTATTTAGATCACATAATAGACTAACTTTAGGTCTAAAGTTTAGTCCATGGATCCAAACATGACCGTAATGTTCTGCATTTTCATTGAGAATCAGCAGCGAAGGCTCCTGTTGGCTAAGTACACGTCTTAAGTTATGAAGCCGAGAGAATTACAGCATGACGTTTTGCTGCGGACCTCACGTCGATCGGCCGCACCCACAGACGCTTGACTTGCTGGTCACTGTCTAGCGGTCGTTGGGTAGTCGAACGGCAGCGGCTCAACGTCGTCGCTGAGCGGCCCAGCGTGCCGGAACCCGTACGCCCTGAGCACCTAGTCGTCGGCGAAGTTGAGAGCGCGGCGCATGCCCTCGTCGCAGCTGGACCCGGTGTAGTGCTCGTTCCGCTGCCCGCTGCAGGGCTGGCACCCCGTGAAGTGCGTCACGAAGGGCCGGCGCCACCCGTTCACTCCGGCCTCCGCCAGCCCGGCCCTCGCCAGCACCGCGTTCCTCGCCGCGGCGCGCGCCGCGTGCTCGACCTCCGCGCGCCGCCGTCGCAGCGCGGCCGACCCCGGTCGCCGCTCCATGGCCTCGTACCGTTCCGTGATGTTGCCGAGCCGCCCCACGATCTCCAGCCAGTAGCCCTCGAAGTAGTAGTCGCTCTCGAGGAACACCTTCTCCCGCCACGGGCTGCTGCTCTGCAGCAGCATGTACACGAGCGCCGACTGGTCGTCCGACTCGTCGAACACCTTGTCCCCGAACGTGGACTTGAGCACGGCGCCCCAGCGCCGGTAGTCCGGGGAGTCGGGCCCCATGGCGGCCCACGCGTCCATGAAGTCGAGCGACCACTGGCAGTTCCGGATGAGGAACACCCCGGCGTTGAGGCTGGTCCAGGACCTGGCCTCGAACACGAGGCGCGGCCAGCCGTGGACGACGAGGTTGTGGCCGCGGTACCGGCGCAGCGTGGGGCGGAAGTCCATGTCGGTGAGCACGGCGTCCGAGTCCACCCACCACACCCACTCCGCCTCCGGGTGCGCCACCATGGCGGCGCGGATCGCCGGTATCTTGGCCCAGTACCGGTCCATCGACGGCCGCAGCAGCGCCGTGTTGTACAGCAGCTGCACGCCGCGGAGCCGGCAGTAGTCCGCCTTGTTCTTGAGCAGCCGCGTCAGCGTGTGGTCGCCGCCGGGGGCCCCGCACGGCGCCGGCTGCGAGCCGGACACCATCAGGACGCGCTCCCCGCCGCGGGAGAGCTCCGGGTGCGCGCGCGCCCACCCGGCGCGCTTCTCGTCCCACCCCGCGATGGGCCGGTCCACGGTGTACGCCAGCGCCGGGTCATCGTAGAACGTGCGGCCGCCGCCGCCCGCGGAGGAGCCGGCGCGCAGGGCGGCCGCCGCCGCCCGCGGAGGAGCCGGCGCGCAGGGCGGCCGCTGCTCCCTCGTAGTTGGAGTCCGGCTGGGCGAACGGGTTGGCGAGCGCGAGCAGCAGCACGGTGGCGACGACGGCGCCTGCGGCGAAGAGGAGCGCGTCGACGAGCAACGACGGCTTCGCGGCGCGCTGCGGCATCGTGAGCTCTCGCTCGGTAGCTCCGGATGCACACTGCGCACGCAGGCGTGTCGCGCCACATACATAACGGACGTTCTGGCCGCGGCGGGAACAGTAGGGGTTTTGCGGCGCGGCCACGTACGCCAGAGGCCCTCCGGGTCCAGGAGCGTTTGCAGCCGTCGGCCGAGAGCCCGGGTGGTGGAGATTGGTCGTGGATGGCAGCTTTCGGCGGCGCCGGCGTCGGCGCGCGCGGCGCGAGGCCAATCCCGTGTTGCCGTGTTGGCGAGGCGAGGCCACGCACTAGGTAGCACACGGGGACACACACACAGCGGTGCAGTCCCCGGCGGCTTGCAGCTTCGGACTTAGCGACTAGTGCTGACAGCGTGACACCGATCTACAGTGTCTAGAAGCCTAGATGCAAGAGCAGGACAAATCTGCAGGATGCAGCTTGTGAACAATGATTGTTTTTTTGCGGGAAACCGTTGCTTCTTTTTCTAAGTGATATACTAGCCACTGTAGACACTTTCTCTTCACTTGACTACTACTTGCAATAGAAAGAAACCGTGAGTTGTGGCTGGCTTTTCCAAGAGTTTATTTTTCCTGTCTTCGTAATTGTACCGTACCCCGGTTTGCAATGCAGAGAGCAGACGGCACAGTGATGCGTTCTTGACCATGACCGGACCGGAGGGCTATCGGAGTGGCCTGGCAACTGGCAAGTGTTCTGCTGCTGCGGTGTGGCGCATGAGCCTGCTGTTCTTGCGCGGTACGAGGAGCTACTGCAGGAAAGCCTGCGCCGCATGCGGATTGGGCAGTCAACCACGGCCCAAGTCACCGATCAGTGCCCTTTCCAGGCACACATGCGTAGCGGAGACAGTAAACCCGCTAAAGCATCGTGGCTACATGCCCTCGAATTCGAAGGGCCCCAAAAATAGTATAGATTAAGTATAATCATGTAGAAGTTTTAATTTAATTGATTGTTGACTCAATTTGTGATAAAACATAGTTCAGATCGTTTCTAAAAGATAAATCGTCAAAGATGTACGCTTGCCGCTTCCTTTCGGACGACACATCACTCTTGCCGACTACTATCATTTAATATTCGATCATGCACTAGACCACTAGGCTCCAATCCATTATTTTTCACGGGCCCCCGGATTCGCCCCTGAGCATCACCCACGACTCCGCTGTTCAGTTCAGGGATGCCGGTCACGAGCACGGTTCTAGTACTTGCCCTGCTGCCCCTGCGGCTTGCTTGATGCACGACGCGCAGAAGACGGCGGGGTTGGATGACCCGGTGGATGCTGGCTTGCTCGCTGGGGACGACGTGTCCTGCACTCCTGCTTCAGCTGGCGTTTTTTTTTTTACATTTTAAAAAAAAATTACAGAAATATATTTTGGTTTTTAAAATTTACAGTTCTATACCCCTACCGCCCGGCAGGGGGGCGGCAGGCCCCCTGCCGCCCCCCTGCCGGGCGGTAGGGACCTGTTTGTAAACAAAAATAAAATTTATTTGCGAATCAGGCCTTGATAGGGGCCTGCCGCCCCCCTGTCGGGCGGCAGGCCCCCTGCCGCCCTACCAGTTGGCGGCAGGGGGCCGGCCGCCCGGCAGGGGGGCGGCATGCTCTCTCCTCAAATATAAAACTCCGTCACTTTCCTCTACGCCCTCATTTTGTGCCCACGAGATCCAGAGAGGGGAGAGGGAGAGAGGAGGGGTGAGGGAGGTAAAAAAAAACCAGCGAAGCCCTGCAGGATTTTGGATCCAAACCGCAGGTAACCAATATTTCTCAACTTTGTCATTCCAGTTTTTTTTTCATGTATAATTTTATGATTAGTATTTTTTATTATTGTAATCACTTAGGGTTCGGATTAGTGGTTATAATTGAAGGCATAGTATATTTGTAGATATTAGATTAACTAAAATGAAATCTTTGCATGGCCAGATATGTCGAGCAAAGTGGCATTTCAAGTTCATTACGGTGACTTCTATAGAATTACTCATGATTCCTATGGAGTAAATCTATCAGCATTGGAAAGAAGACAGTGCAGTCTAGACAAACCCCTAGAGAGGAGTTTTGAGTCCATACGGAAATGTCTTCACAAGATGTTCAATGTGAATTTAAAGACCCATTTGCTTACGGTTCATACCTTGACTTCCTGGGAAGCTAATGGGGATTTCTGGGAGTTGACGCATATAAGTAGTACGGAAGAATGACAACATTACATGCACGCAGCTCTTGAAAGTGGGTGGCCTCTCGCAATGGTAATTCAGATTCACCAGAAGACCGGTGATTTAGGTGAAGGCTCAACACACACAACATCTGACTGCAATGAAGAGATGGAAGAGGATAAAAAAGAAGAGAACATGCAAGCTCCAGAACAAGAACCACAACCACAACCACAAGGTTTAGCAGATGAAGGCGAGCGGATACCTGGAATTGTGGAGGACATGGAGAAAGAAGACCAGGATGCACAAATAATAGAGCAATGTGGGGACTCATCGGACGATGAGCGCTTCCCAGTGTTAGGTGAATGGCGTAAAGAGGGTTTTGATAATCCAGTGGTACAAGATATTAGATGTCCAGAGTTTGAATACAGAGTGAATGAGGTCATACAAGGGGCAAAGTATCGTACCATTGAGGATGTGAAGGATGCTGTGAAACTCTGGGCTGTATCTCTGAGGAAGGAATTCAGAGTACTGAAGTCTAATAGCAAAGAATACGAGGTGAGGTGTGCAGATAGAGACTGTACATGGCGAGTGCATGCATATAAGGGAAAGTTCAAGACACACTGGGAATGTTCAATTGTTACACCACATACTTGTAGATTGACAGGTGTTGTGGGACATCATCGTAATATCACATCAACTTTCGTGGCTAAGAAGATGTATGGGGTGATTCTTAACAAAATGGATTATGAGCCTGCATTGATAATTAGGGACATTGAACAGAATTTCCAGTATGTGATCAGCTATGCAAAGGCTTGGCGGGCTAAACAAAAAGTATTTGAGATGAGGTTTGGCACTTATGAAGCATCATATGACAACCTACCTCGTATGCTTGAAGCTATTATGCACAGAAATCCTGGAAGTGCTTTTGATACATACAGTGTACCGAGTTTGTCAGGGGGGCCAAGCATTCTGCTGCGAGCTTTCTTCTGCATTGGAGCACGTGTGAGGGCATTCATTTACTGCCTTCCTGTTCTGTGTATTGACGGCACTTTCCTGACAGGGAAATATAAGGGAACAATATTGACGGCAATCGGAATTGATTGCAATAAGCAGATAGTTCCCATCGCCTTTGCCTTTGTTGAGAATGAGAACACAGAAAGCTGGTACTGGTTTCTTCAACGTCTGAAGATTCACGTTGTTGCTGGAAGGCCTAATGTTTGCCTTATCAGTGATAGACATGCAGGTCTACTTGCAGCTATAAGGCAGCTCCAAGAAGGTAGTCAATCTTCACGTCCTATATGGCCAGATGTTGTCAATAGGTGGTGTGTGAGGCATATGGCTGCTAACTTTTATGAGCGGTTCAAGAATAAAGATCTGATGAATTTGTTCAAGCGATTGTGCACTCAGAATCAGCAGAGGAAGTTTGATGCTTTGTGGGGTATAATTGATGACATGAGCGCTGAATTGCTTAAGAGCCAGACCTCATCATCCAGCAGGAGACGTTCTACAGATTCATTAGTTGGACATGCTAAGCCATTTTCACAGTGGATTGATGGTGCTCCTAAAGAGAAGTAGTCACTTCTGTATGACACAGATGGGAGACGTTATGGGATCGAGACGACCAACCATGCTGAATGTTACAATATGGTAATGCGTCGTGTTCGTGGATTTCCTCTTGTTGGCATTGTTGAGTTCATCATGTATGGATGTATAAGGTATTTTCGGGAGCGATACGCATCAGCCGCTCCCTTACTTAATGATCCAGGAGTGCATTTTTGCAGAAGGGTCAATGAGTACATGGAGAAAAAAATTGAAAAGTCTCGATTTCACTCAGTCATATCGATGGGCACAAAGGAGCAAAGATTTGAGGTATCATGCAGGGACAGGACCGGACAGGGTGTCCGCAGACAAAGGGTAATTCAAGAAGTTTTGATAACCATTTGACGGGAGGGTGTTCTGCCGATGTCAGAAGCCAAAGGTGCATCACTTACCATGCTCCCATGTCATCGCGGCTTGTTCTGTATCTGGGTTAGATGCTGCGTCCTATGTTTCTCAATATTTCACAAAAGAAGCCGCAGCACAGACTTGGTGCCATGAGATATACGGCATCGGTATTCTAGGCCCATTCACTCAAAAAAATCCCAATCCAATGCTCATCCCTGATGCAGCTACGAAGCGGGGCATAGGCCGACGACAAACACGTCGGATCCGGAACGGAATGGACGAGTCGGAGGCTGGAAAGAGGAAAAAACGTTGCAACTTGTGTGGAGCGGATGGTCACACTTACAAGAAGTGCCCACAACTTTCAGTACCCACTGCTGCTGCCGAGGCTGGACCTTCCGGGAATCCCATGGATGGATCGGCTCCACCTACAAGAATTCGCCGCATCTAGTTGTGCACGTAACAACTTGCAATGTATTTGTGTGTACGAAACTAAGTATATTATGTATTTGTCTCGAATTTGGTTGTAACGAATGAAACCTTCAATGTAATATGTTATGTGGTTTAATGAAGGACAAGTTAGGTGCGAGTAGGAGATCACAGGTTGCTACTGCTCAGCACGGCGATCACGGGTTTCCCAAATGTCGCATTCTTTGCCCAAACATACGTGACAAAAGACGACAACCCAATAGCAGTGCCCTTCCACCATATCAAAAAGATGTGACAACACAGCTACCACACCAGCTCACCTTTAAAGCAGTCAATCTGGTGAGGACGACGGACCTGTCATTCTACAGTGAAGGTCTGTGGCGTGTAGTGGGGAAGGCGGAATGTAGGCGCGATCGACCGAGCGGCAGCAATGCAGTGCTGTGAGTCAGCATGCACAGAGATGCATCGAGTAGTCATTTCGAGAATCGAATCTAGCCTTTTCAGTGTTAGGTCATCTAACCTATTCACTGTGTTATCATGTAGGCTTTTTAGGTGCATTTACACTCCACACTCCGGGTATCAGACCATTGTGCGCCTATAAATACTCCGAAGTTTATGAACTCCCAGCAGCACTCAAACACCAAAGCTCATTTTATACCCAATGTCTGGAGGTGGGTCTAGCGGGAAGAATTACTACGGTTTTGGGAAAGGAAAAGGGGAAGAAAGGGAGACCCCATAATATGGGAGGGGCCTCTTGGACCTGATTCCTTTCCGGAACCAGTGTTTGAGTTTCCGCCACAGCAAAAGAGTGAATTTACCAATGAAACTCCTCTTCGACAATACGATAACCGTAGAGAACCGTGGCCAAAATGCAGACATGGTGAGGACTGCTTAGTGCAGATGTGCACCAACGGGATGGATGGCGGTCGGCGTTTCTTTAAATGTCCACACGCATGGGTAATACTGGGTTGTTTTATTTCTTTTTATTCAATGAGACACCTTACATGAAATTTGTTTTGCAGTCTTCCGATGCTCCAGAAAACTGTGGTTTTACTAGGTGGGTCGATCCGGCACCAATTGATTCTATTCAGGAGTTCATCGAGTACCTTCAGATAAAAATCTTTGATTTGGAATGCAAGGTGAACCATTATGAGGAAGTGAGCGAGGGTAACAAAGACGATGAAGTTGATGATACCAGCAATGCTGCCGGCTCACAGGACGAACCATGCACTATTCCTTACTGCAACTGCCCTTGTCACAAGAAGAAGGGCCCTGCGCCTCCGGCACCACCGCCTGCACCACCTGCAATGGGTGGATACTGCGGAGAAGCCTCAACGCAGTTTGCTACGTGGGGGTACGGCTACTAGGACTACCCTAGTGCTAGTGACATGCTGCATCGTTGTGTTTGTTCTGTTTTTTTTTAAATTACCTAAGGCATGTTAGGTTAATCCGGAATCTGTTTACCGTAGTTTGCAACGGGTTCTGCCATGCCACTACATGTGTGATGTGTGTTTCATTATCGTTGTATTATGATGTTTGTATCTGATGTTTGTATCTCTGATGTTTATTTGTAATGAGATAGCTGTGGACCGCTTATTTATACACTTCAACGTTCGCCTCTTATCACTCTCGTATTTTCCATTACATACAATAGATGGTATGTTTATACTTCGATGCTCCATTACGACTAAGTACGATTCAAACTCGACATTATGTACATGTCCAGTGAATGCAAAGTTAGGTACGAGACATACATACAAGCATAATACAACATTAACAATATTAAATGCGAATACATCTTAAACCGATGAACATCATATGTTATAGATCATGACATGAAATCATCTAGGTCGTCATTCCAGTTGACAGATGGTGGTGCTGCAGGTGGTGTAGTATGGCTCGACGAACCTCTTGCCTTTCCCTTTCTCTCTTTTCTGGATTTACGTTCATGTAAAGGGGGAGGAACATCATGTGTTGAAGGCCATGGTTTGGGGGGCATGAAGTCATCCATGTCGTCATCCCAGTTAACACAAGTTTGTGCTGCAGGTGTTGCAACATGACTTGATGAACCTCTTGTCTTTCCCTTTGTCTCTTTTCTGATTCTAGGTTCATGTAAAGGGGGAGAAACATCATGTGTTGGAGGCCATGGTTTCGGGGGCATGAAGTCATCCATGTCGTCATTCCAGTTAACACAAGTTGGTGGTCGAGGTGCTGCATCATGACTCGACGAACCTCCGGGCATCTGTTCTTGCGCAGGCCATGTACTATCACCCGAAGATCTTATCCACCTCCTTCGTCTAGTTTGCGGCATAAGTCCACCAAAGATACATACCAATTTACGGAAATTTGGTATCGATTTGTTAATCAACTCCGTGTCCTCGGGGTAATCCTAGCATATAATTACACAATACTTTTACTATTTTATAAATATGGATTACAAATAACGGACGTGATTAGAACTAAATAAGAGTTACCTTAATGTGCATCTCATACACTTCTGGCCGCATCCATATCTTACAATTAGTTTGTAAGAATCCAATAACATAAGGATGATTCGCTAGTTCACATACCCTCATGTATATCTTCCGACGTTCTAGCAGGTGTTCCTTTAAATCTTGCATTGTAATACCTCGAAACAATGTTAAATCTTTAAACTCAATTAATTTGGACAACACCATCTCTATCGTACCATCCGCTAATGGATCCAACTTCTTACTGATTACAAGATGTGTCATGATGTCAAGAAATATACTAGATTTTTCTTCGGTCCATGAAAATCCAATAGAATTGGAGGCAGCCATTGCCTTATGCTGCAATAATAATAAGGTTCTGTCATTCTAAGTTTACTATTCCATATTTCACTATCAAAAACTAAATCTATTCTAATTCATAATTATTTTAGAAACAAGTCTATAATAGGTCAAAAAGATTACTTACATGCGGTTCGGATCCAAAATCAGGCAGGGCTTCGCCGGTGGAAATACCTCTCGGACCCCTCCTCTCTTCCTCTGCCCTCTCTGGATCTCGTGGGCAGGAAATGACGGCGCCAGAGAAGGGGTGGACCTTTTATATACTTGGAGGGGCCTGCCGCCCCCCTGCCGGGCGGCAGGCCCCCTGCCGCCAACTGGTAGGGCGGCAGGGGGCCTGCCGCCCGACAGGGGGGCGGCAGGCTCCTTCCAAGGCCTGATTCGCAAATAAATTTTATTTTTGTTTACAAACAGGTCCCTACCGCCCGGCCGGGGAGCGGCAGGGGGCCTGCCGCCCCTCTACCGGGCGGTAGGGGTATAGAACTGTAAATTTTAAAAACCAAAATATATTTCAGTAAATTTTTTTTTGAAAAATGTAAAAATAAAAAAGACGCCTTCAGCTGCACCGCCCACTTCCGCCGGCGACGGCCCAGTCACGGGCCGACAGCATCGTCCGTGGACTCGTGGTCGTGGCCTCGTATTATTGGGCCGCCACCCAACTACGGCCCATAAGGGCGGCCCGAGTGATTGCGACATAGCTGTCTGTTGTTACCCAAACAGAGTTGATGGTTCATTCAGAATGCCTATGGTTCGTTAAAAAGCTGGCTAATCATTACTTTGTAGATGGTTTGGCTGTAAGTCTGCTAAAAGTGTTTACTGTTGCCTATTTTCGATGCTGATGATTCGATATCGTAATCCACAAGTAAATATTGATACTAAACAAACTGTTGTCTAGTGAATTGGCGACACCACTTATCTTGTCGAGCAAACTGCTGTCCATCCAAAATGGCCACGATCAAGGTGGTTCCGCTGTCAAGTCTAGGGCTGAGCAATCCACTGTTAACTTTCGGCTGCCATGTTTTTACCCACTTTTGCGAAACGGCTGCCATGATCTGACATATATCCGATACTATGCCCCAATGGGGTATCTGTTCTTTTTTTAAAAAAAACGAACCAGACAGAGGGTATCTGTTCTTTCACATGTGCAAAATGAAAATACTCTCCCGTTTACTATCCCCAAGAAAAAAGAAGGCTCCGTCCCTATTGTTGACAGCCAAATTTGGCATATGCTAAGGCCGACCGGTCAGACCGGTCGGTCGGCCCGGCCGGTTAGACCGGTCGGGTCTGTACAGTCCGAGTAGAATTAAGTTTTTTGTAAAGAGTCCTCATGTAATCCTACTCGTGAAGGGGTACGTCTTCCCCGGCCTATAAATATAAAGGCTAAGGCCGATTGAGGTTATTCCCAATCGAATCAATACAAAAAATCGCATTACTTTTACCTCTCAAACCCTAGTCTTTTCCAACCCTAGATTGCTTTCTTCCTTCGTCTCGGCGGTGTTTGATGACGTTCTGAGTGGCCTGCCGACCTCAGAGCAACCCTACGATCACGAGCTCCGACGGGGTCCCTCCCGAGCTCGCTGTTCTATGTTTCCAGCGAGCCCCTGCCTGCACCGGTCAGACCGGTCGGCGAAACCGGTCAGACCGGTCCGCCCAGGGTTTCGCGGGTGTTGATCGTTTTGACGATCGTTCGCGCGTTCTAGCGCACTCGAGTGTGTTGGCGCGATTCTGTGTCAACACACTTTTTGGCGACTCCGCTGGGGATTAGATTAATCTGGTTTCAAAAAACCGATCTAGTCTAGATTCTCCAAGAAGATGGGTACTCATGGTGAGATCCACAACGACAACATCATCAAGGCGACCATGGAGGAGCTCACTGAAGAGGAGCGCAAGGCCTACCTCATCGCTGAAGAGCACCTGAAGGAGAAGTTTCTTCAGGGATTCAAGAAGGAGCGAGGAGGCCTAGTCAAGAGGGTCGGGGAGTTCGTGATGCCATCGTTCAAGTTAAACCAAGACAAGGTCGAGGTACTTCCTAATGACCCCTCTGAATTAGTTAGGCAATTCTCTCTCATGGTAGATTCGAAAATATCTACTGTGCAAGTAGCTTGGGGAGAGACTCTTGCTGGGCTTAATGACGAAATTGCAGCGCTCAAAAAAGGTAAAACTGTCGAGGGTGGCGCTCAATTCACGGAATCAGATTCGGCTGGCACATCTTTTACCCAAGATCAATTCTATGGGATGCCGCCGAACTCGTTTCCAGGGCAATCTCCGTTGCCGTCTACTGTTCATGCGCCACCGGTCCCACCGGTCACCTCGACCGGTCAGATCAGTGCAGGCGGTCAGACCGGTTACTCGACCGGTCAGACCGGTATGACAGGACAGCAACCAGTGCCCTCTGTACCGTACATGTCTAACCCTAGTTCGGCCGTCCCTAGCCGAACTAATGAGATGGTGATGTATACAGGGCCTCATGCTACGTCACAGCAGGGATCTGGACCTCATCGAGGGCCAATTTCTAACACTAACAAGGCTTACTCTGGTCCTACCATGCAACGTGTTTCATCTTCTCTGAATACTTCGGCCAGTGGTGCTTATCAGGCCGATTTTAGTAGATTTAAAGAAGATTTAGCCGGAGTACTTAAATCTAAACTTGGGATTGATATGGGTGGGTCGCGTTTATATCAAAAGTCATATCCTCCTGAGTTTGATTTTATTTCATATCCTGTTGGTTGGCGTATTCCCGAGTTTGTCAAATTCAATGGTGAAGATTCTCGTACGACTTGGGAACATGTTAGCCAATATGTCTTGCAATTGGGAGAAGCGGGTCTTAATGATGCCTTGCGGGTTCGTTTGTTTTCTTTGTCTTTGACTGGAACTGCTTTCTCTTGGTTTTCCTCACTTGCGCCGGGATCTATTTTAAATTGGAATCAATTAGAGCGCAAATTTCATGATCACTTCTATAGTGGGGAAGCCGAAGTTCGATTGCTAGACTTGACATCGATTAAACAAACTCGAGATGAAACAGTTTTGGATTACTTTCAAAGATTTAAAGCTTTGAAAAATCGGTGTTTTAATTCATCTCTTTCGGAAAAGGATTTGGCAGATTTAGCGTTTAATGGCTTGTGTTCTTACTTGAAGGAAAAACTTGAAGGTTTTTATTACATTACGGTTAATCATTTGCAAATGCGAACTATTGGCACCGAATTTAAGTATAAAAATCTTAAAGATACTTTCAAGCCTCATCGGTCCAACACACATGTTCTTGATCCTGATTCGGATGGTTCGGACGATGATAGTAAGGAAGTATAAGCCGCTGAATTTGTTTGGCCATCAAAGGCCAAACCCGGTTCGGTTCCGTCTCTCAAGCCGATTCAAAAGAATCGGCAAGAGGAGCCGAAATTTACTTTTGATGTTTCTAAGTGTGATCGGATTTTTGATGAATTGCTTAAGAATGGTAACATCCGATTGTCACATGCTATTCCATCTCCCGATGAACTTAGACGACATGCATATTGTAAGTGGCATAACTCTACATCTCATGCTACTAATGATTGTAATGTTTTTCGTCGACAGGTACAATCGGCCATTAATGAAGGACGATTGGTACTTTCTGAGATGCAAATTGACAAAGCTCCTTTCCCTGTTCATACGCTGGAATTGAACAATCCAAAGGTGCACATTCGGCCGGAACAAGCCGAAGGAGCTAAGGGGAAGCATGTTGTCATCGGTGATCCAAGACCGATGGATACAAGTGATAAAATCCTTGCTCGTGAAGTTGTCAAAGAGAAAACTGATGATGGCAAGGATACTTTGAAGATCATTGTCAGAAATCCCAGAGTCGGGGGGCAAGGAAGTTCTCCACCAGAAAATCGGTCTGCTGATCAGGCACGACCAGTCAGACCGGTGTTTGCGACCGGTCTGACCAGTCCGACCGGTCAGACCGGTTCTTCCAACCGGTCAGACCGCCCTGGTGACCGTCCCCGGACCTTCAAGCCGAAACGTCCGGAAGTGGGTACTTGGAAGACCAACGAAGTGAAGGTGCAGGGAAGAACTGCTAATCAAAAGCCCACCTTCAACCAGTTGTTCAACAAGTATACAAAGGCCGTTCAAAACGATCGGCCGTTAAAAAAGAGACCGCGTTCACCGCCGCGTCAAGATCGTCCAGCGTCCCCAAGGAGGGAATCCAGTAGGTGCAGAGGTGATATTGTCACGTTATATCCTCATCAGAAGATGTATGCTACCATGCCGTGGATGCCACCGGCTTCAAATGCAACAAATCCGGCATGGGAGCATGGGGGGATATGGATGCAATGTTTCCCGATGCCTTATCCTCCACATTATCAAGGGGAAAGCTCCAGGATGCCAGTGCATGACCGATTGGGACCACGCCAATCCGGTCCAGGGCAGCAGGTTGCACCGGTCAGACCGGTACACACTGACCGGTCAGACCGGTCTCATCAGAAGCCGGGTCAAGCTCCTGTTCCAAGGTTTGAGTATCGCATCAAAGAAAGAGGGGGGAGCGGAAGACCGTGGTTGATTCAGAAAAGCCCAAAGCCGATGTTATTCGAATCGGTGAAATCGAAGTGCCCATAAGAGATACGGGCAAAAGACCGATGGATGTAGATACATCGGTTGATGTTCCTTCACAAAAGCCGGTCATGTCCAATGATCATGAGGCCGGTAGCAGCAAGGGTGCAACGGATAAGTACCATCAGCCTAGATGGTGCCCATCAGGATTAACTCATACTCAAAAAAGGAAATTGTAGCGCCTCCGCAACAAAGAAAAGAAGGAACAGGAGAAGGAGAAGATGAGGGATGAGGAATTCAACAGATACAGGCCTATGTTCCCTCAAAGCAAGGTGTGGAAAGCTAAGACAGCTGACCAGCCAGACAAACCGGTCGGACCGTCATAGCCAACCGGTCAGACCGGTCAGGAGGACCGGTCAGACCGCTTTGACCAACCGGTCAGACCGGTCGAGCCCAGTGCAGAGGCAACAGCCGAATCGGTGCCGCCCATTTCGGTTTCTTCTGTTGATGAAGCCCCAGTAGTTCCTCCGACAGCTGAAGACGAGGAATTGGTAGACTACGAAGTGTCTCCAGAGCGCACCAATATGGAGATCAATGTGGTGCACTTATCTTCGGATTACTTCGTGGTTCCGGAGGAGGATTTGGCTCATCTTCAGTTCGGGCCCCGTGAAGCTGTGTTCCAGAAGCCAAGAGATAAAGACAATCATCTGAAGGCTCTTTATATGAAGGGACACATCAACGGGAAGCCGGTGACTCACATGCTAATAGATGGTGGGGCCATTGTAAATCTTATGCCCTACTCGTTGTACAAGAAGCTCGGTGGCCAAGACGAAGACCTGATCAAGACGAACATGACCGTTAGTGGTGTTGGGGGGAGCGAGCCCCTTAGCGCCAAAGGAGTTGCTTCCATGGAGCTCACCATTGGAAGTAAGACGCTTGCTATAGCTTTCTTCATCGCGGAAGTGCAAGGTAACTACAATTTGATTCTTGGGAGAGATTGGATTCATGCAAATCAGTGTGTTCCTTCTACCTTGCATCAGTTTCTTGTTCAGTGGATCGGCGATGAGGTTGAGATTGTCCATGGGGACACTTCATCCTTTGTTGCTTTAGCAGTTTAGCCGATTCGGATTCCATTAGTGCACACGACAACGTCAAGTGTTTATCGGGCGTGGACCTGTCCGATTATGATTTGATCAGTTGCACTAAGGATGGTTTTGTTTCTACTGTACTAAAGCCGATGGATAATCGGCTAAATCATTTAATGTAAATCAGATGAATACAACAGAAGCTCCAGAAGAGACTGGTCAGACCGCCCGTGCCGACCGGTCAGACCGGTCCTGTCCCGTTCAGCGCACAGGGCCGACCGGTCAGACCGGACACTCCGACCGGTCGGACCGGTCCAACGCAGAGTGGCTGCAGCAGAGGCTAGATCAATATCGGGCACGCACGAACGATATATGTGAAGCCATTGAAGATTCTGATGATCTAGATAAGCTGGGTCAAGGGTTTACATCGGCCGATCCTTTAGAAAAGGTAGATATTGGTGATGGAACTATTCCTAGGCCGACTTTTGTAAACAAAAATTTATCGGCTGAATATAAAGCTGATTTGGTTAATTTATTGAAGGAATATGTTAATTGTTTTGCTTGGGAGTATCATGAAATGCCTGGTTTGAGTCGTAATCTTGTTGAGCATCATTTACCAATTAAAGCCGGTTTTAGACCATATAAACAACCGGTTAGGCGTTTCAATCCCATTATTTATGACCGAATTAAAATTGAAATTAATCGTTTACTTGATGCTGGATTTATTTGGTCTTGTCGTTATGCTGATTGGATCTCTAATATTGTGCCCGTTGAGAAAAAGGATTCGGGAAAAATTAGAGTATGCATTGATTTTAGAGATCTTAATAAAGCTACTCCCAAGGATGAATATCCTATGCCTATAGCCGATATGTTGATCAACGAAGCTTCCAGACATCTGGTCATTAGTTTTCTTGATGGTAACGCCGGTTACAATCAAATATTTATGGCCGAAGAAGATATATCTAAAACGCCTTTAGATGTCCGGGATTTGTCGGTTTATTTGAGTGGGTGGTAATGACTTTTGGTTTGAAAAATACGGGTGCTACTTATCAAAGAGTTATGAATTTAATCTTCCATGATTTGATTGGTGTCATCTTGGAAGTATATATTGATGATATTGTTATTAAATCAGCCGGTTTAGATCATCATTTAGCCGATTTAAGAATTGCTCTTGAAAGGATGCGACAGTATGGTTTAAAGATGAATCCACTCAAATGTGCTTTTGGTGTATCAGCTGGAAAGTTTCTTGGCTTCATTATTCATGAAAAGGGAATAGAGATTGATCCTAAGAGAGTTGAAGCCATAAAGAAGGTTGAAGCCCCTACATACAAGAAGGATTTACAGAAGTTCTTGGGCAAGGTAAATTTCTTGAGAAGATTTATATCTAACCTGTCCGGGAAGATCGATGCTTTTACTCCTATTCTTCGGTTGAAAGATGAAACCGAATTTACTTGGGGGGCAAAACAGCAAGAAGCATTTGAGAAGATCAAGATTTATTTGTCTTCACCACCTATACTCAAAGCGCCTAGGAGAGGAGTGCCTTTAGACTTTATGTGGCTGCTGAAGACAAGGTTATTGGGGCTGTTTTGACTCAAGACACCGAAGGGAAGGAATATATTGTTACATATTTAAGCCGACGACTTATTAATGCGGAGACAAGGTATACATTTATTGAGAAATTATGTTTGTCTCTTTATTATGCTTGTACCAAATTGAGACATTATCTGTAACACCCCGGTGTTAGTTTTGACGTTAATGTCGTGCTTAATTGCTAATCAGGGTTAATCGCGGTCGTTAGCATTAATTGAGTTCGCGCGGTAAACATCGGCTTAGCCGAGTTCGAGCGTGTTTTTGTCTCTAATCCGATCTTCGAATCAATTTTCGCCCAAAAGCAAAGTTGTAGACCTTCTAGCCCTCTACAACTTTTATTTTGGCCAAAGTTCATGGTCCCATATGAAAAATTGAGTTTCAGCTGGTCAGAGTTGGGTCAAAATTCGTTGAAACCCCACTGTTGATTCCCTGTTCGTCACTGTGTTCGGCGCCCATACCGCGACGACCGCCGGCGACTCCACGCGTCGCGCGCGCCGGCGATCCTCGCCCTTCGCACTGCGTCGCCCTTATCCGCTCACGAGTCTGGATACTTCTCGTTCCGTCCCTTTCTCCTTCCTCGCGCACGGGTCGAGCCGAGCTCGAGCAGAGCCATCGCCGGCCGCCGTGCCGACCACCCTCGCCGCTCCGCTTCGATTGCTCGCACCCCAAGCCGTTAAACCTCGCCTTCCACCTCCACCACCCCTCTCTGAGTCCGATTTCGCCGTTCCTCGGCCGAAATCACGCCCGCAGACCGCCGGCCGCCATTGCCGTCACCGGAGCTCCGCCCCTTCCGTCGAACTTCCTCTCTCGGCCCTCCTTAGCTCGATTCGAGTGCACGGTGAGGTTCCTTGCCTTCTCCTCCTCCTTCCCGACCTTTTCCCCCGCGGAAACCGCCGCCACCGCCGCCAGCTCACCGTTGCGCCGCATTGGGCGATCTGCGCCGCCGCGGGCGATCTGCGCCGCCGCGCGCGCCGCTGCGGGGCCGCCCTGGCCGCGAGCCAGCGCCGCAGTGCCGCCGGCTAGCCCCCGCCGGCGGGGAACGCCGTGCGCCGCCCCGCCTCCGCCATAGCGCCGCCGCAAGCCTTTGCGCCGCCCCGCGTGCCCCTGTGCCCTGCCTCGCGCGCGCTCCGCTCTGCCGAGCCGCTCTGGCCGCGGTCCAGCCAGACCGCATCGCCGGCCGGCCGCCGCCGGCGGCAGCGCCGCCGCCGCGCCTGGCCGCGCGCCGGCCCTGGCGTGCGCGAGCAGCAAAAGCAGGGGAGAGCCCCTACCTCTCTCTCTCTTTATTTCACTGACGGGTGGGGCCCGCGGTCAGGGAGTGGGGGAAAGTTAGGGTAGGTTTTGTTTTATTTATTATCTTTTGGCTGAAAATTTCAAGATTGTGTAGAAAATTGTAGAAAAACGAGAAAAATGCAAAATAAATTTTGTTAGGTTTCTAAAATTAGGATCTTCAGAAGAAAAATACTTGTGCTTGGGAAATGTCACTTTTGCCCCTGCTAAAAATTCAGTTTGTGTTTAACCTAGATTATTTATTACCTGTTGTTCTATTGCTCTGAAAATTATGAAATTTATTCAGTAAATTAATTTTTGTATGTGTAGTTCATTGAAAAATTTCCATGGGTAAAAGCTTTGTGTGTGTTGCAAATCCATTTATGCTCGATTTATTGTTGCTAGTAGCAAAGTAAATGTTTTCTTTTCTCAATAATAGTTTATAAATTTTTCTTGCATGTGTTTTCAATGTATTTTCATGATAGTAAAGTTTTGTGATTTACTCATGTCGGCAAGTTGAATTTCTGCACGTGTTTCGCTCCTAGCCGCAGTTTTCCTTTTTACGCTGCCAAATAATCTTTCTTTCGGTGTTAGCATTGCATCGTGATCGCTTGTATCTTTTCATTGCACCATTTTATTTAGTGCATGGCATCTTTCCTTACGTGTAGACGTCGCAAGTGAAGCCGTCTATGAGTTGATCACTGAGCCGATCCAGGAGCCGCAAGCAGGGGAACCACGAGCCGAAGCAGCCGTCGAGCCAGATCCAGAAGTCGCTAACCCCGCTGACTGGCAAGGCAAGCCCCGGTGCATAACCCTTAATTTCAGTATTCAATATTTTGTTATATATTTATTGTGCATTTAAGTTTCTAGGAGTTGATTGGAACCTTAGATGCATGATCCCTAGGTTTCCTCAGTCGCTCTACTAGTATACAAGTCGTTAGTACTGCAATGCTTAATTAGGATTCGGTAGAAGACGAGTGATTCCTGTCACTCGCGAGATTTAGGTCTTGTTACTTATGAAAAAGTTCTGGAGAACGAATCTTTGAGAAAAAGAAAGGAAAAATGGAGACCGGGCGGAGATGGATTGGTTATGGATATGGAAGTTATGGAAAGTAAGCCTCTGCCTGTGTCGATTGAGGACCGTACCGTTGTTGGCACTATTGATCGAGGATTGAACAGTACTAACCGCATGCCGGGAGTAGGAGGTAGTCGAAACCGATAAGCTCAGTACCATATGTGCACCGGTAGGCGGACTTGATACTGTCTTCACCAGTGGAGCTAGTATACAAACTCATGGCTGACCCTTCGTTGGTATCGGTGGGGCTAGCAGTCCCGGGTCGCAGGGCAGTTCGCCTATTCGGTGTGCATATGTGAAGGGTTGGTGTGTATAGCCCGACGGGGCATATACGTGCCGTGTTGGTTAGGTCCACCTTGCAAGGTTAAATCGAATCGATTCGCCGTGACTCGCGGATATGAGAACCTTGATCTCTCTGTCACATCGTAGTAAAGAAGTGAAATGAGTTTGAACTGAGAATGTTGGCTGTGGTAAGCTGAAAAGATAATGTGATCAACCATGTATGCTCTAGAGTACTAGGCAAACCTAAGTTATAGGGGTCAACTCAATTGGCGCTAAAATATTGAAAGTAAGGATTTAATATTAGTAGCTTTTAAGCAAAACAAACTCCAGAGCCAGAAAGCTTTTCATGTCTAGATAATGGGCTAAGTATACCCATAGACGGGTAAGTCTTGCTGAGTATTAGAATAATCAGGCTTGTTGTTGCCATATATTTTAGCAGGTTACATTCCGGAGGACTCCGAAGAAATCTGCGCCTCGTGGATCGGTCAACCACTTCCTCCGGGTTGGTCGGTCGAGTGGGTTCCGTCTTCTTCATGAAGTTCGGGCAGGTGAGCCTCACATCAGTGGGCAAGGTGTGAAGCTCGTCTTTGTCTGCGACGTTATTTATCGTACTGTATTTTGAAGCTTGTTTTAAACTCTAAATTGTTTTCCGCTGCGTTGAACTCTGGAGTTTGATTTGTAAAACTGGCTTGTAACCACTTGTTGTAGTTTAAATTGGTGCTTCTGTTAACTTGGATTGTAGTGGCTTTGATCGCTTTGTTACCGGTAATCATCTGTGCTCGTCTTTTTGGCGAGAGTTCCTGTGTAATCGATCCTGGTTACAGCAGGCGGTCTGAGTGTACTGGTTAAGTGCAGTAATTCTGGTTGAGTTTAAGTGTTAATTATTGCACTTGATTGGTATTATTTGGACAGTTCTGTGACATTATCTATTATCTAGTACTTGCGCAGTAGTATGTCAAACCGATGTGATCAAACATATGTTACATAAACCAATTTTGAGTGGTAGAATCAGTAAATAGGCTTATGCTTTGGTTGAGTATGATTTGGCTTGTGAACCTTTAAAATCTATGAGAGGCCAAATTGTAGCGGATTTTATTGTTGAGCATCGGATTAATGACAAGCATGATTTAGAAGTCGGCTATATTACTTGCACACCGTGGAAGTTGTACTTTGATGGATCGGTTTGTGATGATGGTCAAGGGATTGGTGCTGTTCTTATTTCTCCGAATGGTGCTGTTTTTGAATTTTCAAACCGATTGGAAGAAGAGTGCACAAATAACCAAGTTGAATATGAGGCTCTTCTATTTGGCTTGGAATTCTTGCAATCCATGGGCGTGAAGCATGTTGAAGCCTTTGGAGATTCTCTTCTGGTGGTACATCAAGTATCTAAGGTATGCCAGTGTTATAATGGTTCTCTAAATGCATATATTCATAAATGTCTTGATATTATTTCCTCCTTTGATGAATTCATTATTAAACATATACCGAGGGAAGAAAATGAAAAAGCAAATGCTCTGGCTCAGCAAGCATCTGGTTATAATGTTACGAAAAAATATTTCAACATTCGCAAGCCGATGCAAACGAAAGCCGAGTTTCTGGTTCTGGACACACCGGTCCGACTGGTCGGCGATACCGGTCTGACCGCCCAGACCGGTCTGACCGGTCCAGAGACCGGTCTGACCGGTGATGCAGCTGTTAGTTCTGATTCGGCTAAAAAAGTTGATTCAATCATCTCGGCCGAAGCCCAGGATTGGAGGGTTCCTCTTATGTCGTATTTGAGAGATCCTGGTCGTGGCGCAGAGAGAAATATTCGGTGTTTGGCTTTCAAGTATGTTTTAATTGACGATGAACTTTATTGTCGAACTGCCGAAGATTTGCTCCTCAAATGTTTAGACTCGGATCAGGCCCGGATTGCTATGGGTGAGGTTCATGAAGGTATTTGTGGTACTCATCAATCGGCTCCTAAGATGAAGTGGTTACTTAGAAGAGCCGGTTTTTATTGGCCCACCATGTTATCCGATTGTTTCAAGTACTATAAAGGATGTGAAAAATGTCAACGGTTTGGTGATTTGCAATTGGTGCCTGCTGTGTTGATGCATCCTATTATTAAACCATGGTCGTTCCGAGGTTGGGGGTTGGATTTCATTGGGCAAATTAATCCTTCATCTTCAAAGGGGCATCGCTTCGTGTTGGTTGCTACGGATTATTTCACTAAATGGACTGAAGTGGTTCCTTTGAAGAATATGACGCATAAAGAGGTAATTGAGTTTATTACTGAGCATATTATTCATAGATTCGGCATTCCACAAACTTTGACAACGGATCAAGGTACTTCATTTATATGAAAAGAGGTGCGTGCCTTTGCCGAATCTTACAAGATTAAATTGCTCAATTCCTCTCCATACTATGCTCAGGCCAATGGGCAGGCCGAGTCTAGTAATAAGATTTTGATCAAACTTGTCAAGAAGAAGATAGAAGAAAATCCTAGGAGGTGGCATGAAGTGTTATCTGAAGCATTATGGGCTCATCGTATATCTAGACATGGTGCTACTAAGGTTACTCCTTTTGAGCTTGTGTATGGTCAAGAGGCCGTTTTACCCGTTGAGGTGAATCTGGATGCATATAGATTAGCAAAACAAAATGACCTCTCCGCTGTTGATTATCATGATATGATGATGGATAATATTGATGAGGTGACCGACAAGCGTTTGAAGGCTTTGAAGGAAATTGAGAAGGACAAACTTCGGGTGGCTAGAGCCTACAACAAAAAGGTAAAACTTAAATCTTTTCAGGTTGGAGATCTAGTTTGGAAGACAATTTTGCCTCTTGGGATGAAAAGCAACAAGTTTGGCAAATGGTCGCCAAGTTGGGAGGGTCCCTACAAGATTATCAAGGTTATCTCCGGTAATTCATATATGATGGAGACGGTGCAAGGTGAGCGTCTACCTAGAGCTATCAACGGGAGGTACTTGAAGAAATCTTATCCTAGCATATGGCAAAGTGCATGAAGACAAAGACGGCCGGTATTATATATCGCCCTTAGTTTTGTTTTAGGACTTGTATGCTCTGTGTAAAACATGTACATCAGGATAGTTCTTGCTTTTTGGCTTGTGAAACTCACCAAAAAGCAGGAGGGCATATGTTGACAGCCAAATTTGGCATATGCTGAGGCCGACCGGTCTGACCGGTCGGGCCGGCCAGTTAGACCGGTCGGGTCTGTACAGTCCGAGTAGAATTAGGTTTTTTGTAAAGAGTCCTCATGTAATCCTACTCGTGAAGGGGTACGTCTTCCCCGGCCTATAAATATAAAGGCTAAGGCCGATTGAGGTTATTCCCAATCGAATCAATACAAAAAATCGCATTACTTTTACCTCTCAAACCCTAGTCTTTTCCAACCCAAGATTGCTTTCTTCCTTCGTCCCGGCGGCGTTTGAAGACGTTCTGAGTGGCCTGCCGACCTCAGAGCAACCCTACGATCACGAGCTCCGACGGGGTCCCTCCCGAGCTCGCTGTTTTAGGTTTCCAGCGAGCCCCTGCCTACACCGGTCAGACCGGTCGGCGAAACCGGTCAGACCGGTCCGCCCAGGGTTTCGCGGGTGTTGATCGTTTTGACGATCGTTCGCGCATTCTAGCGCACTCGAGTGTGTTGGCGCGATTCTGTGTCAACACCTATCAACAAGCAGCTGGGTTTTTTTCATCATCATTCCCTTTTCTCCACATTGTTTGGTGACTTGCCTCTGCCAAACTTTCGCATTAGCCATTAGGCATTACCCAATCTGACAATTGCTCGTCGTGAGCCACACCATCTCGAGTGATATGATACGCAGCTGCACATGAGCGCATCCAGGATCTTGCTTTAATGATGCCGCAGCAGCCCACGCAGTTCTACCTGGCACCTGCAGTGGATCTGAGAGAAGACGTCACATCATCAGCTTGATCACTTCAAGCTTATGGTAGCTGCTAATCTGGAGAGACCCGGACAGGAGACTTCGTCACTGCAGACTAGCTTGCTCCACCTTTGTCGGTGCCCCAGGACTGGGGTACCCCCTCTTGCTGTGTCTAGGCAAGAGCCTTGTGGTTATCCTTGACTACGTCCAAACAGCCGGGCCCCTGCGGTCCGGAGCCCTGTTCACCCAACAACGGTCCTGGACCTGTCCCCCGGCTGGGAAAGGTCTGGGAGCACCACGTGTTTCGGGAGAAGCAGGCGCTCAGCCCGAACAGCCGGGGGCTCCGGACCTCCCGTGGAGGTCCGGACCCCCGCGGAGTCCCGGACCCCCCATGGGGTCCCGGACCCCTGTATAGTAACCGGACCCCTCACTAAGGGAAGGAATCGACACCCCGCCCCGGGGAGGTCCGGAGCTGCCACGTGTCTGCAGGCACAGACACGTATATAAGGCCACTTGGTCTCCATATTAAAGGTTCACCTACCACTGCATTCATTGCGGTAGGTGGACGTCCGCATTGATATAGCAGAAGCCGAGGCGAGTCTTTGACCAGGGGACACTTTAGATCGCGTATTACCAAGACGTGTAGTGGAGCCGCTGGCGCCGCCCACGCCGCGCCTGTCAGTCTGCCATGACAGATGGACACGACGGCTCGGCTTCACCCATTATGACGCCTACGTAATAGCCTCAACAGGCCACGCCGCAAGCTACGTTTCCCCAACGGGCACCTTGCTAACGGGACAAGAGAAGACCTCCCTGAGTCAGAGCGCTAGCAGGGCATGGAAGCATATCGGAGAAAAGATTCACAACTACTGTAACCATTTAAGTACTCTGCGCAGTATGCTGCACAGTCACGTTGGGCCCACTTGTCGGGGCCTCAACGACCAATGTATCCGCACCCCTTGATCTATAAAAGGGGGGCGCCCGCTAGAAGAAAACTCAGGCTGGAAAAAGGCCAAGGCCGGGCAGAGGATAGGTTCATATACAACCAAGAACAATACTTCTCCCAGTGGACATAGGGTATTACGCTCCGGCGGCCCGAACCACTCTAGATCGTGTGTTCATGTGTGCTTGCCTCAGTGCTAGATTAGCCTAACCACCTAGTACTTCCCCGAGTTCTCCATCACTTGGAATAGGCGGGTGCGCTCCGCCACCCGGCTGTGGGTACCCTAAAAATCCCACGACATTTGGCGCCGTCCGTGGGGAAGTCAGGTGTTGGCTGGATCTTCAGGCTTCAGGGCTGTGTTCATCCTCTGCAACGACGAACGACAAGATGAAGGAAGGCAGGGTGACACCCACGCCGCATGCCATGGCGCCGGTGCGGCAACGCCCACAGATCGGCGGCGCACGGCAGCGGCGCCTACTGTGTGTCGCCACTGCGACACCTCAGAGCCGGCGCGGCGGCGCACAGCGGAGGCACCGCCGGGCGCTGTCGCCATCCATCGACTCAAGGTTTTCTCTCAAGCAACAGCCACGCTTCCTCTGCGGTGGCATGGTGTCGGCTCAAGGCTTTCTCTCAACATGGAGACTGGAGCCAACGGCCATCCCGGAGGAAGTTGGCCGTGTCGTCGTGTCGTCTCCGGAACCACCCAAGGTGCTTGGTGCTGCTGCAGACAGGACCCCGCCACCAGGCGCGGGGGCCCCTGGTGCTAGCACCAAGGACAAGCCGGCGAACGACCGCCCTTCTCCACGCCCCGTGCTCGTCCATACGAGCACCCGTTCTCCTGCTGCGCCAGGGCGGAAAACTAGGTTCTGCCGCAGCAAGCGGCAGGCGGGCTGGCTCCCGGTGGCAGACGGCGATGGCAGGGGGCCTCTCCCATTCAAAGCCAAAGAATTTGTCTCATGCTACCTAAGCATATGACAGCTCTTAGGCAAGGAGTGGACCCCCGAGCTCCCGAGGTGATGCTAGATGATGCAGTTCAGGCACATCCAGGGCGCCTTCACCTCCGACGACTATGAAGAATCCAGGAGTAGCGGTACAACTTCCAATCAGAGAAGGACATGCTGTATGGGATGCAGCCGAAAGGTACTCTTAAGATAAGACTAAGAAAATTCCTCCTTTGTAATAACGTGGCGCCTACGTGTGAGTCCAGAGCGGTCAAGGTCCGACCTTGTAAACCCGACCTCTGGCCCTATCACACAAACAGGCAAAAAACGGTCCGGAGCGGTAGAGGTCCGACCTCGTAATCCCGACCTCTGATGTATACCATGACAACCACAATAATAAAGGGGATTTTCTTTCTCAGTTTTATCTAGGCTCCACCTTGATTACATTTATTCGCCTTGGTTTAACTATTCTTTCCTCTTAAGCGGAATCTTCCTTTTATTGCTGACAATCCAAGTTAAGTTGCTGGCTTGTGGCTAGGTGGGGACACCCCTTCTAGCTGGAAGGCAGTTCGGACCCCTAAGAACCTGCTCTGGAGAAGTAGTACTTGTATCCTGGGGTAGAAAAGCTCCGCGTAGCTTAGCCTGGTAATGTACCCTAAGTTTACGTACTTCACTACCCTGTTACAAGTACTCTAGTATCCGAGACTGCTGTCTTTAGAGGTCCCGGGCTCCCTTCTAGTATAAGGCTTGGTTTCTCGCACCTTACTATGAGGACCAGTGACATATTTCATCGGATTGTCGGCAACGTCTCAAGTCCACTCCGATGGCCCGCTCCGGCGGAGACCGCTCGCCACGGTCGACTCAAGTCCACTCCGGTGGCCCGCTCCGGCGGAGACCGCTCGCCACGGTCGACTCAAGTCCACTCCGGTGGCCCGCTCCGGCGGAGACCGCTCGCCACGGTCGACAAAAGCCGGGTCCGGGAAGTGGTGCTTGCTCCCTGAGCGATCCGAGGTCTGTGTAGCCGCTTAGCTTGGTTCCGCACCCTAAGCCTACACCTTCGTCGCCCTGTGGAGAGTGCTCTAGTACCTGAACCTGGCAACCGGTGTACCGGCCTCAGGGGTCCGGAGCGCCCGCTCTCTGCATGAGCACACCGACGCAATCAAGTTTGCGTGGAAACACATCACGATAGTAGGCCCCACCCGCGGGTTCGTACCTCTCCCGAGGTGGGCCCGGGGGCCACTGTCGGTACCCCAGGACTGGGGTACCCCCTCTTGCTGTGTCTAGGCAAGAGCCTTGTGGTTATCCTTGACTACGTCCAAACAGCCGAACCCCTGCAGTCCGGAGTCCTGTTCACCCAACAACGGTCCCGGACCCGTCCCCCGGCTGGGAAAGGTCTGGGAGCACCACGTGTTTCGGGAGAAGCAGGCGCTCAGCCCGAACAGCCGGGGGCTCCGGACCTCCCATGGAGGTCCGGACCCCCGCGGAGTCCCGGACCCCCCATGGGGTCCCGGACCCTCTGTATAGTAACCGGACCCCTCACTAAGGGAAGGAATCGACACCCCGCCCCGGGGAGGTCCGGAGCTGCCACGTGTCTGCAGGCACAGACACGTATATATGGCCACTTGGTCTCCATACTAAAGGTTCACCTACCACTGCATTCATTGCGGTAGGTGGACGTCCGCATTGATATAGCAGAAGCCGAGGCGAGTCTTTGACCAGGGGACACTATAGATCGCATATTACCAAGACGTGTAGTGGAGCCGCTGGCGCTGCCCACGCCGCGCCTGTCAGTCTGCCATGACAGATGGACACGACGGCTCGGTTTCACCCATTATGACGCCTACGTAATAGCCTCAACAGGCCACGCCGCAAGCTATGTTTCCCCAACGGGCACCTTGCTGACGGGATAAAAGAAGACATCCCTGAGTCAGAGCGCTAGCAGGGCATGGAAGCATATCGGAGAAAAGATTCACAACTACTGTAACCATTTAAGTACTCTGCGCAGTATGCTGTACAGTCACGTTGGACCCACTTGTCGGGGCCTCAACGACCAATGTATCCGCACCCCTTGATCTATAAAAGGGGGACGCCCGCTAGAAGAAAACTCAGGCTGGAAAAAGGCCAAGGCCGGGCAGAGGATAGGTTCATATACAACCAAGAACAATACTTCTCCCAGTGGACGTAGGGTATTACGCTCCGGCGGCCCGAACCACTCTAGATCGTGTGTTCATGTGTGCTTGCCTCAGTGCTAAATTAGACTAACCGCCTAGTACTTCCCCGAGTTCTCCCTCACTGGGAATAGACGTGTGCGCTCCGCCACCCGGCTGTGGGTACCCTAAAAATCCCACGACAATCTTGTTGACGCATGCATCGTCCGTCTTACAGGTCCAACCCGCCTCCGTCCTGCTTAATTACACGCCTAACCATGATGTTCTTTTGAGGAGGCTGGAGTTCTCAACCGATAAAGACTGATCTGCTTTGATCAGTGCTGATGGAGGAAAGGGAAAGCTAATTCATCAGCCGTTCTTTATGAATCCTATCACGCTAGTCGTCACTGCCGATGATGTCGCCAACACCAAAACAGCCTATGGGCGCTTGAGCGAGCGGGCGAATGGGGAGGCCTGAAGAAGATAAGCCAATCATATTGTCGTGGTGCTGCAAACCACAGCCGGGTGGCGGATGGCACCCGCCCTAGCCCCCAGGGGGTGTGTACTCGGGGGTTAGCTGGTCTTAGATCGATCTCACTCAAGAACACGATGAACACAGCAGGATTTAGAGTGGTTCGGGCCGCCGGAGCGTAATACCCTATGTCCACTGTGTGTTGTATTGCCTTCCCACGAGAGTGAGAAGGTTGCAAGAGCTTGAGTCTGTCTGGAGCCGTGTTCTAGCGGGTATGCTCTCCCTTTTATATGTCCAAGGGGAGCACGTACACTGAGCGGGGCCCCGACATGTGGACCCGGCGATGTATTATAAACTACACTTTGGCCTTCAATGCCTTAGATCCGGAGATCTTGTCGTCGGCTTCCGTGCGTAGCTTCTGACCAGGGATGGTTTTGAGTTGTCCTGTCAGAGTAGAGTCTAGCCTCTGCAGCCGAGCGTCGAGGTCATGATGAAGCGCCGAACTACTGACCCAGTCCACTATAGCAGCGTGCACTGTTGCTCCAGTCAGTAGCTGGTCATCATGACTCGTCGCCCATGGGCGCGGCGCTGCGTCTTTAGTGCTTGCCTTGGTAACTGACGAGCCGCCTCGGTAACTGGCGATCCACAGTGTGGACTGACAAAAGCTGCCCCGTGCCCAGCGGCAGCAGAGCCTGCCTCAACCACTCGCACTTAATGCGGGTGGGTGAGGGAGCTTCCAGCGGAAGGTTTGCGCCCGCGCCCGCGTCTGCGTGACACGTGGCGGCTCCGGACCCCTCCCGAGCAGCTAGCTGAGCCGAGAGCTCACGGGGGGTCCGGATAGGCACGTGGAGGTCTCGGACGCATCTGCGGGAGTTCGGATGGCACGTGGAGGTCCCGGACCCACCTGCAGGGGTCCGGGCCCGCGGCCACAGGTGCTGAGCATTTCCACCTCTGGGACACGTGGTGACACCGGACCCGTCCCCGAACGGAAAGCGGGTCCGGGACCGTTGGTCCGGTGAGATGGAGTCGGAACCCAGGAGTCCGGCTGCTCAACTCCTTAGGGCGTAGTTAGGATAACTACGCGAGTCTTGGCACAGTAGGAGTGGGTACCCCAGTTGTAGGGTACCGACACATATGGCCGGGGGGAAACCGGGAAAGGGACCATCCATCAGAATGACCACCATGCTGAAATTGGATGGGACTTTTTCACTGTGTTCGGCAAGTCTTGTAGTCTCCAACGCTACAGTAATTTCCTCTCACACCACTCCAGCCACCCGTTCCAGCTCCAGCCAGTCCAACAGTATTTTTCTCTCACACCATTCCAGCTTCAGCCTCCAGCTCCAGCCTGCCGAACGCAGTGTTTGACTTCCGGGATGAAAGCCGATCCACCCTGGCACCAGACAAACGAGCATGGCAAGTTCCTTCTATTATCGTGCGGTCTGGGCCACAGAGACTCGGACCTCTCCTTTCAGGATGCGAAAAACCGATGGATCATGGATCCATGGGCGGCAACGTTCTTGCTGAAATGGCCGCGCCCCGTGTCACCGCGTCAGAGATTGGCGCGCTTGCATCTGGAAGCTCGGAGCTGCTATTGGCCTACTGCTACTACCCAGTTACACTTACACCATGAGAACCGTCTTCCTCCGGCGGACGAAAGGCGAGGCGCGTCCCGATCCTTTGTTCCGGATCGCCACTCGCCGGATGGGAACAAGACCAGATCAGGGAGACAGCCGTTGGCCCGACCCCTGTGTGAGCCCCTGAACCTGGCTGCTGCTGGTACGCGCTCGGCAGGCGAGGCCGGAATGCCGGATCGTGTGGCGGCTTCCGGAGGCATGCCGCATGCCGCATGCCGCATGCCGCATGCCGCGCACGTGTTGCCGTACCGCCCCACCTCGCGCCGCGCCGCCATCTGCGAGCGAGCGTCCCCGCCGGCGCCCGAGCGGATCGACGGCCACGGCGACCCTGCCTGGAGCGCCCGGGCCCATCCACGCCGTCCGATGAGGCCTCGCCATAGTTAAAGGAGCGCGCGGAGCGCCCGCTTGACCCAAGCAAATCTACGCGACAGACGTTTCTTTCTCTATACCCTGGAGATCAGAAAACAATATCTAGGCCGTGTTTGGTTGCCTCCCGTAAATTTTTTGAAAAGACATCTTTCTATATTTGAATTACTAAATATAGACTAATCACAAAAATAATTACAGAACTCGTCTGTAAATTGCGAGACGAATATAATGAGCCTAATTAATCCGTCATTAGATATTGTTCACTGTAGCATTACTGTAGCAATTTAGCATCTAATTACAGCCTAACTAGGTTCATTAGATTCATCTCGCCATTTACAGACAGCAATCGCAATCCGTTTTTTATTTTGTCTAGATTTAAGTCTCCATGCAGATGCCGGAAAAAAATTTGGAATTTAGAATTTTGCAACCAAACATGGCCCTACTTGGAAAGGTGACGAGGATTGCAGCTCGCCCCTCGAGTGACCTGCTAATTCGGTCAAGGTACAAAGTGGAGGCTGTCAATGCGACAGATTGGTACTACGTACTCTCAAAAGACATTGTTTGACGTCCTTTTCATGTCTCTTCAATAAAGCAAATGCCTTAGAAGCTGAATTTCTCCTTTTATCTTCGGTATTGTGATACGCTGCGATATTGTACCACGAGTGAAATTATTTTACAGTAGAAATGTAGATGTTGTGTATTTACTGACTTGCTACTTTCCCAATTCACCGATGTAAAAAAAAGGGTTAACCTTCCCTTTTTAGTTCAATTTCATCACGCCAGAAACTTATGTTTTCCTTTTAATACTCCGTAGATTGTTCAAACTAAATTATCCAATCATTTTGATTGATCACCTCATCATCTTACCAGTGTGAGTTAACCCTTATTTTCTTTTCATATCACCACATGAAGAAATTTAATTAATCTTTCTTCTCTCCATAGGTCCTAGTAGAGATAGAGTTTCCTGCAAAATTTGTATTTTCAACGTCATTTTGTTGCTAGTATTATACTACTAGAATTAGTAGGCTCAAGTTTCGTTACTTCAAAGCAAGTGATTTTTTTGACGGTCCTAAGCAAGTGATTTGACCTTGGGATCTGTTTGGAACATGAAAAATCCTCATCTACAGGCGATTCATTTCCAAAATTCGGTTCTAACTTCTAAAAGTAGTTTGTACTTGTAGAGTAAAAAGATTATGCATTCAGCCCTAAAAAAACTGTAAGCCCGTTGTTGCGTTAAAGGACAACAGTGGGGGCAAACTCGAAAAGTCAAGCACCACCTCCACCTCGACTTGCCCTTCCACGCACCTCCGCTTCGTCCTCCTTTCCCCAGTTCAGATCTACTCCACTGCCACCTCCTCCCTCCCTCCGTGCCGCCTCCCATGGCGTCTCCCACAGGAAACCCTAACCCCAATCCACCATTCGAGCTGGGGAAGCTCTTCAGGCCGCCGAACCCCATGCCCACCGCCACCGCGGCCCCTATCTTCCCCGGCGCCGCCGGAGGCCCCGCAGGCCCGCCGCCGCCGTCCGGCCCCTACTCCTACCCTCCGGTGACCCCGCCCTTCCACCGCGGACCCTACCTGCACTACCCGCAGGACCCCCACGCCATGGCCCGCCCCGTCGTCTCCTTCCCCATGCCAAACCCAAACCTCAACCCCAACCCGAGCGCAAACCCCAACGCCGCCGTCCCGGACCCCAACCCCGGCGTGCGCCTCATGCAACTGCTCGGAAACTCCGGGCCAACCCAACTCGAGACCGCTGTCTCCATGCCCCCGCCGACGTCGGAGTTCACGCAGCCGCAGCCGCTCCCGGCGATGCCGTCCGCGCCACCGGCGAGGATGCTGAGCAGCACCAGCAGCAAGGTGCCCAGGGGGCGGTTGCTTGGCGGTGGGGAACGAGCGGTGCACGATATTGACTCGAGGCTGCCTGGGGAGTCGCATCCACCACAGCTGGAGGTGACACCGATCACCAAATACACGTCGGATCCGGGGCTCGTGCTGGGCAGGCAGATCGCGGTGAACCGAACGTACATCGTGTATGGGCTCAAGCTCGGGAACATCCGTGTGCTGAACATCAACACCGCCCTCCGCTCACTCCTTCGAGGCCACACACAGGTTAAGAGACACATTCATTGGCTAGTTTAGTGTAGAAATGTTTAGATGGACTACTGGCTAGTGGGCTTTTCTGATGTATATGCATGATCCGACTGAGCTGACTTGGCTCTGTGGTGAAAACTTGAAGAGAAGGGTATTGTTTTGCCATGAGATAGAATCACATATACTTTATAATTCAACACATTCGATCTTTCCTTTTATCCTCCACCTTGCTCAGCTGTATTTGCTGTATAGGGTTTCACATAGAAATTGTCAGTGTTTGTTTTGATTCTCTATTTTTGTTCATGATGGCACCATGAGATTGAGAAACTAACCGTTAGCTGCAGACTTAAAGAGAGGCCAGATATGTTTTTATTTGTGGGTCAGCTTGTTGTAATAATGCTGTAATGATTTTGTTTTATGAGAATACTTTGTCCGATAAAAAGTGCATGCTTGTTTTTTTTTTTCTGTCCTAGTATTTGTCATGCACTCTAACTCATCCACAGAAATCTTTTGTTAAAAACATAGCTTATGTGATGTGTGATATGTCTTGCAATTCTAAGAGCTGAAAGATGAAGTATTGGTTTTGCATATCAGTTTGTTAGTTTTGCTATATGGTTAGGTGCCCCTCTTTTTTTCTTGCGGATTCATGAATCTTTTTTTACTCAGCATGCGGCTGCATTTGTTTGATATATATATATCCTTTTGCCTTTCTGTTTTTGCTGCAGAGGGTGACGGACATGGCTTTCTTTGCTGAGGATGTCCATCGTTTGGCAAGGTACTAATAACAAATGATGGGATATTCAGTTACCATCGCACAAATAAGTGATCTTTGTACTACCCCTGCTGGGTTATTACCCTGTTCTTTAGTATTGCGTTTAGGAATTTATCTGGTTGTTTCCATACATTTTCAGTAGAGGCTATGTCCTAATTTGCTTCGATCTTCTGTAGCGCGAGCGTAGATGGGCGGATATATGTGTGGAGGATTGATGAGGGGCCTGATGAGGAAAATAAACCACAAATAACTGGAAAGATTGAAATTGCCATCCAAATTGTAGGCGATGTTGAAGCTTACCATCCAAGGATATGTTGGCACTCACATAAGCAAGTAAAGCCTTTTACGTCACACTTAACCTTTGAAGTTCTTTTTGCATATTGATCTACAAAGTGACTTACACCTATCCTGCAGGAGATTCTGTTTGTTGGAATTGGAAACTGTGTGTTGAGAATAGACACAACTAAAGTGGGAAAAGGAAGAGACTTTGCTGTGGAAGAACCTGTTAAATGTCATCTTGAGAAACTTATTGATGGTGTTCGCTTAGTTGGTAAGCATGACGGTGATGTGACAGATTTGTCCATTTCTCAATGGATGAGTACCCGCTTGGCCTCAGGATCGAAGGATGGCACGGTTTGTATTAAATCATCCTACTTTCATCATAAGATACTTCACAAAACTGCACTCTGTTGAAGTGTGTCCTTAAACTTTTCAAGCACTGTATCTGTTTCAAGCTCAGATGTGAATTTTTGTAGCTCTCTAGTTCGATATGTTGGAATCTAAATGCCTGTTTTGTGTGACATGGGTATCTTCCAAATACTGACTAAAACAGTACGGTCTACCATAACATATTCTCCAATACATGAATAGTACAATAGGATTCCCGTAACATTTTTTTTTACTTGTTCATTTTCGTACCTTGGTTCTATTCAGATGGAAGAACTTCACTTCCACTTGGAAAGGCAGAACACAGTACATTATTAGGAAAATTATGAAAACACTATCATTTTGTTTTTGATATGTAACTGTGGACCGTATAGCCCTTGGTACACCAGTAAATCAACTTTGCAGAAAACTGCCTGCTGCTATCAGGTTATTGGTAGCAATTCACTGTAAACAGTGCCAGCTGCTGGCTTATATCATTAACAAAGATGTCAACAATTTTATGTTTGGTAGTCAAAATTCTCTCTTTGAGGAACAATGTTATCAAGAGAAGTGGAATGCATCAGACCTGGCCCTGTTATGATGTATATTGTTTCTGTTTGCAGGTAAAGATCTGGGATGATCGCAAACCAGTTCCTTTGTCCATTCTGACGCCACATGACGGTCAGGCTGTTTACTCAGTCGCTTTTCTTACAGCACCTGAGCGGCCAAATCATATAAATCTAATTACAGCGGTACGTGGTCATATGTTGTTTGCGAGTGTGGATGAACGGCCAGACCACCCAAGTTCAAGTCCTCGTTGAGGAAAATTTGGGAGTCCTTTTTCTTTTTTTAATATATAAAAGCTAAATAGTAGGCTGGTCTAGTGTTTTTTTTTGTAGCCATATGTGTGAACTTAAATTTTGTTAATCTTTATTCTGCTGGCTTATTCTTTTAAGCTTGTGATCTTTTGTGGCTTGTTTTTTTTTTTTTTTGCTGGCACGCTATGTTTAGCCAACATTATTGCACCCAATCCATATAGACATATGGCAACCAAAGATGCTAAGTTGTATTTCTTGTTTTGATTAAAAGGTTGCCTCGTAGCAGTGTAGTACTTGATTCAAATAAAAATAAACCCTGACTGCCTAATATTACTATAAACCTAAGACTGCTCAGTGTTGTACAATTTATGAAATGCTTGGCACATTGGAGAAAATGTTTATCCTTGGTGTTCCTTTTTAGTTAAGACAAACCATTGTTGCAATTATGCTCTTGGAATATTTGATGAAGAAAAGCTTTTTTTGTGCTGTGTGTTTTAAGGTCATATCTTCACTATACATCACATGCTACTTTTTTGTTGATGGCGCAGGGTCCTCTGAACCGAGAAATTAAAATTTGGGCTTCTACTAATGAAGATGGTTGGTTGTTGCCAAGCGATTCTGAGAGTTGGAACTGTACGCAGACCTTGGAACTTATTAGTTCTCTGGAGCCTAGAGTGGAGGAGGCATTTTTTAACCAGGTTGCAGTGCTACCTCAAGCGAGTCTGATTTTGCTTGCAAATGCTAAAAAGAATGCTATTTATGCTGTACATGTTGAGTATGGACCATATCCTGCCTCTACTCGCTTGGACTATATAGCAGATTTCACAGTTGCAATGCCTATTTTAAGCCTCACTGGGACACATGAAAGCCAACCTGATGGTGAACAAGTTGTTCAAGTCTATTGTGTCCAAACAATGGCCATTCAGCAATACGGATTAGAGTTATCACTCTGTTCGCCTCCTACAGCTGATACTATTGGGTTTGGAAGAGATCCAGCTATTTCCCGTGTTTATGAGGCACCTCCGGAAGTGGCAGGAACAGAGTCGTCTACAACGACGACTAAACCACCGGCTGTTGACCAGTCTGCAGGTATTGCAGCTACATATTCTCCTATAGTTGCTTCAGTTAATTCAGAAGTAGTTATTTCTTGTTATTTATCTGCAGAGTTTGATCCAAAACCATCAGCTCCACCGCTTGCATACTCTGAAGGTGATGGTTCTGTGCATCTCCCATCTGCACCTCTTGCATCAAAGACGGAGGTTCCCGTATCAGGAGCAGCACCTGGAACTCGTGATATAGATCAATCAGCTTTTGACTATACAACAAACAGGAACATGGAGCGTGATGCTTTGAAAAGGCAAGATACGCCCATGCCCATGAGAAAGGATGTCTTGGGAAAGGGTGAGCTAAGAGATGGTCACAGTGATGTTGCAATGCTTCCAAATCCCCGTTTGATGTTTCAGGTTGGAGGGAATGCTACACACTTGGTTACTCCATCTGAAATTATATCGGGCACTCTCTCATCTACTGAAAACAATGATGCCTCTAAATCTGATGGAGGAAAAATTCAAGATGTTTCCAGTAGAAGCTCTCGGATTGCAGAAGTGGAACCAAAACATATTGATGAGAGTAAGCCAGATCAAAATTCAGGACTTGAAACTGTCAAGGAAACTCAAATTGTTTGTGAGAATATGGAGAAAACTCGTTCTTTGGAGCAAACTGTTGAGATGATCAGTGAGCGCTCAGTGACAACTGACAAGTACAGTGTGGAAGAATCAGAGTTGCCATCTGATAAGCCGACGTTGGACCATACTGGCGTTGCTAATGAAAATGTGATTAAAAAGTCTGTGGAAATGCCAGAGAAAAGTGATTACTCCTCTGCTTCCGGGGAGCAATCATCTTCGTATACAAAGGAGGAGAAAGTTTTGCACCCTCAAACATCTGGTTCTGGCCAGCCATCTCCTCCTGTTAGTGCTTTCAACTCAACTGAGTCACATGAGCCTTTGAGCTCCGCATATCCTCCTATCAGCTCCTTCCCAGAAGTTGCTGCCACCCAAGGGATGCTGCAACAGGTGATCACACCTTAATTTTTTAATCATACATGTGCTATGCATTGCCCTTAGTGAAAAACACATCATCTGTATGTTACAATTTCATCTGTTTCGCATTACACATATTGCTAGACAGTTTAGTGTGATGTTACATTTATTGTAGTTGCATCTTTCGATTTGTCAAGGTAGGCTCATGCATATTTCTTACAGAAGAAAAATAATTCTGTTCATGTTTATGAGGCCTTAATTTTTTGTAGACATACATTGCCAATTTCAGAAGTTAATCCTAGACCTTACTCAGCCTTGCTGAGATGATGGCATTTATAAATGTTTTGACATGCCTTCCTGGCTTTCGTACAATTTGCAAATAAATAAATTTCACTATGGTGAACTCCAAATTGCTCTAATCCTATACAAGTACATTGAAATTATATGAATATGAAGTACATTGAAGTTGTATGAATACATGCTTGTGTGAGCAGCCTTTTGCTAGAACAACAGTTTATTGAATCACGTGTGTTCTGGGCCATTCTATCCATAAGCCAACCTCGAAACCTGAGCTAGACTTGATTCAGTACATAATTAACTTTTTTTATAAGCTTTCAAAATTAGCAAAATATTTTTCTTGTTTTTAGGAAGAAAGAATTTAGAATTTTACTTGTGATGTCACTTGGTTAATTTTGTAATAGGCTATCTTTTCCAGGAGTACCGATGGACTGGAGAATTCCCGGTTAACATGGTTTTCTGTTTCACCTAAATGTTACACTGCTTTTTTATTATCAAACACGTAAATGTTAACGATGTGATAACACTATATGATTGAGTTTTTTTTTGTTTATTTACTGTGCTTGTATGTCTTCCAGCTCATAGGGATGCAGAAGGACGTGGAAAAGCAATTGAGTACTTTGATTCCTGCCTCAGTGGCAAAGGAAAGCAAAAAACTCGAGACATCATTAGGGCGCAGCATGGAGAAATCTATCAAGGCTCACATTGACGCCTTTTGGGTTCGTCTCCAGGAAGAAAACACTAAGCGTGAAAAGGCTGACAGAGAACGAATGCAGCAATTGGTTACTCTCATTACAAACTCGATAAACAAGGACATTCCTGCTAATCTGGAGAAGTCACTTAAGAAAGAGATCTCGTCACTTGGGCCTGTTGTTGCTCGAGCAATTACCCCTATTATTGAGAAGTGCCTAGCCTCTGCGGTTTCTGATTCAGTTCAGGTTAGTTAATTTCCTGCTGTATTTGTTATGTTGAAGTTGGTCATGCTTCCTCTCATTGGTCATTTGTTTCTAGAAAGGGGTGGGTGACAAGGTGTGCAATCAGCTGGATAAATCTATTAGTGGGAAACTTGAAGCTACACTTGCCAGGCAAATCCAAATGCAGTTCCATACATCTGTAAAACAGGCTCTTCAGGTATGGATCCTTGTTGGTTTCCTTCTATAGATGATTGTCAAGCGGCACATTATTCCCCTTCTAACATGGCAGGCTTGATCTGTTTGCTAGACATAATCAGTTTCAGGAGATATGATATTTGATGTTTAATGCCTTTTGTTTTAGCGATTCTACATTTACTGATTGGTCATAAATCAATGCATGCAGGATGCTTTGCGCACTAGCTTTGAATCATTGCTTGTTCCAGCATTTGAACAATCATGCAAGACAATGTTTGAGCAAGTAGATGGTGCATTTCAGAAAGGAATGTCTGAGCACACAGTTGCTATTCAGCAGCAAGTTGAGACAGCACATACTCCATTAGCGTTAACATTAAAGGTATGTTTTGACACTGCTTTTGATATACTTGCATATCAAATAATGGGTAGCAAGAAGTTGGACACTCATTTCTTCCCAGCCATCTACTAAGAAATGATTGCTATTTTTTTCAATCTCCCAGGAGACCATCAATTCTGCATCATCAATCACCCAGAGTTTTTCGTCAGAGTTACTTGATGGCCAGCGCAAGCTATTGGCACTTGTTGCTTCTGGGAACGTCAAGGCACATAATACCAATTCTTTGCAACCCGTTAATGGTCCTATGGGTGGCCCCCAAGAGGTAAATGCAGACAATTTTCTCCTTCAGTAACACTGCTGATTACAATTTGCTTATCCATTTCATTTCACAATTCGTTAACATGCCTGTAGGTTGTGGTAATGATATTCTTTTTATTCCATTTATAATTAGGATATGAAGAATGAAATAACAAGCATACATTTAAATCCTTACCTTCCTTGCTCCCTGACAGGTTGAGGCTCCATTAGATCCGATGAAAGAGCTGGGCAGGCTGATATCTGAACGCAAGTTTGACGAGGCATTTACAATGGCCCTACAAAGGAGTGATGTTTCCATAGTATCGTGGCTATGCTCTCAGGTATCTTCCTCCCAGAGTTGATCAGCTAAGATCCACCCTACTTGATCCTTATTAGGACAACCTTGTTTTGGCTCTGTGATAGTTATACCCTCTTGTACAGGTTGATTTGCGTGCATTATTGGCAATGGTCCCACTCCCACTTAACCAGGGGGTTCTCTTGGCCCTACTGCAGCAGCTAGCAGTTGACATAAACAACGAGACATCACGAAAAGTTCAATGGATGACAGATGTTGCCATGGCAATCAATCCAGCAGACCCGATGATTGCGGTGCATGTGCGACCCATCTTTGAGCAAGTCTACAGTCAGTTGGCCCACCAGCGGGCACTCCCCACGACGAGCACATCAGATGGCACCAGCATCCGCGTGATAATGCATGTAATTAACTCGGTTCTGCTTAGCTATAAGTGATACTACCATTGGTGGCTGTACAACTGTGGGAAATAGGCCTATTCTATGTATAGAGAAATTTTGAAACGGAAAGGGAACCCACAGCCCACGGGTTGATGCTGTGACAATGTGGCCGAGGACACTTGCAAGACGGTGGAGGCATCCTCCCCGGGTGTAAACTAAGCTTGAGTAACTCTTGAATTTGCACTATTGTAGTATTTCGGTGTCCTCGAATTGTCTAGATCATGTTCCCTCGTCTTGTGGTCAGTCGAAGTCCGGGACGGCTTGAGGCCCGTAGCAGGTGTTTGTGGTGGTTGATTCCCACAAAATTTTGGAAGATAATGGAGAATTGTTTGAGGCAACTAGTTCTGTTTCGATATTTATCTCATGTTGGTGCTTTTGATGGGTTAATTTCCTTGGTTCTGTTTTGCTCGCGGAGGCTGACGGTCCGAGCATCCACGAAGTCACCGAGGCCTTTTTTTTTTGAAGTCACCGAGGCCGTGACCACGAGATGCCCCTTGCGCCGGCCAGAATTCAGCATGTCCTCTAAACGTAACGCGCCGTTCGACCCGAAGTAGGCAAGCTACGGACGAAGGCTGTGTTCAGTGCCCATGGTGCGGATTGTGGATTTGCTGTGCAAACTAGCGAGCGTCACTTTGGACCGGATCAGCATTACAACATGAGGATGTTACCGGAAACTGTGGTATACAAGCCGTCAAAATTAACTGATATCGACACAGCTGCCTTGGTTATTCCGGGTCAGCAGCAGAATCGAAATTAACGATGGAGATCATAACAAATTAGAATTCTGAACAAATTTGACAAGCCAACATCAAAATGCTTATCTCGCTGAGTTACGCACACGAATTACAGCATCAATCCCAAACAGCATCCTTAAATCAGTCTTCGAAAGACAAATAAATACAAGCACGGTCCCAGCTGCCTTGGTTATTCTGGATCAGCAGCAGAATCCAAATTAACGATGGAGATCGTAGAAAATTAGAATTCTGAACAAATTTCACAAGCCAACATCAATATGCTTATGTCACGAGTTACAGCACCACATCAATCCCAAACAGCATCCTTAAATCAGTCTTCGAAAGACAAATAAATACAAGCACGGTCAGAGCTTTTCAAAGCTCCATTCACCAGTTCACTGCTCCAAATGAGCAGTACACAAACCACATCGCTACAAAACCCTGCACAACCCAATGTATAGTGCATCAACACCCTATGTCGCCATAACCAAAGCTCCCCGGTAGCAGGAAATACAACTCCAGATATATGTATTTATCAGGTACGGGCCGCCCAATGCTGGTGGCGTGAGACCGTATTGGGCCGATAGCCAGCAAGGCAACCCCATATTCGTACTCAGGATTGGTCTCGGAACAGATGATTTGGTTATCCCTTCATGATTTTTGCACCTTTACCCCCTCGTCTTGGCTCTCTTCATTCCAAGACTGTTGTGGAAAGGGGAAGCCGAACCGGACCTCGGCATTCCTTCTTCGCGGAGGGTGCCATTGAGCATCGCAAGCTCCCGCAGCTGCTGCTTCTTGAAGAAGTCCTGGGATTCATCCTGCATAGGAACAAACAAGAACTGTTAACATTGGTTCTTCAAGATGGACTAAAAGAGAACTGCTTTAAAGAGTTTAAAAAGGATATAAGGTGATGACGACATACCACAGGCTTCAGCAGATCTTCAAGGATCTCACGGGCTTGCATCAGGCGTGCATCAATAATTTCCACAGGCAGCTCTGCCTCAACCAATATATGAAGGGGTTCATTCAGATGTTCATATCCTGGCTTCCCTCGCATCATTTCCTCCTGCAAAACAATTGTATAAGTGACCTCAGTTCCATAACACAAAACAAACAGATGTACACATGCATAAAGGTATCCAGTATGCTTAAGGATTGATGATCATGCTTGGTTCGAGTTCCAGCCAGGAAGTGGATTTTGGAGAACCACCAGGTGGTATTGGTTTTCATATCAATACATAAACTGGAAGAAACATATAAGGAAACAATTTTAAAAGCAAAGACTTAAATAGCCAGTTAGCAGGGTTGGTCTGGCTTTGAATGACATAACTCAAGTTTATAACAATATATATACTCCAAATTTCCAAGTCCATCTATTTACCAAGATTAAGAGGCACTGATCTGGATATTTACCCGAGCTGGATCTTTAATGCTGCCCCGGCCCCTTATTAGCACGCGGCAGTCTGTATTTGCCTCCACTCGCTTCAAGGAATTTCCTCTAGGGCCAAGGATGCGACCAACGAAATTGTACTATGAAAATAAACATAGAATAATGATGAGGATATAGCAACTCAAGAGTATACAACTAAAGAAATAGCATACTTACTGTTGGATATTTGTCTACAGGTATATCGACCTTCATTGTTTTCTTGACAATCAGTCCAGAGGAGCTGCCTTGGGAACCTCCAAACCAGCTATAAGCTGGTGAACTCTGCAATGGTCACAAGCTGATTATATTAAAAGTTCATAACCTCTCTCCTCACTCAAAAAGCACTGGAAATGAGACAAAGATGACAGGCAACAGAATTCAAGCCAAAGAAAAAACCATTGTGAGAAGCGTACAATTTATAAGGGTCCATAAATTTATAGGATTATGCTGAAAAGTGAGGATAAATCTATTCTTGAGCACATGGGTTCTATTTTAGCTGTCATGTTGTTAAAGTAAGGTTCAAAACATAGCAGCGATATATTCCATCTGTTCCATAATGGAGGGTAAATTTGACTTTAAATAAAACTAAAAGAGAATGACATGCCTTTTGGAACGGAGGGAGTATTTATGACCAACAGGCATAGCTCTGCTGCAATTTCCTTGATACCCATAACCAATAATCTAAATATGACACCAATAATCTAAATATGATTTCAAGCACAGCTATCAGCATGGAAACACATAATGGCTAGAAATCTGGTTAGACCAATCAGCAGATTCTGATGTCAGGATGGCCACTGACTATAAATATGGCCTTAGTTTTCAACATATGGAGCCAAATCAGTAAAATTAGTGTCAGCATGTTATCCAAACTCCATCTTATAGAACATAGAAAAAGAATTTAATGGCATCTTGGAACCCACTGCCTGAAAGGGATTAGTATAGTTAGCGAGTTAGCAAAAGGGTCAAGCAGTACGAAGAATGTAAGCACTCAAGGTTAAGTCAAAATCAGTTAGAGAAAACCTGATCTAATCTTTCAAAATGGTAAATTAGGCATGAAGAGTAAGTCATGTTAAATGGTCAGTATCCATACTTCTGATTGAAACGCTGATGTCCACCCGTTCATGTCAGTAGCTGCTCCATTTGAATATAATCCTCCCGTTGTTAGTGGACTACCATGTTCAAGGCCACTTTGATTTAAAAGGGACGCATTCTCCAATAGTGTGGAAACACGTAAAATTTCTGCTCCAACATTGCAATTACAAGAACAAGATGTAGAAAAAGTTAGCAGTTAGAATTAGTGATCAGTAAATGCAGTTAGATTAGTGATTAGTAAATGCAGTTAGAATTAGTAATCAGTAAATGCAGTTAGATAGATTAGTAAATGCATATAACCGGGCGTTGTTAGTGTTAAATCACTAAACTGAAAAGAGCTTCTTTCTCTCTTTACAAAGGCAACTTGTGAACTCATAACAGAGTCAACTTGTATTATTTAAAACGTTGATGTTGACAAATATGCAAATTATAGTAAGCAACTAATATGGCAATCTGACAGTACCAAAAGAAAAAGCAGAAGGAAAACTTAGTACGACAAAAACTCATCGAAAACAAAAACAAGCAGATATGAAAAGCACCTAAAGAAAACACAGCAAAATAAGAGTTTGTATAGCAGTATAGGATAAATAATCTAGTTTGTATAGGATAGATAATCTGCCCAATTCATGAGAGGAATCAATTTCTCAGGCTCACTCTCTGCAGAACATCCTACTCATATATTGTTTATACTGAACAGCAATAACGGGGCATACTTCTTTCTATCTATCAAAATCACACACCGTCAAATTGATGTGGGTCTTAAATATGCTAATCAGAAGCATGTATGTTATTTGCCCCAGTAGGCACAATAACAATTGCTTATTATTGCACCATCTAGATCTCTCAACTTCGCGCTGCCTATCCCGAAATGTGAATCACGTACATTCATATTTACAAAGCAAATCACAATTCTACCAAACTATTGTTATCTTCCATTGATCATATTCTAGCATGATCACAAACATTCACTACTGCATAGCCAATGCTTAAAACTCCCATACAATGTGGAAACTGGGAAAGGAAATTTCTAGTTAGCTTAAACCTTGCTTATTTTGTGAGGAGGATTCAAAGCAGAGGCGGGGCTGACTGATCTTGTGACTAGGGACACTCAATGGGTTTGCTTCTTGACTGGGCTCGATCACATATTCACATAAAAAAGAGATTGCAGTCATGACTGGGTTTGCTTATTTTCTTTGTAAAGCTGGTATCCCAGCTGGGAAGAGGCCTTTGATACAAAAGGTCAAAGGGAAACTGTGCCAAGACTAGGGCCATGGTCTTAGTGGCCCTAGTTGGAAATCCACCACTGATTTGAATCCAGGACCTTGAGGACACAAGTGAAGAGACTCTACTGCAACACCAGGGCCACCCTTCAAATTTTCACTACCGCACAGAAACAAAATAATCTACTGCAAAAAAGAAAAAGAAAATCAAGATCATCTCTAGAAATGTTGTAGACACTCTCAAAGGCACTACGGTGTGGTTTCATTGCTGTAGGTTCTAATAACCTCAAGAGAACTGGTACCCATCCAACAGCTCCTGGGTGAACTTGCCATAGGAACTTATGGCAACAAATAGCAACAACAGAGAAATGACGGTCCCTAAATTACCACTAAATAGTACAGGCATTGACAGACGACAAAACAAATTCAGACAGATTAAGCAGCATCTTCAGAAGGCATCTTATAAAAACAATTCTTTAAAGCACACCAAATGAATTATTTTTTAATAGGATCAAAGGTAAGCGTAATTCAGAATGCATAGACCAATGTTACCAAAGCCATTGCTTACCAAAGCCATTGCTTTGGGGCCAATTTACAATAATCAATAAGGCAATCATTTAGAACAATGAGGCCAATTCTGAAGTGATAAAGGAAAAAAGTTGCAAGGTAGCAAAGGTGTAGGAGGGGGTGGGGCGTTGGATTCACACAATGACCACTAAATACTGCAACTGTATGGAGTAGGGATTAGCTATATGGCTGAACAATTTCCAAGCAACAATAACTGATTTTGTGGTAAATCTAGCTAGAAGAAGCAAATAAAGAGGTGGAGAATCAACACAAGCAGCATTTTACAGCAATAGTCAAAGATTCCTACATCATGACAGAATATTCTGCATGCTTGGCAGCAGTGGCAACTGCATCGCAGTTGAAATGGCATGAGATCTGACCTTGATTTAGCAGCCGTACACTATGCGGGATCACTGGGATGAAGGGGCCAAGCTTGTGCCTCTCCGCGAGCAGTTCGGCAAGGTACCTACAGAAGGATCGCAGCATGCTCATCAGTCATCACTCATCCCGAGTGGTACAGCATGGCATTCTTACAAACAGAATAGCATGACAATCCAGAAAGATCCCCAAAATCCCGCTAACGTACACATGGAAGAGGAGCATAACTGGATCACAAACTCAAGCAAGCAAGCAAACATTGAGCTTAGCGACTGCCGACTGGCTTATACTTCAAAAAATCGAGTAAAAGTACGGCGAGAAGCAACTTTGACCAAAAAACCGGAGATCTCAACGTGGCGAATCAGATCCGATGACGAAAGGCCATAAACCTCGTCATCGTGCTACACCTGATTCAAACCGCAAAAACCTCCGATGATCCCCAGGACACACGAAAATCACCCCCCCCCCCCCCCAATCATGTCCTCCCGGGAACGATCGGAGCCGACACGAAGCAGGGAAGCAGGAGAAGCGGGTGGGGGACCGAAGTGCGCTGCCTAGCTTACTTCTCCTGCTCGGCGACGGCGGCGGAGGGAGACCGGAGTCCGCCGATGCGTGGGGAGTGCGGGGTGGTGGACGGCGAGGGCGAGTAGGCCATGTACCGCCCCGACGACATCTCTCCTGCTGCAGCCGCCGCTGCCCTCCCTCCCACGGCGAGATCTCGGCGGCGCGGCGCGGCGCGGGACTGTCGAGGCGTCGGGGCGCGCGCCCGCTCGAGCTGGCCTGGCAGGTGGCGGCGGCGGCGGCTGGGGGGAGGAGAGGGGGGGGGGAGTGGGAGGGCGAGAGGAGGAGGGCTTTTATGGGGGTGGAGTAGTGGTAGGCGCGCCGCGCCGCGCCGCGGTAACTAGTGAGGCGAGTGAATAGTGGCCGGCGCGTGGGAGGCGAGGCGAGGCGAGCGTGGACGGAGGTTGCGGGCGGCGCCCGGTCTCCCGGTGGTGGTTGGTAAATTTGCCGGGAGACTCGGGGAAGGAGTGCAGGAAATCTGGCAGCTCATCAGTGGTACGGATCGGACGAGGCGGCGCCGCGTCCGCGCCGTCAGATCCGCATCCTACGGCCTCGTATCGAGCACGCCAGAGTAATAATCTCTGTAACCGGTTAATTACGACGGTCGCCAAGTATTCTCCGATCAGAATAATTGTCTACCGCCGATGGAGGAGGTAGATGGGAAAGATTGCCATCACCACACCACAGCGTAGCTCTAGCTCCCCCCTCGAGCAGTTTGCTATCGCCCCTTGCGTGTTTCTCTCTCGCCAATGCGATGAAACGTGTAGGTCGAAGGCAAAGGTGTGGTGAGAGGGGAGGACAAGCCAGTAGAAAGATGACTTGTGAAGGACATGCTACGCCCAAAGCTTTGCCCCTCCTCACTTCCTTTTGCTTGCTCCCGTGTTCAAGTTACGGCTGCACTTAGAGTTTGGTAAAGTCTCATGTACGAGCCATCGATCAACTGTAACATTGTTCCTTTGTAGATATAGACATTCACGTACATGGGATATTTTATTTCATTGACTACTTATTGTACAAATGGTTGGAGGTAAATTTAACTAGCAGGGCACACCATAAGCTGATTAGCACTAGGAACTGTGAGGAATATAATTAGAGGTAATTTTAGGAGAGTCCGTACAATAAACAATGCAAGCTGTAGTTTTTTTTTAAAAAAATGTATTATACACATAGGCGGATCTAGGGTGCGGGTCGGGTGGGCTCGGTCCACTCTAAGATTTGGCTCAAAGAGCTTCACCTTCTCCATATTTCATATTTGATTTATTTATTACTACTAGAAAAATAGCTGTTGATAAAATAAAATATTTAAAAATATTGTTAACATGAAATTCTAGATTCGCCAATGACAATACACATCATAAACCAAATGTCAATGCTGTCACACTACGGAATACTTGCCTTGTAGAATACAAGAGCGACGACGACGGCTCCCATGAGGCCATGATTAACTGAACCGTTCGTTTCGTGATTTCCAGCACGTTAAGCAATTGCGAGATAACGATAGAAACAGCGCTGAAAAGTAATTAAGGCCAGCTCATCTGAGTGTGTGGGGAAAAAAAATTCAAGGTAACCAACCAAACGCACTCTCCATATCGCATCTGCCACCTGTGTGCCCGCCATCTGCCAAGAAATAAGCCGCTGGAGATGCACATCACTGCCACCGATCGAGCGCCACCACCATCATCGTCCGGTGGGAACCGGGGAGCAGGAGGAGGAGGGCGACGAGCAGATAACCATTACTCGGACGAAGACGACGGGTTCAAATCAGAGGGCGCTCGTCGCGGCAGGCGGGGTGAATGGCGATGACCCAGCGGCGCGTCGCCGTCAGCCAGGCTGTCGCCGCGAAAGGGAAAAAAAGAAGAAGCGAAAGCCCCCCCGGCCGACGGCGCGTTTGATTGCGCCGCGAGAAAAGCGGGGCGGGGCGGGCGATCCACCTGCCAACACCTTCTCATGGCACCGCCAGTGATCTCTTCTTCTTGCTCCCCCACCTGGTCCGGCGGCCTCTCCACAGAACCTGAAAATTTCGCGACGAATTATTCATCCCGTTTCCAGCCTAGCTACTACTACTAGTGATCAAGCATCGTGCCGCAATCGCAGACCAAGTTTGAATTTTAGGTGTTTGCGAGGTACTTGCACTGGTTTGAACGCAAAATTTTTCAAACCAGGAGAGGCCAGTGCAATCCTTTTTTTTGAAAGACACCAGTGCAATCCTCAGGAGTTGATTTGGGATGCAAACGCATTGCTCGGATTGGTTCTGTCGTCGTGATTCAGTAGCTTCAGAGCTACAACGAACAGCTAGCTAGCAGCTCCGTCCCTGTGTGATGTAGATCCCGATCCCTCCTCACAAATTCTCGCAGGAGAAAAGAAACGGACACAATCATTGGCGCAAGCGTCCAGAAAGGCGCTAACGGGGAGCGAATTGGTGGTAGTTGCTGTTGCAAGTTGCATGCGGCACCGCACCAGGGACGACGCAGCGCAGCGCAGCGCAGGGATCCAATGCCTACCAATTCTGGTTGGTAGTTATTATTCTAGATTTCAGACATCGGGGCCCAGCCCCACGTAAGCTGTCACTTGCCTGCCTGTACTGGCCTACTGGGCCTGCCTATCGATTTCTCAAGAAATCTGAGGGAATCGTTGATGCGGCGGACGCTGGAAGCCTGGATGTCTCGAATATATTATACGACAGTGGTAGATTGCGTTCGAAGAAAAAACAGTAGAGAGAAAAAAAAACTACTCTCTCTGTCTCAAAATATAAGAATTTTTAAATTTGGTCTAAATCAAATCTATTCAACTTTAACCATTAATATTCTTATGAATGAATTATTTTAAATATAAATATTTATATATTATGATAATTTCTTTTATAACAAATCTAGTAATATTAATTTTATTTTATAGATTTTTATAAATTATTTATTATTTATAGTCAAAATTGGTCAAATTTGACTTTGACCAAATGTAGAAATACTTATATTATGAGACGGAGGGAGTACTGCTTTCATTGATTTCGGCTGATTCAATAGTATCTTGTAAGGCTGTAAGGGAGAATACAAGCCGAATAGAGGGAATAAGGTCGGGTGCTCGGTATGAGTCGTGCGACTTTGTGTTGTACTGCTGTGTAAGTGTAAGAGTAGCTTCTCAGTTTCAGGTGTCATATACTGAGTTAATTTTCCAGTTACCGGGAAAGCTTAATTAATTACTTTTACCACCAATGATTGCACCTCTAATGGCACCAGTGGCCTAACCAGACAGACTATGTGGTGCTGGTGACTTCCTGAATCCCTCAACCACCACATTCTAGTGCTCGCCGACAGCAATTTCAGAGAAGCACCACAGTCAGCGGCCTTTCTAATTGCTGCAAATTTTGCTATTGGACTTGTGGATTCTAGAGACTTGAAAAACATTTTCTGTTATTTGCCCAATCAGAAGCCAAACAAGTTAAACGGCAGCTGGATTTTCTGCGTTCTTTTCTTAGTCATGCAACAGAGCATGATGAACTTTAATATTCTTTGACAGAACATTTGTTTAAAAAAAGGAACAGAAAAGAACCAAATTAAAGAATATTCTCCGTGAGTGTTTCCAGCGTGTAATGTCATTAGATAAAGTCTTTGGTAATTGGTGGTAACAGCTGTCACTTGTAAGGACGTATGATGACTGATATACGAAGCTACTTGTCAGATAGTAGATCAGAAGCTCATGATAGTTGCTACACAAGCATTTCGTAGGATTTGGAAACACACAGTTATGAAAAATAATCCACGGGCTTGCACATCTGTCGTTGCAGGAAATTCCATGCATAATAAATCTGCATTGATAATAAATCTGCGTCGATCATTTGAAATATTTGAGGAATGCAGTGGTTGAACCGTCGAAGCCACATCAAAAAATGCAGCGGGATAGCGTGACATAAGCAGGAGCGCCTAGACCACTGAGGCACTGACCAATGTGCAGTGGTAACTTGCTGCTGCTCCTATCGGAAATTCTGAATGCTTCAAATATCCTCACTCCTCTCGAATCCTCTCGTCTCCTCTCGTCTAGCTACAGTTGAGAGGGGAGAAGAAAGGCGTCGCGATCGTCGCCGGCGGGGTTGGCGGTCCTCTTTGCCTCCGATGGCCTCAGGGCCGTCGGAAGGTGGCGGGGACCGCTGCGCTTGCGCCGGTCGGCGTCGGTGGTAGGATAGTAGGTCCTAGTACATCTAGGATTAGGTTTCTCGGCGTCGACGGCGAGGCGGTGGCGGCCGCGGCGCCAAGGTGGAATAAGTCCTCCCGTGCTCTTCCTCGCCCCCGCGGCGCTTTACTCCGGTGCCAAAGGTGAGCCCGTGGAGGTGGTGTTCTTGCTGTGGAGTTCCTGTACAGGAGTCGTTCGCCGGCGGTTCATCGGCCCAGAGGGAAGGTGAGTTCGTCGGCTTCTAGGATCCAGGATAAGAAGGCAGCTTCGGGCCGTGCGGATGGTTGGAGAGTGGATAGGGCTCGGGTTTCTCGTGGCGGCTTCCGTCGCCGTCGACGAGTCCCTGTCCATGGTCGGCGAGGCTCGGGGTGTGTCCCTGACCGATGCGGCGTCAGTGTTTGCTTCTTCTATTGCGGCTATTTTCAAAGCCTGGTGGCGATTGGGCTTCTCCGACCTTGGGTTGGCGGTGGTGCTTCTCCGGCGATGACCGGCGACAGCGACGACGGGAGGTTGCGTCCTGCAGAGGTTTTAGAGCCTAGTGTGCATTTTCTTTGTTCCTTAGGGGCCTCTGTGCAAAATGGTCGCCACAGTTGTCTTCTATATCCTTCTGGAATGTACATGTACGTGTACATGTATTTTGTACTATTTCCTTGACGTATAATACAGGTATGTTTCGATCAAAAAAAAAGAATGCTTCAAATATCTTTGTGTGCCTTTGTCAATAAACTTGCAAGGTCTGGAACCATCAAGTGCACTCGGTGTGTCAATGTGTGACCAGTGCCAGTGCCAGTGGCATGGATGCAACAACAAAGACTGCCCGTGCCAGTGCCAAGAATTCCAGTGCCTGTTTTTTACGGGATGCATGGAAAAGTACATGTGTTTTGAGCTTTGACTGCTTTATATGACCTGTAAGCTGTAAAAGTGTAAATGTTACTTTTCTGATTCTTGCAGAGGACTTCCAGTCTCAGGAGCTCAAGAAATCAAATCTTCAGTACGTAGACGAGAAGATGACTCACCTCGAGATTTATCACATCTGAGATCTGACTTCTGTGGAATCCCATGCTCGTTTCACTGCATCAAATAGATCGACAGGGAACATTCCCGTGATAGAGTTGGAGAGCAGTGGTAGACTATACTAGAGGGTGTGGGCTGTGGAGCAACGGCACCAGCGGAGGAGGAGGGCTCGCCACGGCTGGCCTGCCTGTTGCGCCCAGGTGGGAACGGAGGGAAGTACGCGTCTTTTTTATTTTTATATTTTTCAAAAAAAATTACAGAAATATATTTTTATTTTTAGAATTTACAATTCTATACCCCTGCGGCCCACCACTTGGCGGCAAGGGGTCTGCCGCCCGGCAGGGGCCGGTAGGGACATATATGTAAATAAAAATAAATTTTATTTGAGCCGAGAACCTTGGCGGGGGCCTGCCGCCCCCCTGCCGGGCGGCAGGCTCCCACCCCAAATATAAAACTCCGCCCCTTCCCTCTGCGCCCTCATTTTGTGCCCACGAGATCCAGAGAGGAGAGAGGGAGAGATGAGGGGTGAGGGAGGTAATTCCAACGGTGAAGCTCTTTGGATCCGAACCGCAGGTAACCAATATTTCTCAACTTTATCATTACAGAATTTTTGTATGTTTAATTTAATGATTAGTATTTTTTATTATTGTAAGCATTTAGGGTTCGGATTAGTGGTTATAATTGAAGTCATAGCATATTTCTATATATTAGATTAATTAAAATGAAGTCTTTGCATGGCCAGATATGTCGAGCAAAGTGGCGTTTCAAGTCCATTACGGTGACTTCTATAGAATTACTCATGATTTCTATGGAGTAAATCTATCAGCATTGGAAAGAAGACAGTGCAGTCTAGATAAACCCCTAGAGAGGAGTTTTGAGTCCATACGGAAATGTCTTCACAGGATGTTCAATGTGAATCCAAAGACCCATTTGCTTACGGTTCATACCTTGACTTCCTGGGAAACTAATGGGGATTTCTGGGAGTTGACGCATATAAGTAGTACGGAAGAATGGCAACATTACATGCACGCAGCTCTTGAAATTGGGTGGCCTCTCGCAATGGTAATTCAGATTCACCAGAAGACCGGTGATTTAGGTGAAGGGTCAACACACACAACATCTTACTGCAATGAAGAGATGGAAGAGGATAAAGAAGAAGAGAACATGCAAGCTCCATAACCAGAACCAGAACCACAAGGTTTGGTAGATGAAGGCGAGCGGATACCTGGAATTGTGGAGGAAATGGAGAAAGAAGAACAGGATGCGCGAATAATGGAGCAATGTGGGGACTCATCGGACGATGAGGACGATGAGCGCTTCCCAGTGCTAGGTGAATGGCGTGAAGAGGGTTTTGGGAATCCAGTGGTACAAGATATTAAGAGTTTGGAGTTTGAATACAGAGTGAATGAGATTATACAAGGGGCAAAGTATCGTACCATTGAGGATGTCAAGGATGCTGTGAAGCTCTGGGCTGTATCTCTGAGGAAGAAATTCAGAGTACTGAAGTCTAGCAGCAAAGAATACGAGGTGAGATGTGCAGATAGAGACTGTACATGGCGAGTGCATGCATACAAGGAAAAGTTCAAGACACACTGGGAATATTCAATTGTTACACCACATACTTGTAGATTGACAGGTGTTGTGGGACATCATCGTAATATCACATCAACTTTCGTGGCTAAGAAGATGTATGGGGTGATTCTCGACAAAATGGATTACGAGCCTGCATTGATAATTAGGGACATTGAACCGAATTTCCAGTATGTGATCTCGATGGGCACAAAGGAGTAAAGATTTGAGGTATCATGCAGGGACAGGACCGGACAGGGTGTCTGCAGACAAAGGGTAATTCAAGAAGTTTTGATAACCATTGACGGGAGGGTGTTCTGCCGATGTCAGAAGCCAAAGGTGCATCACTTACCATGCTCCCATGTCATCGCGGCTTATTCTGTATCTGGGTTAGATGCTGCGTCATATGTTTCTCAATATTTCACAAAAGAAGCCGCAGCACAGACTTTGTCATGAGATATACGGCATCGGTATTCTAGGTCCATTCACTCAAAAAACCCCCATCCAATGCTTATCCCTGATGCAGCTACGAAGCGGGGCATAGGCCGACGGCAGACACGTCGTATCCGGAATGGAATGGACGAGTCCGAGGCTGAAAAGAAGAAAAAACATTGCAACTTATGTGGAGCGGACGGTCACACATACAAGAAGTGCCCACAGCTTTCAGTAGCCACTGCTGCTGCCGAGGCTGGACCTTCCGGGAATCCGACGGATGGATCGGCTCCACCTACAAGAATTCGCCGCATCTAGTTGTGCACGTAACATAAATATGTAATATGTTATGTAGTATTTTGTTGTAACGAATGAAACCTTCAATGTAATATGTTATCTGGGTTTGATACCCACCTCTTGTTGTAACGAATGAAAACTTCAATGTAATATGTTATGTGGTATTTTGTTTAACGTTCTATTTATATTTCGTTCATTGTATCTTATGTGGTATTGTATCATAAATATAATCATTACAATCAAACATAGCAAACATATAAGTATTGCAATTAAAGGTACAAGCGTCCCATCACAATTTACATCACAATCTAAAACCGATGTCCATCATATGTTACAGATCATGTCATGAAATCATCTAAGTCGTCATCCCAGTTGACAGATGATGATGCTGTATGTGGTGCACCATTATTTGACGAACCTCTCGACTTTCTTTTTCTCTCTTTTCTGGTTCTAGGTTTATGTACAGGGGGAGGAACAACAGGTGTTCGAGGCCATGATTTGGGGGGCATGAAGTCATCTATATCGTCATCCCAGTTAACACAACTAGGTGCTCGAGGTGGTGCAGCACGACTTGACGAACCTCCGGTCATCTGTTCTTGCGGAGGCCAAGAACTATCACCCGAAGATGGGCCTGTAAATTTTTTTTTTGAAAAATATAAAAATAAAAAACACGGGAAGTACGGGGTATAGATGACCAACGGGCCAGCATAGCCCGGCCCGGCACAACGTCTAGCCGACACGGGCCGATGGGCCTCACGGGCCGTGCCGATGCAGGCTTCGTGCCTGGCCTTTGGCCCAGGCACGGCCCTATGGGCCTGCTCTTGTGCCGGGCCGGCCCGTGAATCTCCTCTCCTTCCTCTGTTCCTCAGCCCCCACCGGCGGTGAGAGGAGGTGCGGGACGTGGCGCCGCGGCGGTGCCGGAGGGAGGAGGTGTGGGGCGCGGTGGCGGGAGGAAGTGCGACGACGATTGTGGATGGCGGCGGCAGGAAGAGGTGCGGCGGTGCCTGGAGGAGGAGGTGCGGCGGTGCCGGCGGGAGTAGATGCGAGGCGCGGCAGGGAGGAGGTGCGGCGCGCGCGGCGGGAGGAGGTGCGGCGGCGTCGGTAGGAGGAGGTGCGGGGCACGGCGGCGACTACGGGTGGCGCGGTGCACACCGGCCGCGGCAAGCACCTGCGGGAGTGGCTGCGCGCCGGGAGGAGGTGCGGCGGCGCCGGCGGGAGGTGGCGCGGGGAGCGGCGAGAGTGGGAGGTGCGGGTGTGCGGCGGCGGCGGTAGGTGCGGGCCGACAGCGGGAGAAGGGCACGACTGGTTAGGGTTTGGAGGGGTGCGAGCAGGGGGTGGGCAGGGGGGGGGCGACTCGTGGGCTGGGCCGACACCTCAGGGAGCGGTTGGGGGCAGGGGGTTTAACGGGCCACCACCGGGCCGACCATTGGGACGGGCCGTGCCCGTGCCGGACCACGTGCCTGGGGTGCGGCCCAGGCACGGCCTGCTCCACCGGGCCGTGCTAGCCCGAGCCCGTAAGTCAATGGGCCGGGTCAAAAAACGGGCTTCGTGCCAGGCTAACAGGCTCGGCCTGCATGGCCAACTATAGTAGGGGACAGACCGACAGATCTGCATGCGTGGGAAGAACAGGATGTCGAGGCTCAAACGCCCGGCCGCTGTAATTGACGTTTGCCAGGTCTCACCCTTGCGATAGCGTGTGATTCTTCAGGATGGTGTATATATTTTGGCTATCACAAGAAGGGGCCGGGAGACCTCTCTAGTCTCTAGAGATGTTCTTATTCAGGCGAAATGAAACGTCAGTCTGAATGTCTATGGAGAGAAGATGGAGAACAGGAGACGTGTTGCATGGTACCTTGTTATACAAATGAGAGAATCGCACAGCAGCCAGTCCTGCAACTTGGCAGGCTGTAGCACTTACACCCTGGACGAACTTTCAGACCCCGTCAACTTGCAACCGTTTGCATGAAAAGCAACCAGCTCTGTTAACTGACGGAGGGAGGCTGAGATGGAAGCTAACATGGAGCTTTCGACACCACTCACAGGTGCCCGAGAAACAAGTTCGCATATACTAACTGAGTAAAGCCTAAAATACTTTCGTGAGGTATGAAAGGGATCACCAAACCTTCCAATGATCCTAGCAGTACCAGCAGCAGAGCTCCTCTTTCGGAATCCACTTTCATATCCAACATGAGGTTACAAGGGATCACCAAACCTTCCAATTGATATTCCACTCACAACATTGGGTGGTGTATATTTTGGAAAGTGGTAAACCAAACCTCATGCTTACGGGGAGCGTTGGAAAGTTTGATGGTCCCTTTCATACTCCACGATAGTTTTCTTAAGGCTTTACTGTTATTATATGTAAAATTGTAATATCGAAAGCTCCGATATCACCAATAATAATGATATACTATCTTTGATGCATAAAAAATACAATAGTATTCCTTCCGTTCCGAATTGTAGATTGTTTAAAATCTTTATTGTACATCTAGATAAATACTATAGCTAGAAACATAACAAAAATTATGTATATAGATTTATCAAAACAACATGTAATTTGGAAGGGGGAAGTAAACATCTACTCCTCTCCGTCCTAAATTATTAGACCATCTCCAGCAGACTACCTATCCCTCTCCCCAATACCAAAAATCTAGCCTTTCAGACTACCTATCCCTCTCCCCAATACCAAAAATCTAGCCTTTAGGTAATGGGAGATGCTCCAGCAGATTACCAATCCCATCGCCAATACCAATTTTTTTTTGACAATCGCCAAAACACACCTGCCTCTCTCTCAAATGTAGGGGGTTTCTCCCTCAACCCTATCCTTTGAGTAATCTGCTACAGCAGTTACTACTAAAAATGTAAAAAATATTATTGGTAATGGAGAGAGAAAATATATAGAATATGAGAGATAATTAGTTTGCTGGAGGTGCTCTTAGTTCTTTTATCTTTTCTACATGCATAATTTTCATTATGCATCTAGATATATATTATGTCTAGATGCATAATAAAATCAATATATCTAAAAAACTAAAATGACTAATAATTTGGGGTGGAAGAAGTAATTAACATATTTTTAATATGTTACAAGTTGATGAATTTTTTTGCAAGAACGAGCATTCCAATTGTATTTCCCCGAAGCATCGCTCCGAGCTGCCGAGCTGGGTCGAAAACTCGACGCCCACGCGCGTTTGACCACGAGCCCAGGCCATTTCTCGGACAGAAAAAGTCTTTTTTGCCTTTCTGAACTTTGGGTCGAGTCCACTTTTCCTCCTTGAACTTTGAAACCGGCCTACCAGCCTCCTCGAACTCCCGAAACCAGTCACACGACCTCCTTGAGCGGGTTTGAGGGCAGTTTTACTATTTTTCTTTTATGTTTATTTTAACTAAATCTCTAAAAAAACATAGTAAATTATAAAAAATCATAAAATAGAAAAACCAAATTTGTTGAACTCCACATTAGTAGATATACGCAGTGAATATATTATATGGTATACTTTAATACAAATTATTTGCTATATCTTTAGATATATACTTTTCTAATTTATAGCTACAATTTTCATCATCCAATTATTGTGAATTTTTTATGGTGGACTAATCATTATAAGATTGAGCTGCAGTAAAATTTTTGTGATTATTGAATCATGTATGACTGAGTTATAGATTTATCTAGGTTTATCTATAGATTCGTCTAGATTTTTCTATAGATTTGTCTAGTTTATATAGATAAATCTATAGATCAGTCAAACATTATCTAATAATTATAAATTTTTTACTACAGCTCAATCATATAATGATTAGTTCATCATAAAAATTTCATCATAATTGGAAAACGAAAACTGTAGCTATAAATTAAATACAGAAAAGTATATATCTAAAGATTAGATTTTCTATTTTGTGATTTACTATAATTTTTTAAAGATTTAGTTAAAATAAATATAAAAGAAAAATAATAAAACCGTCCTCAAACCCGCTCAAGTAGGTCCAGCGACCGGTTTTGAGAGTTCGAGGAGGCTTGTCGGCCGGTTTCAAAGTTCAGAGAGAAAAAACAGACTTCACATATATGGAAAAAAGGGAGTTTTTTCGACAGGCACTGCGGAGACATCAGATCCGGCCGGCCGTCCGGCCCAAACCCAAACGCGGCCAGGCCAACGAACAGCTCGAGCCTCCAGCCAGCGAGCTCGACCGGCTCCACCGCTCCCTCCCTCCCCTCCCCTTCCCTCTCGCAGGCCCCAGGCGCGCCCCGTCGCCATGACCGCGAGCGAATCCGCCACCACCGCCATGTGACAAAGGTTGGCTACAGAAATAGGAGGAGAATACAATATCCGCCCCCATATAATCCTCCCCACGTCGCCGTGCTCGCTCTGCGCGTCCACCAGCCCCGCAACCCGAGCCAGCGCGACGAAGCCGGGGGGCGATCGCTCCAGCGCCGCCGGCGATCTCACCCCCCGGGAGCCGCCGGCGGTACCCCCACCCTTCCGCCGCCTCGCTGATCCCTCAGGTTGGTTGTTATTTTTTTTCCCCCATCTGAACATTTCTGCTCCGCGGATCCTCTGATTCGGGCGTTCTCAAGCGCCGATGCGGTCAGCTCGCTGATCCGCAAGGGAGGGGGCGATAATGTGCCGCTTCGCGAATCGCGATCGTCTCGATGCGATCCGATGGTGCGCGCGCGCGTTTGGTTTGTTTGATTTCGCGGGGTCCCGGCTGTTGGTTTGACCGCTCGATTGGTCGCTGCTGCAGAGCTTGATTTCTGTAGGCGTTTCATGCGATTTTGACTCGGATGGCGCAATCGTCAATACACGTTGCATGGAATGGAATCTAGGATGTTTCGTATTGGGTGCCTTCGTATTGGAGAGTTGGGACAATCGATTGACATCTCAGCTCTGATTGTATGCAAATCTAGAATGTTTTTTTAATGCGGTGAAATCTGGCTCACCCCCCTTTTTCAGTTTCTAATCCTGCCTGATCAAGGTCGATTTATTTCTGTCATGCTCCAGAACACATGGCATTTGCAAACCTTTGGGGTTGGGTGAGCACCGTTATTGGGGTAATGCAGTGGCTGAGGCTAGGCAGCGGTAGTCTGGTAACATCATGTCCTTGCAGAGCTTACTAACGGGAGAGGAGCTAACCACACATAATCATCAGGATGATGAGTTGTCTGACTTGGTTAAGGTTTCATATAGGTGATAAATATGCAGCAGAAATTTCACGAACCAACTCTGTGAGCTTTGCTGCTTTGGTATCCAGGATTCACAAATACGTTCCAGCTCCAACATTATTTTTTCTGTATGCTCCATATTTCAACAATAAGGCTATTGTAACATGAAATTTGGCTTAATATTGGCTGGGGTAGTGAAACCTCATTTGTGGCAAGGGAGCAGCAGCTGTGCAGTGGTTCTTGTGGATGATGATATTCTTATGAGATGAAAGATGGGGATCCCCCCCCCCTATTTGCTATGTTTTCTCTTCCTTTCATTGTTATAAGTTAGTTTGAATGAACTATAACTATTTGCACTTAACTGACAGGGAGCTACAGCTTTTGCGTTCAGTTTCACAAAACTACAGACTACGTTTTGCCTCAGTTTCACGGAGCTACTTTTTCATGGGCCCACATGTCAGCCACACAAGTCATGTGTGGATCCACATGTGAACTTCGTGTGGCTTACTTGTGGGTCCATGTGGAATGCTGTAGGTTTGTCAAATTGAGGGCACAAGCAGTTGTAGTTCCATGACAGTTTGACACAAGTAGTTGTAGTTTTATGAAAGTAACTCATAAAAGAATGGTATTTGACTTGGCTAACCCTTAAGTTGTCTGCAGGTCTAAGTAGTTTGTTTGGCTCTGTGAGTTATCCAAGGTTGCACCGGAAAGATGAGTACCACTAATCGTTATCAACCCATCAAGTCAACCAAGCCTGTTGTAGGTAAATAACATATTACTCGCTACATAATATGCTGCGTGTCATGCACTCATGCTTTTGTAAGTGAAGGGTGCATACATCCCGTGCTAAATATTAAAAATACATCAATGATAAGAATCCAATAAAAGAAAGCTTCGGGCATGAGTTTCACTATATTACGAGTAGTATATTCTGTGTCACATGCTTAAGTTCTGTAAATGATAACTTGATAAGCCTTATGTATTGTACTATTGTGTAGCATTGTAGCATGATTTACCAGTATTACTTTGCTAAATTCTCTTTTCTCTTGTGATAGGCAAAGCAAAAAAATTGAAGGATCTCATGCTAAAAAGTGACAATAGGATATGTGCTGATTGTAGCGCACCTGATCCCAAATGGGCGTAAGTGAAGTCATCATTTCTGTTTAAACATGTATTACGTTTTCCATTCCAGAGGAGAGATACTTGCAAGGCTTCTTTACAAATATGTTCTTCCTTTTTTGTGTTGATAAATTGGATCATTGACTTTTTCATGTGAAGATTGATATAATGGTACCCACACATAGCTTTACTGCTGTATCCATGTGCCGTACTTTCTTTGATTTCTCATCTCTTTGTACACAAATTGTAAAACCTATATTTTGTGCATTTCAGATCTGCTACTATTGGAGTATTTCTTTGCTTAAAATGTGGAGATGTTCATAGGGCACTTGGACCTGACATTTCAAAGGTTATTTGAACCATGAAAAACTATTAGATGTTCTTTTCATTATACTTACAATATGTGAATGCACCTTCAAATTCATCTAGATTCTTTAGACATGTGATCTGTAATCTGTCATAGCTCATGCTTATAGACTCTACTCATTTCATGCTTCCACCTGTTCTCTATTAGGTTTTATCTGTAACTTTGGATGATTGGTCCGATAGTGATATTGACTCTATGCTTGAGGTTGGTGGAAACTCATATGCAAATTCAATTTATGAGGCTTTTCTTCCAAAAGATCACCCTAAACCTAAACCAGATTCGACGATGGAGTATAGAACAAAATTCATAAGGTCCGGTAGCTGTTTCATTTCCCACTCTACAATTTCACCAATGTTTTCTCATACAGTAATCCCTTCACTTTTCTATACACAGAGCTAAGTATGAGACTCAAGATTTTTTGAAGCCAAGTTTGCGCATTTCTTCGAGATCATCTTTTAAATCTACCACTTCTACAAAGAGTGTGGATAGCAGTTTCTCTAGCACTTCAAGAAAGGATGTCTCTGTAAGATGTTATGCTGAAACATAGATTTTGTAATTTTTTGATATTTAGCTAACTCTTCTATTTCTGGTCTGACAAGATTTCTGCATAGCAGTTGCATGTTTATGATGGAGCAATTCAATGAAACTTGTAAATTGTAGCAATATAGTCCATCCATCTTATCCTTGTAAATGATCACAGGAAGATACGAGAGAATTTGTTGGTGAGCTGAACATTACCGTGGTGAAAGGTACTAACTTGGCCGTCCGAGATATGCTAACAAGTGATCCATATGTTGTTTTATCACTTGGAGCGCAGGTATATTTATATCACTTTATATACATAATAATTTATTTGTGACGCAAATCTCGCACTTAAAACACTCAATGATCACTCCTAATTGCAGAGAGATCAAACAACGGTTAAACCGAGTGATCTGAATCCAGTATGGAATGAGGTGCTTAAGATATCTGTACCTCGAAATCATGGACCTCTAAAACTCGTAAGTTTTTTCATTTGAACCCTTTAAATTTTCCCCTCCTATTCAAGAATTTTAACTCAAGCAAGAGTATATTACATTTTAAGTTTAATGAATTATAGCTCTGTTGTTAGGGTATTTTCCTTGACTTCAATCACACAATAGCAAATGGAGTGAAACAACTAGAAAGCCACTTGAACATCATTACACATATAATGCTTTATGGCATACAAAATAATATGCATGATCTCGATTTCCAGGAAGTATATGACCATGATACGTTCTCTGCCGATGATATCATGGGTGAAGCAGAGATAGATCTCCAGCCAATGATCACAGCTGTCATGGCCTTTGGAGATACTTCACGCCTTGGCGACATGCAGATTGGAAGGTGGTTCATGACCAAAGATAACGCCCTGGTTAAAGATAGCACTGTGAATGTTGTCGGGGGCAAGGTAAAACAGGAGGTGCACCTAAAGCTGCAGAACGTAGAATCAGGTGAGTTGGAGTTAGAACTGGAATGGGTCCCGATCTAGACTACCAATGATACCTTACCTTACCTGATCGTTGTCTAAAAGCCTACCCTCAAGATGCATCGATATTCTTCACTTGAGCTGAATGCCTTGAAAGCTATCCACTTGCTGGTCTTGGACCTTTACGCTGGATAGCTTGGATCTGTAAAAATGTCATTGTAGAATATCCTGGTGTAACTGTTGGATATACTCGCGGCCTTTCATTTTTGTCTTTGGTCATTCGTTATGCCTTGTAAGTACTCTCGATTGTTGTTGTATTGTCCCATTGAAAGGACTTGTGTGTTATAAGAGATGACAATTACTGGTAGTGAATTCTTGTCCTAAATGCCATGTTGGTGCCTTGTAAGTACTCTCGATGTTGTCTTCTTCCAGAGCTTGCCTGGTCAAATCCGATTGCTTGTATCTCGATGAAGTAAATGGAAGAGGAATCTTTCCTCGTTCCGCCCCGCCCTCCAACTCGCTGTTAATTTCTCACGTCTTCGATTTAATTGTTGGCCACGGGTTTTACAGAGGCTGATGCGAGCGTCACCGGGCAGTATGATTTGGACTCGGAAAGCGATATTTGTGAAGGATACGGTAGACGGGTGGAGGGCTACATCCTGCCGTTCACCGACTTCCACTTGAACGGCCGTCCGCCGCCATCCCATGCATCCTAACTGTGTTTTTTTCCTGTTGAATTCGGTTGAGCAAGACAAACATTTGCTTACCTGCTCTGCCATGATCAGGTAAAATTGTCTCGCATGCTCTTAAAACTTTTTTTCGAAAGGCATGCTCTTAAAACTCACCTTATCTATCTACACCAAGTTACCTTATCTATCTACACCAAGTTCTTAATACATACTAGAAATTAACCTGACTGCAAATAATTATACAAGTGGACATTCATGTGGCTGCACTAGTCCCCATCTGAAAAAAAAAACTATGCCCACTAGAGCTGCCATTGCTGACAGAGTTGCTTAGCTGGTCTCGGACCCAAACACCCCCACGGCGGATCCGACCGAGGCGAACGCGCTGATGAGCAGGCAGACGGAGCTGAATCCGTGGATGGCGAGCCACTGCTTGGTCCACGGCGTCACCTTGTTCCTGGCGAGGTACATCTCCACGGGAAAGTAGATGGCGAGCGGCCAGAAGGTGAAGGCGCCGAGCAGCCCGATGACCTGGTTGAAGTAGGGGAACCACACGGCCAGCGCCGTGGTCGCCGCCACGTACGCCGTCCGGAAGCACAGCCGGAACACGTTCACGCGGCGCGCGCCCAGCACCGGCACCTCGGCCGCGGCGCCGCCGAAGTGCCGGTCGGCGAAGCCGAACACCGGCTGCGTGTACACCTGGTAGCCGCCGAGGAGGTGGAGGACGATGCAGAGGTTGGCGAGGTCGATGAGCCAGTAGGGCTCGTAGAAGCCGAAGCCGGTGAGGAGGTTGCCCGGGGTGCCGTCGCCGAACGCCGCGTAGCCGAGGCACCCGCAGCAGAGGTAGAAGAAGGCGGTGATCACGATGCTCGCCCTCGTCGCCGTCTTCATCGTCTCGTTCTCCGGCGGCGGCGACCTCAGCGTGTCCTTGATTGATTCATCAATCAATCGCAGTCAATAACCACACGAGTCGCGATCAGCAGTTAGCACGAGATCGATCACGAAGAGTGTTGGCTCTGCATGCTGTGCCTGTACCTCAATCTCCAGCAGCACCAGGGAGAAGGGGTAGGCGAACAGGATGTCCCCGAGGGCCTGCGAGACTCGCCACACCTTCTGCGGCGTGGACACCATGGGGATGCCTCCGATGCCGCCCATGATCACCCCGTTCGCTGCAGTGATCGGAGGTTTATTTAATTTGCAGATCCAATGCCGATGAAACGCGAACACGCACGGTGGCCGGCCGGGCAGCACGTACCGATGACCTTGGCGGCGCCGAGGCCGACGCCAACGAAGGCGTAGAAGAAGGACATGACGGCGGCGAAGAAGGAGAGCCCCGCCATCTCGTGGAAGCCGGGTATCTGCGACAGGACCACCTGCGCGAGGCCGAAGAGGAGCATGTAGTAGCCGTCCCCTCCCACGGAGCACGGCGCGTCGTGGCCATCCCTGTGGTAGCAGTTGGACCTCTGGATCGCCCTGCGACATACACGATGACAGAAAATGAGTCCTCCGAAAATTCAACACGTAAGATTCATCGCAATTTTTCTGAACTAACCAAATCTCTGAATCTGCCTAACTTAACCAAATCTCGTAAGATTCATCGCAATTTTTTGAATTAAAATTCATCACGAAAAAAAACTGTATGGGCGGATAAACCGGCGATTCAGTGAGGCCCAACTCGGCCTATTACGCGCGGAAAGTTCGTCTTCGTGGGCCTGTACGACCTGCAAGCAGTTCGTCATCAGCGGCCCAATGTTTCATGGAGCTTTGCATCAGCTTCAGGCGGAAGTGCCGAACTATTCTTTGGCTGCAGCGGCTACGAGTAATATTGCTAGTGACGACCTCGCCAAAAAAAAAAAAAAGATGCTAGTGACGAGGCCGTCGAGAATTGCTAGCGACCATGGGTGTGCGTGCGCCCACAGTATAATTCTATAATCCGCTAATCTGACAGTACTCGTCTCTGCAAGCAACGGCTGCCGGCAATTCTTCTCTCTCTCTAGCTTGGCCTCGACAGAAAAGTACGAAGGCATATGACTATAATGTGTTGCGTGTTTCTAAAGAAGACAAATTTTATCTACCAGAGCAAATATTGGGTGCCCAAGATAACCCAGAAAGAACAAGTGGCAGAAACTGTAGGCACACGCAAGGTCCATGTATATGAGCATGACCTCATTCAGACTTTGCTTTGGTCCATCCAACAAGAAATTTTCGAGTGTTGCATCATCAGCTTCAATTTTTTTTATAGAAACAAAGGTGTCCAGTAGCAGTGCTATTTACTAGTGCAATTAGACATTGGTCTAGCCCTGATGATTGGTCATTAAAGGACAAGGCCATGCATCACTCTCCATTGCCTTGACAGCTCCTTCTTTCTGAATTCTTATCACGTTTAATCTCCCTTTCTAGCTAGGCCGTGCCAATAAGTTACAAGTGCTACCGCACAAAGTCATAAGCTTGTGGCTGTCAGGTTGCCACGCAGGCAAGCGAATGAGGTGGATGAAACTGATGTGCACATAGTGGGATCCTACCTCATACTGGTGGCGGAGGTGAGCGTGTATACCACCCCGGTGCCAAACAGGCTGAAGTTGAGGAAGAAGCCGCAGAACAAATGGCTCTTCTCACCTGCACACGTGGCGTCCACCGATTGGCTATCAGTCGCATCAAAATGTAGCAACATATATATTTTTATCTTAGCAATTCTTTGCAAATGGCGGCCTCTATTTTCTGCCAATTGGATTACCATTACATATACATCTATCACCTAATCGTTTTTTTAATCGGAGCCGTAGGCATAGACTGAAAGCAACCTATCCAGGCTACCCTGACATTCAGAGTCGTGACGCATGATTTTTTTTAAAAAAAAAATTAAATCGTGACTCATGCTTGCTCTACGGAAAGCGACTCATCTCGTTGCCAGATTCCACGCGCTGTGTAGCGTCTAACAAATTTCATCAAAAATGTGTAGATAAATATGCAGATATCATCTTTAATTTGTTACTGAAAAAAGGGATATTCATGTAAGGTCAAGTTCAGACGTTCTGTCACTGTTTGTTCTTTAGACTGCAAAAGACTTGCATAGCGACCTACCATGCTGCAAAAGCTTTTGTGTTTATGGATAACAGCTACAGTGCTGTCTGACTGGTAGTGTCACTTCTTGTTCAATTGGGGTGGTGCTTTGCTATCATCTAGATCGTCGTATTCTCAACAAATTCTTCATGGCTCGCTCCATGTTCATCTCGTCAGCGTTGATCGAGAAGCAGCGACCAATGGGCAAATTAATCAAAGCTAGCTAGCTAGCAAAGTCAAATAATCGATCGACGGCTCACCTAGGTAGAGCCGCACGGCGTCGACGTACGAGCGGTTCCTGACGACGCCGCGCTCCGGGTCGTGGGAAATGTAGCAGTCGGCGATCAGGGAGGACTGCACCGCGGTGACGCCGGCGAAGAACACCATGGCCGCCGGCCCGCCCACCCAGCCCAGCTGCGCCACGCTCCACGCCAGCGACAGCACGCCGGAGCCGATCACCGCCGTGATGATGTGCGCCATCGCCGTCCATACCGTGCCTGCGCGCGCCGCACGCAGGACGAATCACAACGACGGATGCAAGCTGATCGAGGCTGCTGATGAGCTTTTCCAGATTGCTCATCATGGAGATCCAGAGAGATGATCTTGGCGGGAGTGGACTCACCGGTTCTCTTGACCAGGTGCTCGCCGGACGACGACTCCGAGAGCTTGCCGAGCAGCGGCTGCGCTTGCCGGTCGCCGCCGCCTCCTCCTGACCCCATAGCTGCTGCTTTCTCCCTCCTCTCTCTACTACGCTATGCTGTTGCCCAGGGGATGATCAAGCTAGCTAAATGCTACCAGCACACGATAACACAAGTGCTACTGTATATAAAGAAAGGTTTCCTGCTACGAAATCATCGCTCGTTTGGAGGCATTCAGCAGAGCCCGTCGTTCTCCTATCGCCGGTGCCGGTTGCCGGGTTGGTTGGCCGACGCACACGTCAGGTCAGGGGTGCCGGCGGTGGCTGGTGGGGGCGGCGGTGCCAGTCCATATCCGAGTGAGTGAGAATCACCTCCCACTCACGTCACCCTGTGGGCCGCGCCACGGTTCCTGCCCGGAGACGGCAGAGTGAAAATCATTGCAGAGGACACCGCTCATGGAGACAGCGAGATCAGACAGAGTCGCCTCAGGTCTAGATCGAGCTGCCCATGGACACGGATTTCCCCGGATTGTTACAACAAAACTATGATGCTGTGTCAGCAACCCCGACTCATTCTACTCAGATGAAGCCTTTTCCATGTGATGGGATCCTTTGAGCAAAATTTAGTTAGTTACTATGTTTATCAAGCTTCAAGTTGCTCTGATAGTCGATTACGTTCAATTTGTGTGTGCAGACGGGCTTAGATGATTTTATCTCGTTGTAAGACATGTCAGGGCGGTTGTTTGAAGCTTTTATCTTATTTACAGTTCTGCTATAATACATTTGGACTCATTTCGTTGAAAATATGAATTTGACTCAATTTTGCATTGTCTGATTGTAATAATTAAATAAATGGGATAAAAAGGAAAATGGCCGCTCAAATGTGTAGCCAGTTATCGATCACTTGTAGGCCCATTGGGCCAAGCAACCGGCCCATATGGTGTCCTGGACTGGACATCTCCTATACTGCAAGATTTACCGTGTTTAATGTATGAGATTAGTTAGGAAACGAATGATTGAAGAGATTAGAGATGAGATGGGGCATAATTTGATTAGAGAGAGGTGGGTGAATGGGTCATAAGGAGCCTAGGCGCCAAGGCAATCCGACACGGTGTTGATGGCTCAGCTCAGCTGTTTCTTTCTCTTCTGCTCTGGCGAGATTTTGATTTTCCACCGCAGCCTGCATGAGGTTGTGGACGTGTGTGGCACTGGGGCTTAGTTCATGTCTTGTCCTAACTTGATTGAATCCAAGCTAAGCGTCAAGAACTGGAGTACTGTTCATCTACGGTAGCAAGTACAGTGGTACAAATGAATGAACACCGATATACACTATTCATGCTGTAATAAAATCCATGCGGCGTATTCCGACAGGCTTCAGCCGAGTTGGATCCAGAAACAGAGCACGGATCAGAGTCACTATTTCCAACCATCCGTTGCTCGACATGATGAAGAGCCTGTAAATAGTTCTGCAAAAAATACAGTCCTTGATCACAACAATGGAATTCAGTAGACAACAGTGGCCTGGTTATACCAGCATGCATATCGAGTAAACAGTAGATTGGGGACATTTGTAGCAAGGAACCGCTGAACGGCGCAGCATTGAGCACCAGAGTAATGTCAAATTCCAGTAGCATATATATCTTGACTCAATATTCAGTAGAATTAATAAAAATTCAACAAAGCAGTATCTGTTCTACCATCAACAGGCTACAGGCTTCACAACTACTCAGAGTCAAAGTACGTTACAGATGTAAACGAATAAGCCTGTTTCATATTGAATACATCTCGAGTGTTCCAACACCAAAGGCTGCTCACAAATGCCCAGAGCAAGCAAAACTGAATAGTATTACAAAAGGTGATAAAACATAGCTGAAACCTTACAAACATGTCTAAGAAATAAGCTTCGACTTGAGTAACTGTGCTATCCTAAATAATTGAATTAATCAGGGCCAAAAGCCATGGTAGTTGCCATGTATCCAATTTTTTTCCCGTTTGATATTATTGTGTATTGTTTCTAAGGGGTAACTACCACCATGATCAGGTGACTCTATTGCACCAGGAGGGAGCAAGCGCACCTCTAGTCAATCTTAACAGACGAGAAGAGGTAGTGGACGAAGTAGAATGAGAGCAGGAAGCCAATGGCACCAGTGGAGAGCATGATTGCAAGAGCCATGATCAGGGAGTAGCCAAGGTAGAGTGTTGCAGAGACTGGTCCACTCAGGCTCCTGAGGTCGAACACCAAGTAGTTGATCGAGTAGAGGAAAACATAGAATGCTACAGAACCTGAAGCAAAGAAGGCCTTCCACCACCATTTCCAGTCCTCAACGCATAGGTGCATGTAGGTTAGGACAAGAGAAACCTCACCACAGACTATGACCAGCAGGAAGAGGACAATGAACAGGAAGCCAAAGACATAGTAGAATCTTCCCAACCAAATGCTGGAGAGGATGAAGAAGAGCTCAATGAAGAGAGTACCGAAGGGTAAAGTTCCCGCACCGAGCACAAGCAGCCATGAGGGGAACTTATGCTCAGGGATCTCCCGTGGAATCTGGTTAGTGCGGACAGGGTAGTCAATGCTTGCTGCACGTGTGCCTAGCAAGCCTCCAATAAGTGTGAGTGGCACAGAGATGCAGAACCACAGGGCCAGGAGGGTGAAGAACAATGAGATGGGTAGAGCGCCAGTGCTCTTCTTGCCCCACAGAATGGAGTTCAGCACAGTGAGGATGATGAAAACAATGCCAGGGAAGAAGCAGGAAGTCAGCCAGGCAACAGATTTCCACCCTTCTGAGGTTCCTTTGATGGTCCTCCAAACACGGACACCAACATATCCAGCAATGATACCAAGGAAGAGGTAGAGAATGATCATTCCAGTCAGGAGCATTCCCCTGGAAGCAGGTGAGAGGAATCCCAGCGCAGCAAACACAATTGTAACAACTGCCATACCAGTGATCTGGATACCATCAGCAACCATAACACACAACAGCTTTGAGCAGCAGGGCTCTCTGAAGACATCACCGACAACAAGTTTCCATCCTGAGAGCTCCTCATTCATCTGAGCTTGTGCTTCCTTGTCCATCTCCTCATACCTTGTCAGATCTCTGCGGACAGTCCTCAAGAATATGACAAACACAATGCCAGCCAGGAAGAAGACGACCATCATTGAGTTCATGATCGAGAACCAGTGCACCTTGGCACCATCCATCTTCAGGTAAGCATCCCACCTTGATGGCCACTTGATGTTGCTCTTGACATACTCAACCTCATAGGTAAATGTAATCCGATCATTCTCATGGATCGCCTGAGATTTCTCAAGCTCCAATGGGCAATTCACGGAGTCAACCTTGTCGTACATCTTGAGCTTAGACATGGCCTCAGGATCACGCCTCACACTGCAAGGCACGACCTCAAATCCAACAATCTGGAACCCGCTCTTGCGGTCAGACTCAACCATTGCAACACCATCCTCACCTGTGACCACCACATCACCCTGCGCCTGGTATTGATGGACCAAAACTCTGAACTTGAGGTGGTTAATGATATAATCCTCATTGCTCCCTGTCGGGTTGTACCCAACTGGGAACCCAGTCCACTGGATTGTCACCCCGTTCTGCTCGGTGAACCGCATGACTGGCAAATTGTCCAGGACCATGTTGACCTGGTACAGATTCCGCGCCCTCTTCTTGAGCAGCTCAGCCTGGTCCTTGGTGAGCTGGTCCGTGGTGCAGAGGTATACAGATTCATTGACATTGACACGGAAGCGGTATGGCGAGTTGTCAATCTGGTCACCCATGAGGATCTCACCAAGGTTCTCAGCACTCTTCTTGACACCTTCCGGAGGCTTGCAGTATGGCAGGCTGTAGTAGCTGAAGGGCAGCTCAGTCTCAATGGAGGTGAGGGAGTTAACCTTGGCCCAGATCGCCTCTCCGGGGGAGTAGGTGTGCATGAAGGTGCCGGGGAGGTAGAAGGCGTGGACAGCCGGGTGCAGGCTCAGGAGCAGGACGAGCAGGGAGGCCGAGATCCATCTGGATGACGGCATCTTGGCGACCATTGCAGTGACGATTCTTGAGATCGCTCAATCAAGAACCTCACGACCTGCAAGCAAGTGTATAAAATAACAAATCAATTCAATTCCTAAGAAACTCTCCTTTTTTTTCTTTCTTTCATTGTCCCTCTTCCCCATGGATCAACATACAGCATACGAAATATAAAACTCAAGGATGGAATTAACATGTGCCATGGGGTTCAGTTGAAACCCCATAAACTTCTGTAAATAAACTGGTATCAACAGTCCACCGCATGAATAATGGTGGACACGGTGATCAATTCACATTTATGGGATCTAAACGCAGCAAACGAATCCGCAGCAAAACCGCGCGGATCGGACATTAAAGCATCCATCCCAGAATCAAGTACTCGTATTGCAGGGCGCAAGAGTCACAAGAAAGAAATGATTCTGCGGGGAACAAAACGAGCCTGCATCTAAGCGAACCAGTGTTCCCTTACCAAGGACTGAAGAAATGAATACAAGTCCTAGTGAACGGGGCGCCTGAATCTGGGCCAAGGCGCGAGGGGATGCAGGGTAGGAGAGGCCGCGAGCGCGGAGGCGCGGAGATCAGGGGAGGGAAGAGAAGCTCACCTCAGATCTGGATCGCGGCCGGGACGACGCAGGCGAGGTCAAAACATGGGCGCGCCCCCCTGCTCGCTCGCGCGCACCTCGAGATCGCGGAGGTGGAAGAAGAAGAAGTAAACGCTTCGCCGGCGGAATCGAGGAGCGGGGGGAGACGCGGCACGAACCCGCCAAATTTTATACCCGCCCTCTTCTTCCCCCTTCGTTGCGTGCAGCTTGCCGTGTGTTTGGTTGCGGGATGGGTGGATTGGGTTGGATCCAACCCTCATTTTGGGGACGGAGCCAACTCATCTTATTGTTTGGTTGCAGTTCAAATTTTGGGAACGGAGTGAACCCATCACATGTTTGGTTGAAGGAATTGGGAGTACGGGTTGGATGGCAACACTCATTCCGTTAGTGGGCCGTTAGTGGGCCCCACATGTCGGTCTCCTCTCTCTCCCCATCTCCTTTCTTCTTCTCCCGACGCGCCCCGCGCCCTGGCTGCCCGACCTCCTCGCCCCGCCGCCCCCGACGCGCCGAACCTCCCCGCCCCCGACGCGCCGAACCTCCCCGCCCCCGCCGCCCCCGACGCGGGCCCGCGCGCCCCCGCCGCCCCCGACGCGGGCCCGCGTGCCGCCGCCGCCCCTTCCCCGCCCCGCCGGACCTCCCCACCCCCGACGCGGGCCCGCGCGCCGCCGCCGCCGCTTCCCCGCCCCGCCGGACCTCCCCGCCCCCGCCCCCGCCGCCCCCGACGCGGGCCCGCGCGCCGCCGCCGCCGCCACTTGCGCCCGGCGGCAGGAGCGGCGTCGGCGGGCGAGGGGAAGTTGAGCTTGGCCCTAGGCCCGCGGATGTCGCGCGCGGCAGCGTCGTAGGCGACTGCGGGCGCCTCGGCGGAGGCCCTGCTCGGCGCCGGCGCGGCCAGCAGCTCCTCCTGCTGCCTCCTCAGCTTCCTGGTCGCGGCGCCGGCGGAGGAAGCGTTGAACCCGAGCGGCTTGCTCTGCAGCTCGTCGGAGTCCCCGTCGAACTCCCGGAACGCGGCCTCGAAGTCGTCGGCCCTCTGCGCCCTCCTCCGCCCGCGTGGAGAAGACGGAGGACACGGCGCTCCCGACGGAGAATACTGGGTTCGCTCCGTCCGCCAGTTTTGGAGGGACGCGGTGAACCCGCATCTACGTGGAATATTCCACTCACGGGACCACTCCAACCCTCCCACCCTCCATCCAAGCAACGCAAAAAGGGGTTCGACCCAACCCGGATGGACTCGTCAGTCCATCCAAACAGACGGTTAGATTTCTTTTCTAAATCCCTTTTCCACTGCTGCCATTTATATATATGTATATAATATATGGCGAGATTTATTTAAATTGTTTTGAGCAAGCGAGATTTTATTTAAATTTAAATGCTTTTTGCCTGTTAGGTCGTGGGCCATTCCGTCGGTGTGCGATGCGAGTGGAGGGTTTCGGCGCAGGTCCACGTTTGGGGATCCGTGCTTCGTACTGGGCCTCCGCGACTCGCTCTCCACGTGCAGGACGAATTTTTTAGCAGACTATGGGATCGTTGTTTGACCTGGGGTGTGTTTAGTTCCCACCAAATTTACAAACTTTCCATCACATCCATCACATCTCCTATCACATCGAAACATTAAATATAACAAATAATCCATGCATGGAGTACTAAATGTAGTTAAATAAAAAAACTAATTGCATAGTTTTGATGTACGTTGCGAGACGAATCTTTTGAGCCTAGTTAGGTCATGGTAGGACAATATTTACCACAAACAAACGAAAAGTGCTACAGTGACTGATGTGACTGTTTCTCCCTTTTTTCATCTCATCTAAATACAGCCCTGGGCTGGTTCGGCAGCAGGTTGGTAGGGAGCCTAACACTGGGGTCCTGTTTGGTTCAATCTAGAGATTCTAGATTACGCAATTCGAGAAAAGAATCTTGTATGCATGAAATGCTAAATGAAGTCTATTTATAAAATCTTTTTAGAGATGTGTATAATTTTTCGCGATGAATCTAATGACGGTAATTAATCGATGATTAGATACAGTGATGCTACAACAACTATCCTCTAATTACGCGGTCAAAGACCTAATTAGATTCTTTAGGATTCCTAGCGCGGGGTTCTGGAGTTAGTTTTCTAAACTAGCTTTGTCTAACATCGTAATTAGCGGTCAAAGTTTCCTAGTACACTAAGTACAGGAAACCAAACAGAGCCTAGGACGATGCCATGTGGGCCATCCAGGACCGGGCCGTGTTCTCTTTGCAGCCGCACCGTCGGTTCAATTATTTACTGCTTTTCTTCTGAGACAAGGTTATATTCGCTCTGTTCGGCTGGCTGATGGCTAGTACTGATTTGATTTGAGAAAAAAATATTGCTGCAGAACAGAATGATTTTCGTAAACAGAATGGTTTTCGTAGGAGCCGGTAACCTATCCCGTAGAATCAGGCGATCAGCGTACTGGAAAGGGAAGTTCATAGAAGTACACAGTACATTAAAATCGTGGCGCTTGCCTAACTGTTGGCACTTTGGCAGCAGGATCGCCGGCTCAAACCAGGTCAAAATTAGCTGGTTAATCGACGGCTCAAACGGGAGGGACAAATGGACAATGGAGATCGACAGTGCTTCTGCGCAGCTGCATTCGAGGCTGTCAGCGTAGAGGACATATGAGCCCATAGTCCCGTGTCCCCATCACCATCACACACACCATGCGTATGGCTGCATCGTGCACCCGCAGATGCTGCCTCACTCCAATCATGCACGAATTGACTTCAGAACAAGGACACCCTCAGACAACAACCCCAACACTCCCCGCCAGTGGAGATCCGATGAACTTCAGAGGTAGCAGGCGCGTCCATTGCCTGGTCCGGTCAGGCCATGGCGATGGATCCCCAACCTGCCGCCGTGACCGTGACCGGCTGACCGCGGATGCCTTGCTTGGCCACCACTCCCTTTCCGGAGGCAGCAAAAAGCTAGGCTTCTCAATCACGATCACACGCACACCCTCTCCCTCCATGTCCGCCGCTCATTAGATGGATCCCCTGCGTTTCTTAGCAAGCAAACCACGTTTGGTGGGAAAAAAAGGGGTCGGTGGAGTGGGGATCGGAGCACGGACCCGCGACGTGAACCGGCGAACGATCCGGGAGGGCAAAAGTTGGGAATAAACGAGGGGGGGGGGGGGGGGGGGGGGGGACAATGGTGAGTTGCATGAGCACGGAAAGGGGCACGTTCCTTAGAGAGGACAACCGCCTGGGAGCACCTTTCACATGAACAGCCAGCCAGATCACGTCTACCAAGGAAAGAAATCCAGAGGACCTGTGCGTCGAAAGCAAAGATGCAGGCACATGCCCGTCTCAACTGCATTGTAAAAATACTACTCATACTACTACATGACAGATCACCGGGAACTAAAAATCCATCTGGTGTATTTCCGTGCAGTAGAAGGGGTTGGCATGTACTCCCTCCATTTTCTTTTGGATGGCGTTTAGGACAAAAAAAAATGAACTATATCTAGGCTAAATTAGATGTCTGAAATGTCATCTAAAAGAGAACGGAGGGAGCAGTGATGTTAGAGATAGATCACGGCAGTCAACTTCAGCATTAGGTTTCTGGTACATCTTGTGTCTGTCTGGTTGTCATGAGTTGAGGGTGAGAAGAACAGCGCAACGCCAAGTGAAGAATTATTTGAGCAATAAGAAAAGCGGCAGCCAAGAATGAGACTTCTTTCCGGAAACAAAGAAAACGAAGGAGGTTGATACCTTTTTGTCAGGCCATTAACATAATAAAGGAACGTTCGAGATGACATTTCAGCTGCCGTCCAAGAAACTGGTCAGAAGTGCATGATAAAGAAAGAGGGGGCTCAAGTCGCCTAACATATAAATTTGACTGGCAGCCCATGAAAATGGGGTCAGGTAGCACCAAAACGTACAAGGACCTCACACTGTAACATGTTCGCCTAACAAAACACAGGTACTCGGCTTGACATGCGGAGAGTTGAAAAGTTCCAGTTTCACAGCTAAGCAGCAAAGGTTGAAATGAGATACTATTCTAGTATCAACTACCAAGCAAAATGTGGGAACATCTGCAGATCATTCCATTACTGTACCGATACACATATGTCACATCAGTTTGAGTAATTTGTAAGCATTTTATACAGTTCAAAAATGTGAGAATAGAACCTCGCGCGCGCGCACACAGACAGAGTGAGTGCATTCCAAAAATATCTTAGTTATGTTTATCACTGATTTCAGAATAACATAGCTAAGGGAAAGACACCTGAAAGAAACAAATCTAATAAAAGATAAAACTGAACAACTTGAAATAACAGTCTACACCGATTTTTTTTTTAAAAAAAACATTGTCTCTTTCATTCTAAAGGCTCAAGTAAAAAAGGCATGATTAATTATCAAACATAGACTAGATCTAGTGTTCTCTGGAATCTTGGGTAAGCACATAGCCGAAAATGGTGTGCATGGGAAACACAAGAAAATAGTTTTCCAGTTGCAACCCTACCATGCAGAGCAACCACATCACAAGCCACCAACAATATTGGTCGAGTCAGGACCTTTTGGGAGAGCATTTTCCCTCCATTCTCGAATGTCAGTCATTAGTTTAATTTTGAACTAACCAACAGCAAACATATGAGGACGGAGGTACTAGCAGAGAAGGGAGCAACAAGCTTAAAAGCACATATGCTGAAATATACTGTTCATAACAAGTACAATAATCTCAGTAATAAGCTACATTACGAACAGCACAAGTCTATAAAAGGCCGCAAGATGAAATGATCAAACCATTTGAGCTTGCAGGTCACTTTGATTAGAGACGTCCTTAGAGATTCCACAATATGAGGCCTTCAATCAATTTTGACTGATGAGAAAAGGTAGTGGACAAAAGAGAATGATGTCAGGAACCCAACGGTACCAGTAGCTAGCATAATGGCAAGAGAGACGATGAAAGAGTATCCAATGTAGAGCATAGCAGAAACTGGCCCACTCAAGCTTCTGAGATCAAACACCAAGTAGTTGATAGAGTAAAGGAACACATAAAGGGCCACTGTTCCAGAGGCGAAGAAAGCTTTCCACCACCACCTCCAGTCCTCCGCACAGAGATGCATGTAAGTAAGAACAACTGATACCTCAGCACAGACCACAACCAGCAAAAGGAGCACAACAAGGAGGAAGCCGAACACATAATAGAACCTTCCTAGCCAAATACTAGAAAGAATGAAGAACAGCTCTATGAAGAGTGTTCCAAATGGTAGAGTTCCAGCACCAAGTATGAAGAGCCATGAGTACTTCTTTGCAGGGATTTCTCTTGGTATCTGATTTGTTCGAACAGGGAATTCTATTGGCTCAGCCCTTGTGCCAAAGAAACCACCTAAAAGGGTAAGTGGCACGGAGACACAGAACCACAAGGACAAAAGACCGAAGAAAAGTGAGATGGGAAGGGCTCCAGTACTATTTCTTGTCCACAGCATGAAGTTTAACACAGTGAGGACAATGAAGACAATGCCAGGGAAGAAACAAGCGGTTGACCAGGAGACAGACCTCCATCCCTCAGACGTTCCTTTTAAAGTCCTCCAGAGCCTGACGGCAGCATATCCGGCCACAATTCCAAGTAACATATAAAGGACTATCATCCCTGTCAACAGCATTCCTCTTGATGCAGGAGACATGAAGCCAAACGCAGCAAAGAAAATGGTGACAATTGCCATGCCTAGAATCTGAACCCCATTTCCAATCATGACACAGAGCAGCTTTGATGAGGTTGGCTCTCTGAAGACATCTCCAACGACAAGCTTCCAACCAGAGAGCTCCTCATTCATCTGAACTTGGGCCTCCTTATCCAACTCTTCATACCTAGTCAGGTCCCTCCTCACCGTCCGCAAGAATATGACAAATACAATGCCAGCCAAGAACAGAATTACCATCAACGAGTTCATGATTGAGAACCAGTGAATCTTCGAACCCTCCATCTTCAGGTAGGCATCCCACCGTGATGGCCATCTGATATCACTGTTTACAAATTCAACCTCATATGTAAAAGTAATCTGCTCTTTCTCCTTGATCAATTGAGATTTCTCCAACTCCACAGGGCAGTTTACAGGATCGACTTTATCATACATCTTATGCTTCGACATGGCTTTAGGATCACGCTTCACACTGCAAGGAACCACCTCAAATCCCACAATCTCAAAGCCAGAGTTGGCATCACTGTCCGTCTCTGAGATCACTTCCATTCCTTCCCCAGTCCCAACAACCTTTACTTTGCCTCCTTCATACTTATGGACCAATACCTTAAATTTCAGGTGATTGATGATATAGACATCACTGGTGCCTTCTGGAATATAACCAACTGGATATCCCGTCCACTGAATGATCATTCCATTCTGCTCAGTGAACCTCCTCACAGGAAGATTGTCAAGAATCATGTTCACCTGGTACAGATCATGGCTTCGCTGCTTGAGGAGCTTCACATCAGCCTCATCAAGTGGGATTGTGGTACACAGATACAGAGATTCATTGACATTCACACGGAAACGGTACGGGGAATTATCAATTTGATCACCCATCAGAAGCTCCCCCAAGTTTTCAGCACTCTTCTTAATGCCATCTCTGGGACGACAGTATGGGAGGCTGTAGTAGCTGAAGGGCAGTTCTGTCTCAATGGAAGTGAGGGAGTTCACCTTTGCCCCTATTTCCTCACCTTGCCGATACGTGTGCATGTAACTACCTGGCAAGTAGAATGCCTCGCATGGTGCAGCAAACACTAGAAACACCACTAACAAAGTAGAGAATACCCAGCCTTTCACCATGATAGGCAGTTCAGGACAAACTTTGCCAATAACCTGAAGCAAGAGAACAACATCATCCATGCTCAGTATCTCCACATAGACATGCACACATAGTAAATGTGCAGCACCAAAAGTTAAACAGAAAAACACGAGGCAGCATGGCTTCTATTTACAAACAGAGAAGTTTTATAATGAAAAATAGCAGCAATCCACAGCCAATCCGACCAACAAAGCAAACTCTTAGAGGGCATGACGCCATGAAGATATTGACTACATAGAAATTACACATATATCAGCTGAAATAATTTGCATACAAAATTAATTAATTCCACAAGATGTTTGCCTGCCAAAACCATCCTCGGAGGCAGGATGGGAACCAGGCTGCAGGGGAAGACATAACGGAATAGGGTTCAGTTCAACCTACAGGACTTTTGCAAATAATTACACGGTTTACACCACACCTTGGCCCTTTGGTAGATTGATCTTGAACAGTTGCGCCCTGAATATGAGAACTTGACAGGGACGGTCTATTGGATTGAGTTAGCAGGACAACACGCAGTAACGTTCCAGATCCAGAAATCAGCACCAGATCTAGGCACCTCCCTCTCCAGCCATTAACAACAGAGACCAGCACCGACTGGATCTCAACCCTATGCTAGCCCCGTTACCAGTAGAGGGCCAGGAAAAGGAGGGCAGGGACAGGGAGAGAGAGGACAGCCAACAACCCCAAATCGAAGGTCGTGAAGAGAATAAGGAGAAATCGATCCGTACGAACCTGGCACGGCACCGGAGAGGTTGGCGGCGAAGCCGACGAGGAGGCGCTCGTCTGCGTGGGCAGCGCCGACGCCAAGCACGAAACAGTACAGCATCCAACTCGGAGTCCCAACGAACTTTCCGTCGCGCTACCCTGTACTGCTTCGCGAGCTTTAACTGGGCTGATTTTATGGACTTGACTTGTTAGTTTGTATGGGCCACGATAAAAGTGCTTTTTTACCACGCAGGTACTGAGCTGTGTGTCTGTGACTTTCATAGCCGGTTTAATGCATGCGGCAGCTGCAGAGTAACATTTTTCCGTTGCGCCACTCTCAATCGAGTATTTCGTGGTTCAATTTTGTTGAAAGTCGGAATGTAGACTGTACGGGGAAACTGTTTTTTTAGTAATACACAAATTCGATAGGCTATCCAAACAAAGATTTAAAAGCAGCACTCATTTTATTCCAGATTATAGGTTTGGGAACCAATGTACTAGAAAGGAGGTTTGGGCTTGGACTAAGATCAAGAGACCTGTAATTCAATTAATTGTGTACTCCCTTTGTTCTAAATATAGGTCGCTTTGATTTTCTACATACATAATATTCATTGTGTATGTAGACATAACATATATATATTGAAATATATAATAATTCTATTTGGGCCCTGGCTATTCCCCCTCAAGTAGCCCAAGTAGTTCTGGAGGAACCAAACATGATGGCTATTTTTGGGTTACTAGAACATTAGGCGCGCGATGCGCGCCCTACCATTTAAACTATCAAATATAATTAAATCAAAGGTAATAAAATGTACAATTAAACATAAGTAAACCAAAGGTAATGAAATGGCAAATGGTGTGCATGGTATATGATAAATTCAACACAAAATCATAGCACATGGTAATACATACATCATTAATATGCTAATATTTGAACAATGTGGGTACACTATCTCATCATAGGTGTCTCATATCCAGTGTGTTGGCGGGAGCTCGAGCTCGACCAGGAGCATGTTGCCAACGCCGCCCTCTGGCCACCAGCCAGGACCAACCCAACGTATTGTGCCCCTGTTGCCTTGCCTGCCTGCCGCTCCAGGCTACAAGTCATAAAAAGAGAGCTAAAGAAACTCAATCTTCCAATTGAATAAAATTATAATCCTCTCCAATTTTTATTCAAGTTGCCTCTTCCTTTTCGCTAAAATTACTTCTTAATAAACCATTACATGGTGCTTGTACTTTGACAACTAAAATCACATCCTTATGTGTAAGGTACGAATGTATAAATACATTTGCCTGCTACTATTAAGATTTTTTATAGGTAAATAAATAGCAGAGTTACATAGACTAAGCTGTGCAAATCCATGATTTGTACATGTCAAAGTGTTTAAATAGGAAATAAGCCAAGCAGTGAAGTGGGCAAATGCACAATATGCCCCCACTACCATGTTTTTCTATTATGTATGGCACTTTTTATTTCACCAATGTTACATACAGGAGAGCATAGCACGTTATACTATAACAAGTCAAGATATAGTGTATCAGCCAAAGACTGAATTTAAGGAAAGACGTACTCCTACATCACAACACAGCGCAAAAAAAAAAAAGAGTGCACCCTCACCACATCTCAAGGAAAGCTTCCTGCTACTTTGTTCAAAAGAAAGGGCAAAAGGAGCTAGAAAAGAGGGGAGAAAAGAAAAGAAAAGATAGGTGAAAAATTAGTCTACCTTGTTGGCGTTAGGGACCAACTCCTGCAACACCTTCACCCTGTCAGCTATCCTCTCCCTCTAGAGCTGCAACAAACGCGTACCTTCATCCTCTCAGCTATCCTCTCCCTCCGAAGCTGCAACAAACACATGGCGAGAGTGAGCAAGAAGACACGCAGAAGATGCACAGCTGAAGTATGAAAGTGATCAGCAAAGACTCATACAATTCGTCCTACAGTTCATCTCTAATTCTCTGCTGTATCTCAGTATCTGACTCAAATGGGTCAGTATCAGATGAACCTGACAGGATATCCAATTTTTTTCAAAGCCAATAGAGAGATTCAAGAACCATAACAAAACAAGAATGCCAGATTGAGTCTGCATATTTTAGTCCTACCACATATGTAAAGAGATTATCCTCATAATATAGAGATTCTATAACCTAAATGGATAAGCATGTGAGCACGTGGTTGCCCGCTATATATTTTGGAGAACAGTATTTTCCAGATAAAAGTCATCCTAGAACTTATGACAGACTCTTCCATGGCATTTCAGGAAGTGGCAAAATACAATTTCAGAAAGTAGCATTCATCTACAAGTTAAAATGCATACCGACCCAACCAACAGGCTTTGCAAGCTCCACAATTTTAATTTCCTGGAATCATTAGAAAATATATTGCAAATTATTTGTATCATGGCAATATTTTTCAGCCAGTTAGCTCATTATTCTGAGCACCATTACTTGCAATGCAGCAACTTTCTCCTGAAATGTCAGGTCATGTATCTGTATCTAACCTATAAACAAGGCATGTACACATACAGCCAAGTTACAATTACAGTATTACCATAATTTCAGTTTTTTTAACCAAGCTAAATAACAAGACAAAGTAAGAAAAAAATATTAGTCTTTCACATGCTTTAAAACTCAAGAATGTATGTCCACACTCAGCTCTCTGCACATAAGTCGGACCAATCAATCAACATGTATAATCTTGCCTAAAATCTACTGTAACTGATAAGCTTCTAAATATTGTTAAACGATGTCGTGGCCAAAAGGAGTACCTCGAGGTTGTGGAAGCCATCCCCAGGCCAGATGGAGATCTTGCTCAGCGTGTAGCTCTAGCCGAGCTTGAAATCCAAGTAGAGCGCAACAAGCTGCCATGGAACACAAAACAAATTAACCGCGAATCCCGTGAATCAAACAAGCCAAAAGGAATAGCATGCCTACTGAAGCAAGCACCTCCAACTGCACCTTCTTCTGGAACTGGATGTTCACCAGATGCGGCTGCGCACCGTCTTTTGGAACTGCATGTTCACCAGATGCGGCTACGCACCGTCCGACCTACGGCGGTGCTCGCGCTCAAGCGCCGCCCGCGCATCGAAGCCATCGTCAGCCCGTTGAGGAGGTGTGCGGGGGGCGGCGTGGTGTAACCGGAGGGGGTGGCGGGTGCTGTGGTGGTAGCGGCGGCGCGGAGGCGTCTTGGAGCTCGTCATGGTCGGAGGAGCGGGACAAGTAGGGAATCGTTGGCGTCGTGTGCCCAGGATGCTGCCCATGCCCCCTCCCTCCGAGCGGCGCCCTGCGCCAGATCTGGATCCCGCGGGAGCAGGCGGCGGTGGAGACCGGAGAGCAGAGGAGCGCCATCGGGGAGAGGCGATGGAGGTACGGCCGGCCGAGAGCGGCGAGCCCACCGGCTCAGCTCGGCTTCTTGTCCTTTGCCGACGATGGAGGGCAGAGGGGAGGCCGTGCGGCATAGGTTAGGAGGCAAGCGTGGCGCGGCCGACAGCGCCTCTGTCTCCCGCGCGCTGCCGCTACCGGCCGCGCTGCGAGCTGGTCGGCCGGTTCCACGCCGGCCCGTGGCGCGCGGAGGGGTGAGGGGCGAAGAGAGACGCCACCGGGAAAAAGGCGCCGGGAGAGAGAAAAGAGAGGAGGCGCCGCCGGAGTAGAGAGAGAGAGGAGGGGTTGGGGAGATGGGCGGCGTGGATCCTGCGGGTGCGGTGGCGGCGGAGGAGAGCAGGAGGAGCGCCGGCAGAGAGGGGGAAGGGGAGTTGGCGGCGACAGCGGGGAGGGAGAGAGCAGAGATGGAGAGAGAACGGAAGGGAAGAGAGAGGGGGTTAGGGTTTGTGACTTGGGAGGGGTTTACTGCAAAAGCGCTCTGCGGGGTTTTTTTTTTACAAAAACGATAGGATTTTGGAATTTTTTTCTTCTTTTTGTTGAAATAAAGATTAGTTGGAGGGTCTACTTCGTAAAGATATTAACGTGGGTAGGGATGTTCTGGGCTTTTTTTGCAATTTCTAGATAATAGAAGGTCTTTTTTTGCAAAATGTCCAAAACAAGGGCTGCTTGACACGCGTCACCTTTTCTCCGTGGGATGCGGCGGTAGGAGCAAACGGCAGTGGGTTTTAACCATTCTGATTTGCAAATAGCCCACCCAAAAAACTATCCCCCAAAGGTGCTATTTGAGGCTATTTCGGGTGGTGCTCACTGATTCTCTCACTTTCTATCTTAGGAAGTGGCAGCCCAATAAATGAAAAAATATTTTAGGAGCCAAATAACTCCTGGATCCAAACACCTCAAGGACTACTTCGTTATTTTCTTAGATTAAATTTTAACTCTCATAATAACTCCCGACTGAACCAGTATATTTAAAAAATCTAAAATGATCTAAATTAGAATAGAGGAGTACTATCTTGTATCTTGTGCGCATAGAGCAAAATCATTATCTGATCAATATAATATCTGCTAAATGCAAAACATTAGCTGATTAACACTTCTGAGGCTGACTTTAACAACGCCAGGCAAACACATTTTGCCTCTCCAACCTCTACTATTCACGCGAGGCATTCACTCCAACAACCGAGCCATACTCGAGAGGAAAATTGCGTCGGAGGAGAGAGGCGATGCAAAATTGCATCCCCTCTGTCCTCGAACGCATCTGCGGCCGGCGGGGCCCGGCGAGCCTGCGGGGAGGAGCAGGGGAGGAGACCGCGCGTGCCGCCCGCCGCTGCTCCGCCCGGCCGAGCGCTGCTCCGGCCCGCACCAGCGCGGCGGTGGAGGCCCGCGCGGCGCTCAGCGCGGCGGCACGGAGCTGCGCGCGAGCTCGCGAACCACCATCTGCCGAGGCCCCCGCGCTCGCTCGTCGTCGAGGCCTGCCGCGAGCCGCTGCGGCCCGGCAACGTGCCCGTTGTCGAGGCCTCCGCCGTCGTGCATGCCTCCACTGCCCCGCCATGGACTCCGCCGCCCAAATCCGCTCGAGCTCCCGCCGCCGAACCTTCATTGACCTCGAGTCATCGGACCTCTATGGACCTCGAGCCATCGGACCTCCATGGCCCCTCCATCGACCTCGAGCAGCCGAATCGAGGGGGCCAGAGAGGGAGGGGCCGGCCGGGACGGAGGAGCCGCTGTGCCCTGCCCCTGATCTGCCCGGGAGGGAGGAGCGGCAGGAGCTTGGGGAGGGGGTGCCGCCAGCGGGCTCGGGTGGGATGGCCGAAGGAGGCGAGACGCAATCCGATTTGGAGACCACCAAAAATGTGTGGGCAACGTATCTACTATAGAGGATGCAAAACGAAGGAATGCATGTCAATTTTGTGTTATCTGGTTGAAGTCAGTCTGACGTTGTTAACTTATTGTTAAACTTGTCAGAGTGGGTGCCAGTCTCCTCAACCGACATCTGGGGCCCACGCTCAGCGCCCGCGGTGGACCCTGCACGTGAGCGTCGGCGCTCGGTGGCTACGAAAGCAGTCACGCAACGCGGGCGCGCGGCGAGCGGAGGGAGCGAGGCAATCGCGACGCAGCCTCCCGCCACACACGGCAGCCCCGCTGACGCCGGGCCCCGGAGCAACAAGAACTGGGAAAAAGAACGCCGCCGCCCAGTACCCGAGCGCTAGCGGCAAGGCAGCAAGTAATAGGGGGTGGGAGGAGTAGGCGGAAACGAAGCAACGGAAGCGTAAGCGTTAGGAGACGGGCGCCGAGCCGAGGGAAGGGAGGCAAGCGGAGGCCCCCGCTCCGATCACACCAAACGCTTCGTTCGTGCTGCTGTCCCCCGCCTCCTCTCGCCGTGATCCCAGGGCGGCGGGGTCGGTCTCGCCGCGGCCGCGGAGGCGACCCTTTTAGTTTGACGCGCCACCGCCATCCGACGCCGCGATCCAGATCCAGGTACCCCCTCCGTGGACTGCCCTTGCTCCTCACTTCATCCCTCCTGTCGGCGTCGGCGTCGTCCCCGGCCCCCGGGGGGACGCCACCGGCGTCACGGCGTGGACTGGAGATCCGATCCATGCGAACCTGAGTGATCCTAGGCACCCCGATCGCTCGTTTTCTCCGCAGAATCTCTCCCCCTTTTGTTCGTTGTGAGCTCTGGAAGTCGAATATTCGTCGTTCTCCCCAATCCATTCATTTGGCTGCTTGTTTGCAGCGCGGTGGAGTTCGTACATATGGGTGGTTTGGTTTATATTTCCCAATTTTATTTGCGTGTTCAACTGAATCCGCACAGCCTTGTTTAGTCCGCCGCTGGCTTTGTACCAGAGAAACGCACTGCGAAGACACTTCTGTGAATTCTAACCTGTGCATTTGTACTGTTTATGGCAGTGTGGGGGTTCGTGCCACTTGTATCTGTATACACGGAATCAGTGATCGGGCAGAGTGATACGAGGAGGGAGGGCCTGACCGTTTGAGCTGCTTTTGTAGAGAATGTCAGGTATGGGCGTATGGCCAGGTGCTCGTTGCTATATGCATTTAGTTTTAATGAATCCATCATAGGATGCAGCTAATGTTCTGGGGTTTTCCATGCTCTGTTACAGAGGGGAATGCGGATGGCATCGAGATATTGATCGGTAATGATGAGAGGAGGGACAGAGCAGATGCCGAGATCTCAGAGGACGAGCCGAGGCACACGAAAATGCGGGCGCTGAGGAAGAAAGCACTGCATGCATCGACAAGGCTGACACACTCGCTGAAGAAGAGGGGGAAGAGGAAAGTGGACTGTAGAGTACCAAGGATAGCGATAGAGGATGTCAGGGACGCTGAGGAAGAGCAGGCGGTGAGCTCGTTTCGGGAGATTTTATTTGCTAGGAGCTTGTTGCCAGTCAAGCATGATGATTACCATATGATGCTTAGGTTGATATCTGTGGAAATGTTCTCATAATGTTGGTTTCAGTTGTGACGTTCCAGTTATTGATCGTGTGACCAATCTGTGGTGCAGATTTTTAAAAGCGAGGAAGTTTGACTTTGAGAAGGCAGCACAGATGTGGGCAGACATGCTGCAGTGGAGAAAGGAGTTTGGGACAGACACAATTTTCGAAGTAGGATGCTGTTCATTGTAAAAATTTTGATCTCAGAATTATGAAACTTTGCAGATATTTTGATGCATAGCTGTATGTTTTCTAAGATTGTCCCGCATATGATTCTGCAATACTATGTGATGCATACTAATGTCAGCTAACTCTACTCCTTGAAGGATTTTGAATTTCATGAGCTAGAGGAGGTCCTGCAATACTATCCCCATGGTTATCATGGGGTTGACAAGGAAGGAAGGCCTGTATACATTGAGTTGCTTGGGAAAGTAGAACCCAACAAGCTTGTACAAATTACATCAGTGGAGCGATACATTAAGTATCATGTGCAAGAGTTTGAGAGAGCTTTCCGTGAGAAATTTCCTGCATGCTCAATTGCTGCCAAAAGGCACATAGATACCGCAACTACAATATTGGATGTCCATGGCGTGGTATGTTCATTGCCTAAACTGTTTTGTTAACCTCATTCCCTGCTTTCCTTTACAATACCGTCCTAGTAGATTCACTTTCTTAATCTTATTTTTCGACTTATTTGTTATTCTTGCATGATATATCTCTAGTTCAGATATCAGGGGATTCAGAATAGCCCCCCCCCCCCCCCTTTCAGTTACAGTTCTGAGTTCTGACAAGATTGTTGCTCAGAGAAACATAGAATCCTTGGTCATGCTATTTTACAAATACAGCAATTTGATAAATCTCCCTGTAATTTGATGTGAATTTTGAGCAAATGGACCCTGGATTGAAAAATGACCAACTTTTGTAGGTTTTTCAATCTCCATAATGTATATGTCTATAGTATCAAACCTACTATTTTGAGGAAAAAAAATGCTGCTGTAGATTTGCTTCTAATACTTGGTCGACATTTTCAAATGCCTGGGGTTTAAATCCACCTGTCAAAAAAAGAACCATCAGTGGAGCTGCAGGTTAAGTTCCTTTGTACTACTGATGCTGGCAGAACTGCATTAATTCATTAGCTCTGCTACTTCATTCCTTTTCCGTTTGGCATATCTGAATATATTATATTTCTGGTAAATTATCTTTTCTTGTTTAGCATCTTTGTGCTGTATGCACAATTGTTTAAAACTCATCTTTAAGATTACACTATTTTCTTTTTTATGTTCTCTGTGATATAGGGCTGGAAGAATTTTAGCAAGATTGCGAGGGATCTGGTGCGTTGCATGCAAAAAATAGATGGTGACTATTATCCTGAGGTTAGCCTTAATAATGTGATGATTAAATATATCATGTTTGAAACCATTCTGATTACAAGCATGTCACAAAATTATGCAGACACTGCATCAAATGTTTATCGTAAATGCTGGACCTGGTTTCAAGCTGATATGGAGCACTGTGAAGGGACTTCTTGACCCCAAGACATCATCTAAAATCCATGTACTGATTTTGCAACCATTTGTAGTTCACTATCCATGTTTTCATCTTTGCGTGTCTTGATACCAAGACTTTGATTTCAGGTTCTAGGAACAAAATATCAGAGCAGACTTCTTGAAGCTATTGATGCAAGGTTGGTCATTGCTTCTTTAAAGATTTGTTTTATTGGTGAAGCTATATGCAAAGCTTAAACAAAATTTATCTTCAGCCAATTGCCTGAATACTTTGGTGGATTGTGCGCATGCCCTAACCATGGAGGGTGCCTGAGGTCCAACAAAGGCCCTTGGAGCGATCCTTCAATCATGAAGGTAAATTCATGAATCATCTGATGCCCTCTTACTGTATCGTAGTCTGCTAGTTCTTAAGGGACAGCAGTAGTTTTAACTTATCTATCACTGCTGTTGATTACTTTATTTTCTATTGTAGCTTGTACATAGCATGGAGTCATTGAGAGAAATTGGGCAAGTGTCTGATATAGAAGAAACAGTTACAGGGTCTGTAAGATTGCGTGCTCTCAAGGCAAGCTTACCAATCTTGAAGTCTCATATTGCTCAATAAGCCATTCTGTTCTCCAATTTTGACATTGAATGCGGTTCTCCTGCTTCTTTCAGTTACCAGAACGAATTAGTGACACATCAAATGCTGAATCAGGTTCAGATGTCGACGATCTTGGATCCCCTGTGGCTCCTGAGCATGTTGAATATCCTAGTTTGGCGCCAGTTCGTGAGGAAGTAAAGTCTTGCTCAGTTCTGCCACCCTTTATTTTAACATCGGACTGTTTTCTTGGGTTTACCTTGGACTATGTAGCTTTTAGCTTGCACATTTGAACTAGCAAAAGGAATTCCTTTGGACGCATGCTTCCGTATTAGCATGTTTTATAACTTTTTTGTTAGTTCATCTCTGAATATTTACCTTGTAGGCGAGGGAATCAGGATCTACGACTTACAGTGGTTCTGATGGCACGTCTCATATGGCGGATAAAGTAGTAAGATCCAATCAAAGATACAATGCTGCTGGAAATGAAGCTAGACAGTTTAATGGAGAACAACGTTCCTTAGTAAATGGGGCTTTGCCTGCGACAGGTATCCATTCAAAATCTACATGATTGGGTTAAGCTATATAAAAAAAATTATTATACACTATGATTTCTTCAAATCAGTTGTATCACAGTGATAGCCAGTCTGTCTGATGCTTAAAGTTATGCGTTCAAACCAGCAGGTCGGCGTGCCCTGAATGATGGTGTGGGCAATGCTGATGATGGGGTCTTGAAACATTTATCAAGAACAGTCGTTGCTGTATTTATTAAAGTACTCTCTTTTTTGCGGTTTTTCATTCGTCGGCGACAACACCTGGAAAATGTCCGTCCACATACTGCAACTGTGCCCAGTAATCAGGCAGATCTTCAGATAATTAGGGAAGATCGTGTGAACCCTTGTCTGGAGCGTCTTGATCGACTTGAGTCAGTGTTTAATCAACTGAGCAGAAAGCCTCCAGAGCTTCCGCAGGACAAGGATCGGGCCATACAAGATTCTTTTGACAGGATAAAGTCCATTGAGTATGATCTGGAGAAGACAAAGAAGGTAAACCTATGTTTTATGGACCTTATGATGCTTTGAATTTCTTCGAGCTTAAGCCTTGATGGCTATAGCTCCATCATACCTTTATAGCACAATTTTTATCACAAACAAAATCTTGCTCAGTCTCAAGCATAACTCTGGACATTGCAAATTGAACTTGTATAAGACAGTTGCTTTTACAAATTTACTCAAAATCTGCCAGTTTGGATGCTAAAATTTGACATGAAAGGCTGACTCATTGCTGCATAGTACAAAGCGAACTACAGGGACCATGCTGTTGTAAGCTTTAGTCCTTGTTGGATCATCTTTCATATGGTCCTACTGGTTATATCTTTAGGGCAACGTTGTGGGAACCCAGAAGTCTATATTTTATTAACACCTCTTGGAAACACATTTTCTGATGATCTCGAGTTTTCCTTTGTGTATGTATCTTATATCCTGCAATTGTTCCAGACTACCAGTGTGTATTGAGGGTAGGTTTTTGCTATTATTCATCAGATAGCTGTTTATTATTTGCTCTTGACTTAACTGATAACATATTTTCCTTTGTTCCCATATTTCAAATGAACATGTGCTTAGGTGATCCTTTTTTTGGTCTGTGCCTTCAGGTATTGCATGCAACAGTTATCAAACAAATGCAGATGGCTGAGACTTTGGAAGCTGTGAAGGAGTCTGATCTTAGGGTAAGTATATCATAATTATGTACTTCCATCATCCTGTCCGCATTGAGTGTTTTTCTTCAAATCCGTATGATGCAGTTTAATTAGACTTTGATAGAGCTTTAATGTCTGAAAGTGACACAACCACATCATGTGTACTCATGCATGGTTCACATTTTTCTGCCTGAATTAGCATATAAAATAGATGGTTCTGAAATCATCCTGCAGATTATAATAATTTTATAATTTCAAAAAAAATTATAATAATTTTATTTGTCTACACTGATCTTTTTTTGTTCTTTTGGTGCAGAGGAGGAAATTTTGTACATAATACACCTAATTGCAATGTACAGAAACAAGAAAACAAGTTGGCGACTTACTAATATCTGATACCCGACAGAATCAAACAACATTGCTTTGTACATGGCTGCCCTGGTCTACAGAGATGAGCAAATAGCGATGGCATCGTAGCCTCAATAACAACAGATAGTTGTCGACCTGTACACTGAGGAATATAGTCAAAAACAGCATCCTGGAAAGTGCCCAGACACCGTCCAGTTTCACTCATAATTCAATCCATTTTTTGGTTTATTACTCCATACATCTATCACACTTTCATACATCTGTTTCGACTTAGTGGTGTTGACCGGAATCAGCGGTGAACACGTCTAAACCTATTTCCGTCACGTCCAATGGTCAGGTCTTTGCTAGTTTGCATTTATACACCGTCAGCATGTCGAGGAATGATGTTCGCCCGAATCATGAGCTGTCTGGCAGTCGAAGATGCATCGAACTGAGCTGTCAAGTACTCCATCCGTCCCAAAATAAATACAATTTTATGGTTCAAAATTTGTCCCACAAATAATACAATTTTGACCAAACAACCACAAAAGACAAGAGTCTTTGGAAATTCTTGTATAAAAGACAAGCCAAAGTTTAGATTTTTTTTACAAAAGACAAGGAGTAATTTGGTAATTTGCACGTTTGTGTGTTTGGTTTTAAAATTGCATTTATTTTGGGACGGAGGGAGTAGACCACAGCCGGATGTCAGATGGGAGACGCCGGATTCTGGCAGAATAGGAGACCTGGGCAGCGAAGACGAGGATGGGTGAGCCGTGAGCGCGCACATGTCCGTGAGGAAATGGTCGCGGGAAGGCCCAACCACGAAGCATCCGAACCTGTCGCTGTGAGCATGTGTAATTTTTTCTTGCCCTCTGACCCAGGGTGTTATCAGTGTCCCATTGATTGGCACGCTGACGTATGCTTATAGCAAATTACCCTGCCCCGCCTTGCCCAGTTTTTACTAAGGGCATGTTTAGTTCAGCAGTATCCGTCACATCGATTTTTTTATATATGCATGGAGCAGTAAATGTAATTGAAAAATAACTAATTACATAGTCTAACTGATTACCACACGATGAATTTTTTAAGTCTAATTAATTCATAATTTAATATTATTTGTCAAGTAATAACGAAATGTACTACAATAATAAAATCTAAACTTTTTTACCAACTAAACACACTCTAAAAAAATAGCTTTATTATATTATATGCTCCCCTGGCAGACCAGTTACTGCATCAATCTAGAGTAATCTGCTTGCCTCGATGTGAGGTTTACACCTTACATTTGTGTTTAGTTTGCGAAAAAGTTTGGATTTTGATAATGTAGCACATTTTGTTGTTATTTGATAATTAATATTTAATTATGGACTAATTAGGCTTAAAGATATCTCGTATGAATCAATTATACTGTATAATTAGTTATTTTTTAACTGCATTTAATGCTCCAGGTATATATTCAAAGATTCGATGTAATAAATGTTTTTTCCCGCCAACTTTCGCTGACCTCTTCAGCTATCTGTCCCATCAGGAAACTGCCGTATACGAAATACAGTAGCAGGCAGTAGGTCTCCAAGACTGTGTTTAGTTCCCAGAAAAAACACTGTAGCTACAATGACCTAACTAGGCTCAAAAGATTCGTCTCGCAACGTACATCAAAACTATGCAATTAGTTTTTTTATTTACCTACATTTAGTACTCCATGTATGAGTCATTTGTTATATTTAATGTTTCGATGTGATGGAAAGTTTGGAAATTTTGTGGGAACTGAACACAGCAAAAAAAAAAGAATTGCTGTAGCAGGTAACGCAAGCGTGTGCTTCGACCCTCGAGCCCTTCCTCTCGCCGTGGCTTCGCCGTCCCTCTCCAGCCCGGAGACATATCCTATGCAATCAGCCAACTCGTGCAATCCGCAAATATGAAACATCCGATCTCAATCCAACGGTCGCTGCTATTTTGCACTTAAACCCCCCGCACCTCATCAGCGCCGGCACTCCCTCACCCATCGCCGGGGACGGTTCTCCACTCTCCCCACCTCGAGCGCATCTCCCTCCCCGGCGCCTCTCTCTGCTCCTCCTCCCCGGTGCCTCCCTCACCGCACCGGGCGGGCGCGGAGCAGGGGCCCCGCTGCCCCTCCCCTACTCGCTCTGCACGAGCGCACGGACGACGCGACGGATGATGGCGAGGCGGAGGGACGCGCCACGGCCCCACTCCCTCCCTCCTCCTGGCGCCGAGCTGCAGTAGCGCGGCTGGGGCGGGTGGCTGCGGCGGCCGCGGCCGCGGCCCCTGCTCCCTCCGCTCGCACCGGCCGCGGTGGTGTGGCGAGCAGGGCCGACCCCTGCTCCCTCCTTCGTCGGCGCTCGAGCTCGGCCTGCCTCGACCTCCGCTATCGCGGCGGCGGGACGCCCTCGTCAGCGCACAGGGCCGCCTCCCTCCGCGCGGGGCCTCGCCGCGGCCCCCTTGCCGCGCGTCCTCGCCGCGCTCCCTGCGCGCGCGGGCTGGCCGACTCCTCTGCTCGCCGTGGCGTCCTCCGCCCGGCGGTGGTCCTTCCTCCCTCCGCCGCTCGCCCCATCCCGCGCGGCCGCAGAGGAGGAGCGGGGCGCGGCACGACGACGACGCTGCGGCGCGGCCATGGAGCTCGCGGCCTCCCATGGTGGCGCGCGTCCATGCCTGAATGCCTCCGCGGCAGGGCGGGGCGGCCGCAGCCGCGGCGCGGCGGCCACGGTGAGGCCAGACCTCCCCGCACGGGGCGGTGCCTTGTGGCGAGGCGGGGAGCAGCTCATCGTGGTGGACGGGGAGCAGCTCGTCGCGGCGGAGGAGGCCGTCGCGTCCTTGGCGTGCGCGGGCGCGGCGGCTTCCCCTTCGTCTCCCTCGCCGGTGGGCATGCGGAGGCACCGGGGAGGAGGAGCAGAGAGAGGCACCGGGGAGGGAGATGCGCTCGAGGTGGGGAGAGTGGAGGACCGTCCCCGGCGATGGGTGAGGGAGTGCCGGCGCTGATGAGGTGCGGGGGGTTTAAGTGCAAAATAGCAGCGACCGTTGGATTGAGATCGGATGTTTCATATTCGCGGATTGCACGATTGCATGGATAGGCTAATTGCATAGGATATGTCTCCCTCCAGCCCAGCTAGCCCCAACGAGATCCCAGCGCCACCGACTCGCCGTCACCCGTCATACAGAGCGAAACAGAGGGAAAACCCACCGAACAAACCGCGTCGAGTCCTCCTAATCCCGCCCGTGCCCAGTGTCTCTGGCGGTCTGGCCCCTTCCAAGCTCAAGCTCCACCGCCCCGCGGCGCGACACTAATTTAGTTGGAGCAGTAACGCCTGGGCTCGAGCTTGCGAGCACCACCACCAGCGCGGACGTCGTGGCGCGCATGTGGGCGGCCTCTACATCCCGCGTCCCACCTCCACCGCCTTCGTTGCCGTCGGCCTAGATCCAGCACGCTCCCGAGCTTCCATTCCCCCCGAGGCCGCCACCTTCCGGCCGACAAAGCGTCGGCTGCCGCGAGTTCCTGCTTGCGGTTGGGAGAGAGAGGCGCCGCGATGGCTGCGGACCGCCGGCTCCTGCTGCTGCTCCTCTCGGCCGCCGCCCTTGCCGGGGTGGCCTCCGCCGCTGGCCCTTTCTTGTCCGGTGAGCGCGAGCGTGTTCTTGCTTAGCTGTTTCTTGCTGACCCTTTGGCTTTTCCGTTGCGTAGCGGCATCTCCTGATGGGTTGGTTCTGTGCAAATGCTGGCTAGCAGATGGCGTGTTCCAGGCGAGCGCCGGATCTACGGGCAGGAGCTTGCTGCAGGCCAAGAAGAGTACGTTTCCATGCGTTTCTTGCTCATTTCCCATCCCTTAACGCGTGACGTGATTGATTCGAGTCAAGGTGCCTGGGGGTCAAGCTAGGAGGGATTCGATCTGAAATTGGGAGCGGGCCGTTAGATGCAGTGTTTAGATTTTTTGCTGTCGCCCTAATCCTCACGACCCCGCCATTTCCTGCGCAAAGCGAATCAGCATCCATTAGTATAAACTAATTCGGGAAATCTTAGGCGCACGTAACTGGCAATTAAAGCAGCATCTAGGTAGCTCTTGCTACGTTGCATATCCCAATCTTATGGGCAATGGTGTTATCCAGTTAAGCTGAAAAGGGGCGGAACATCCTTGCTATCAAGCATTTGAATTGAAGGGAAGCGAACAAAAATCGAAGGGCTTCAGCCTATTGATGGCACGTCGGGGGCCGGGGGTGGGGGGGGGGGGGTATATCATACATAGATCAACTCTGGAAAGTAACACAATTTAATTAATTTAAGATGATGCCAGACGGCATTAGCAAATGCATCTGATGGTGATGGTCTGAAGGGGCAGGGGGCGCATTCATCTTGGTCTAGTGCGTGCTGCCCGTTGCCGTATGCCTCCAATGAGAGCAACATGCAGGCTTGTCAAGTGCCAACTTGGTCACAGGAGGCATCTCAATGTTTCATTGGCAGTATCACCTTGACATGAACTGGAGATCAATCTCTCAGTGGTACAACCGTACAAAAGGTGCATATATGGTTATGTTGTTCAGACTTCAGAGGGCATGGGGCTTCTTGACTTGGGGAACAAAAGGAAAGCTGGCCACTGAATTTATGATCCCATTTCAGGAGTATTGCCAGGAATTATCTCTTTTTGCACCTTTGACCACTAATTTAGAATATTGCCATGTGTTGGTTTGGGGGTGAAAAAAATTCGCGAAAACTTTTTGCACCTTTGACCACTAATTTAGAGTATTAAATAAAGTCTAATTACAAAACCACCTGCAGGCCCCTGATAAATTTGTGAGACCAATCTAATAAGGCCTTTGACCGCACGATTAGAGGATGGTTACTGTAGCATCATTGTAGCAAATTATGGATTGATTACCGTCATTAGATTCGTCGCGAAAAGTTACATTCATCCCTGAAAAGCTTTTACAAATAGTCTACATTTAGTACTCCATGCATATAAGATTCCCTTCTCGTGAAATCGGGTACTGTAGAAACCAAACATAGTTATTACCTAGGATTTAGGAGCAATCAAAATGTTATTACCTGAACTTGATGCTTGATACTATGATACTTTCGTTAGACAATTTAAATTCATATCCATGAATATTCATCCCCAGTCCTAACCATAACACCAATAGAGCAATAGAGATCCTGAAATGAACGAAGCATATCGCCAAGTTTGTGCCCTGTGATGGTGAAGCAGGAACACCTTTTCTTGTACAACTGAACTGTTTAGAGAGAGAGAGAGAGAGAGGCGGGGGGGGGGGGGTATGTGACCATGACATTATGTCCTAGATGGCTATGTTGGTCCTGGCAATAATCTGCAAAAGGACCAAGTTCTTCAAGGCAGGTCCTGATTGCATATTTTTATGACCTCAATTCAATTAGCAATACATATATATTGCTGACATTGAGTGCTGAGTAAGATGAGCCCATCTCATCATCTAATGTATTCTGCCCCTGACACACCGCTAGTCATGTTCCATACTTCTTGTACTTGGTTTTAATTTTTTATTTATTTGTACCCATATATGTCAGATTGCGCCATGAACTTTGAGTTTCAAAACTACACAATCATCACAAGCAAGTGCAAAGGGCCAAAATTTCCTGCCGACCAATGCTGTGGGGCCTTCAAGGAATTCGCATGCCCGTTTCGCGATTACATCAATGATGACAGCAGCGACTGTTCATCAGCAATGTTCAGCTACATCAACCTCTATGGCAAGTACCCCCCAGGTCTGTTTGCCAACATTTGCCGTGAGGGCAAGAAGGGGCTTGAATGCACAGATGCCCAGAGCGCCGTCACTGCCAATGGCAGCCAACGAACCCGAAGCAGCTCGCTTGTTTTGGTTACCCTTGTGTGTGGATTGATAGCATTGTTGTTCTATTGAATGATGATGCCTTCAATTTCGCCAAAGTTGGTGTTTTTATAACTGATGAGGCTCAAGTTCATTCTCTGCTCCTTGTGGGTGGGTCTCAGAGTTTCTTCCTTTTGTGTAAAGTCTTTCTCAATGTAATTTATGACAGATTGCATATTCTATGGTCTTCCACGTGTCGATGCCGAATTACAACGTTGAGACTCAATCCACTGTACCATTGTATTGTGACCGTTACATTAAATTAAATTAAATTCATACCATTGATTCTTGCGTACACCTGTGAGACTGGTCTTTTTTTTTCCCCGGTTAGAGGAAAGAAATTGATCGTTCACCGTACCATGCTTATGTCCCTCCGCAAAATGTAGTGCTTGTATCTTAGTAGATACTACTGTTGCCATCTCGTCAAAAAATGACTACAGGTTTCTCAAGCTACCCGCCACATGACACTAATGTAACACACTCATGTCCTTCGGAACGGAAGCGAGCGGGCGGGTTATGAGGGAGCGCAGCAATTACATATTTAAATAAATCGTCGGATGTTAGAAAGTTTTGGTGAATTTGATTAGCAATCCGTTGCAGCTATAACGGGCAAGTGGCAACCAGCTAGCAGGAGAAGAAAGCGACCCCATGATCAAGATAGGATACGGCCGAGACGCGTCGAGGAAGCCTCTCATTTCAGGCGCACGCGTCTGAGCAACAGCACCACCCGTCCCCTAATCTATCTATTATATAAATATTTAAATGTTAGAAAAAGTCGCCATGTTCGTCGAGAGAGACTAGAAATTCCCGTTAATCTAAAAAAGAGAAAAACTTAGACCGTTGAATTTTACGAAGATCCAACGGTCTATATTATCCCATGTTTGCATATTATATTAAAAATATCCACACACGATAAAATGTGTGTATTTGCTATTGTAGTCGGACACCTGAACTAGGACTCAATTAATATCGAGAAAGGTAGTATAGTTCGATTCTAGGCAGGGTCATACTAGGACTCGATCAAGGCAGGATCAAGGCAAAATCGTACTAGGACTCTGTCAAAAACAAAGGTAGCTTGCTTCTTTTTCTAGGTAGGATTAAAAAAAATAAGGAAAAGTCACATCATAAAATATGTCCGTTTTTAAGTCCATCAAAGTTTGGTTCCTCAGGTCCAAGGCCACCTCTGCCCCGCATATTCTCACGCTCGGTATATAAATAGAAGGCTAAAACAATTGGTACAATTAATTTTGTCTTACATAGTTATTCCTAGCTGAAAGAATTTCTCTATTGTTTCTCAACCAGATCTCTCAAACAACTGGCCTCAGAAATTCATCAACTGAATAACAAGTATAGTGTTAAAAGAAGCCACCACGTTTGCTGAGAGAATCTAAAAATTCTCACGTTAATTTAAAAAAAAGAAAAAATTGCACCGTTGTATTTTATGAAGATCTAACTATCTGTATTATTCTAAAGAATCTATATCACATAAAAAACTATATTGAATTAAAATTTTGTACTTCCTATTTCCTATTAGACTCGAGCTCCATTGTTTTATTACACTCGGACTCTATTGTTTCCGATCTAAAAAAAGACTCCATTATTTTCGTGGCGTAGAATTCGTAAGGCAGCATGCTTTTTTAGATGGGAGCATGTGTTGTAGCATTCACGCACTGTCTGTGACTTTTGCGGTCTACCAATCTCAAATTTGATTAGTAGGCTTTGCAGCCCTAAATCTGGCCATAGCAGAGGATTACATGGCATGCTCTCGCTCAGCAAAACGATTTGAATACGACCGTACTCCATCCTAGCTATCTAGCAATAGGAATATGTACATGGCAAATATGGCGGAACAAAATTAACTATAATTTGATAGATTGAAGACCCACTATTTACACAATAGGATAAGAGTCTTATCAAGCTGAGGGCATCGATGGTGTGCTGCTGTGATCAGCGGCATCACTAGAAAAACAATTGACATCTATCTACAATATTAATACGAGAGTGTTAAAAGAAGTCACTATATTTGTGGAGAGGGTTTAGAAATTCTGACGTTAATTAAAAAAGATAATGATATACTCCCTCTGTATAGAAAAAGAATGTTGTTTTGGATAAGGTCTGAGTCAAACATTGGGAATATAAATCATGAATAATTTTTAAGTTATTGAGTTTGAAAAAGTGAAAGCCATATGAATAGATTTTTTAAAAAAAGCACTTTCATAAAAATATACATATATCACTTTTGAACAAATATTTTTATAAAAATAAGCGGAGGGAGTACACCGTTAGATTTTATGAAGATCTAATGGGCTAGATTAACTCGAAGAGAAATTTCCACGTTAATCTAAAAAGCAAAGGATTTACACAATTAGATTTTATAAAGATTTAACGGCCTAGACTTATTTGAAGATAAATTCCATGTTAACCTAATAAAGAGAAGGATTTAAACGGTTAGATTTATAAAGATCTAGCGGTTCATATTAATTTAAAAAATCCATATTTACATAGACAAATTAGAAATTAAAAAAATAGGATAGACCAAGCTTATAACGTCAAAGATTTTTCACAAAAGATATGGAAATTCATCTTTCATCTATGTGCTATTCAAGTCAAAATGTATTGCGTTAGGAAATAGTATTATTGGTTTTTCTCAGCGCCATGGGAATGGGTCCCCTTAGCTCTAGACAGATCGGGGGTAGATAGACACAAGGCCATTCAAATATATATATCGGTGTATATTAGTATTAGGAAATAATTTGATTTGCAATTTTATGGACAAAAGGCATACGCAAAAGGGGAAAAATATCAATCATACGGCAGGACATGCAAATATATATATATATATAGTTGCCCCCCTCCCCCCAAAAAAAAGGTTGTCTTGGCCAACAACTAGCATCAATCAATCATGCAAAAGGTTTTGAAGGGAAGAGCAACTATACATGAGTGGTGATATGATCTAAAGAAACCAACTCGGAATCAATATTTGACATGGATATACCTATTTATGGGCCGTCCAACATGATGAACCTTACCCGTCCGTAAAATGCCATTCCAACTAATATGTTGACCCGGTTTGGATAGAAATTTTCGATCGGCAATAAACAATAGGTTGGATAGAGGTCGAATTTTCTTACCCAAAGTCCAAAAAAAACTAGCCCGACTTGAAAATTGTACATAAAAATTGGGTTTAACCCAAGCCTGATCACATATCGGACTGGGCTTGGATAAAAAAAATCTAGCCTGGTGGTCAAGTTGGGTCGAGTTCGGGCTGAAGAGAATGCCGAGCTTTTTTAGACCCGACCCTTGATTAGATATGTATGACCCCTGATCAGGTATGTATATTAAGTTGCGGACCATCTGAGATGCATCTTTACTGACTAAAGTGTGCAGTGGGCAGAACCTTCTTGGGTCTAAATGTAGCAAATGGAATGAGCACAAGGGGCTATACCTTGCTTGCATAACAACAAATTTATTGATGCAGCCGTCGCAAAACAAGGTGAGCATGTTTAGATCTGTTGTAGCAATTGGAGAGATTGGATATGAAAAACAATGAAGACAATGCATCCAGCACTAATTAAGTTTTTGACTAATATTCAAAAACTAATTCTAATGATCTCAGGGTAGTGTATATTAAGTCACTCATCTAAATCTTATTCTTAAAAAAACAAGAGTAATTTTTAACCGTAATTAAAACTTTTAGACAAAAATATTCACTACCAGTCAACCAACAAATATATTTCTATTGAAAGCTTAATTTTTATATTCCTTTCAATAAATACCAAAATTATGTTTCTATGTGAGGTATTCTAAAAATTTATATGCCACAAAATATTATGGTGGGAAAAACATAGATGCTACCTTCGTCTAGGATATTGGGACAAAACAAATACAATGATGTCACAAACAATGCTATTGGCATAAATTTCTTTTAGAGTAGAATACAAATGTGATTACATCCATTCAAAATTATTTACAACTTTAGTTTTGTGGTAAGTGGAATATTTCTATTCACTGACCAGGATAGTAAAATATATTAATTTTCATAATGCCAAATAAATACACTATAAATATATATTATATGATAGATTTAATGAAACTAATTTGACGTTATAAATGTTGGTACTATTTTTCTATAAATTTAATTTGAATTAGATTAGTTTCAATTAGAACAAAGATAATACGTATCTAATAAAGTGACTTATAATTTAGAATAGAAGCAGTAATATAGAAAATATCAAATATCTAGCTACCCGCGCTATTTGCGCGGGCTACCTTGATAGTTATCTTATTATTTGGCCAACAAATGGAACCTCCACGTTCGCCCTCAAGGTCTAGAAATCTCCACGTTAATCGAAAAAAATAGAAAAATAAAAATTACCCACTACTACTATTACGATAAAAATTAATCTAAAATACCCCTATATCTAATTAAAAATCACCCACCAATGTCATTTTAAAAAATGAAATATAAAATATCATTTAGCTATGTATCAGTTACAAATATATACTATTAATATAAACTAAAGCTAACAACAATCAATGAAAATAAAAATAAAAATAATTATTTGCATAATATTATTAAAGCTCAACAAATCAAATGTTGTTACAAGTAGATCATAGTTGAATTGTTTTAATCAACAATAAGACAAAATTTACGATAATGAATAGGATGATGTATGGTAAAAAATAATATAATTTTTAAGTAATGTCGCGGTGTGCAAACCCACAGCCGGGTGGCGTAGTGCACCCGGCTAAACCCAGAGGGTGAGTACTCGGGGGTAGTTAGGATTAGTCCGGTCTAGATGCAAGAACATGATGAACACACAAGGTTTAGAGTGGTTCGGGCCGCCGGAGCATAATACCCTACGTCCACTGTGTGTTGTATTGCTTGTGCTCTCAAGAGGTTGAGAACGGGATTGTTCAGAGTGAATCCGAGCTTGTGTTGTGTCTGACTTTGCCTTGGCCTGTCTTGGCTTGGCCTGGCCTGTTCCTACCGTGCGTGCTCTCCCTTTTATATGACAAAAGAGAGCACGTACACTGAGCGGGGCCCCGACATGTGGACCCGGTGATATATTATCTTGCAACGTAAGAATCTTCTGACCAGGCATGGTCTTGAGCTGTCCTGTCGGAGTAGAGTCTGGCCTCTGCAGCCGCGCGTCGAGGTCATGATGAAGCGCCGAACTACTGACTCAGTCCACTGTAGCAGCGTGCACTGTTGCTCCAGTCAGTAGCTGGTCATCATGACTCGTCGCCCATGCGCACGGCGCTGAGTCTTTAATGCTTGCCTTGGTAACTGACGAGACGCATCGGTAACTGGCGATCCACAGTGTGGACTGACAAAAGCTGCCCCGTGTCTAGCGGCAGCAGAGCACGCCTCAACCGCTAGCACTTAATGCGGGTGGGTGAGGGGCTTACAGCGGAAGGCTTGCGCCCGCGCCCGCGTCTGCGTGACACGGGGCGGCTCCGGACCCCTCCCTATCAGCTAGCTGAGCCGAGAGCTCACGGGGGTCCGGATAGGCACGTGGAGGTCCCGGACCCATCTGCGGGAGTCCGGATGGCACGTGGAGATCCCGGACCCACCTGCGGGGGTCCGGGTCTGCGGCCACAGGTGCTGAGCATTTCCACCTCTGGGACACGTGGTGACACCGGACCCGTCCCCAAGCGGGAAGCGGGTCCGGGACCGTCGGTCCGGTAAGATGGAGTCGGACCCCAAGGGTCCGGCTGTTCAACTCCTTAGGTCGTAGTTACGGATAACTACGCGAGTCTTGGCACAGTATGAGTGGGTACCCCAATTGTAGGGTACCGATAGAGGCCCCGGGCCCGTCTCGGGAGAGGCAACAAACCCGTAGGTGGGGGCCACTACTGTGAGCAACTTGGCTGCTTCTGGTGCCCAGCGGTGCGCGCCGCAAGGGTGTTGTCCTGCGTCATCCATCCTTTGGGTCACCTGCTGTATCATCACGTTTGGACCTGCACGTGACTCAAGGTAGATGTTTAGTAGCGTGCCCACGGGTCCCAAATTCTATTGGCTGTGATCCTTTGAGAAAGGCAGCTAGACTCATTTAACGGAGCTCAAGGGCCGGCCTTTAGGTTAAGAGAAAGTCCGGACCTACAGGTTCCCAGTCCTAGGTACTACGGCACTCATTCACAGGAGGTGGTGCGTGCAGGCTTAGAGTACGGAACCAGGCTAAGCGGCTACACGGCTCCAGACCTCTCCGGAGAATGAGTGCGCTTCCCTGAACCTGCAGGTTCCCAGGTGTCCGAACCCCTCTCTTCCATGAGGGGTCTCGAGCTAAGTCACTAGCTAGCCAACTCAATTCGGACCATAATCACCGCACAAGAGTGAGAAACCACGTGGGGGTAGCGCAAACAGAATGTGTAGATTGAAATTGGAATGTAACATCCTTAGAGGCGAACTGAAAATAAACTTTTCTTTTACAACTTGATGTACATGAGATGTGTGATGTAAGTCAGAACACAGGTTTATGAGGCCGGAGCTGTCCGGACCTCCGGACCCCCAATCTTAGGTACTACGGTACTCGCCCTAGGAAGGTAGAGCATGCAGGCTTAGGGTAGAGCATGCAGGCTTAGGGTACGTAACTAGGCTAAGCGGCTACACGGCTCCAGACCTTCCCGGAGGGTGAGTACGCTTCCCTGAACCTGGTTCGTAGAGGTCCGGACCCCTCCACGGGGGAGGCTCACCGGACTGGACCACACGGAAGTACTACCTAGTTACAAAGGAAAATGTTTTATTCCCTGCTGGGCCTCTAAGGGTAGGATTTACAGAGATGTAGAATCGGGGGTGCGACCGGAGTCGGCTTTCCGCCGGAGAGAGCCACCAGAGTCGGCTTAGTGCGACCGGAGTGGGCTTTCCGCCGGAGCGGGCTTGGTGCGATCGGAGTCGGCTTTCCGCCGGAGCGGGCTTGGTGCGACCGGAGTCGGCTTTCTGCCGGAGCGGGCTTCCTCACATGAGTGAGGTATGCTGCGGGCTGGGATTTTGTTGAAGCTGTGCTCCTCCAGACCTGCTTGATGACGAGCTAGGAGAGCATGACCCGCTATCGCCGTCCTGCTGACGCGGGCGCTTGCCGCGCGAGTTCTGGCCCCCGGGCGCTCGCCACTTGAAACATGGTGATGCCGAGCCGATGATCAAGCGAAAGCCCAGCACCCCCTACCTGGCGCGCCAAATGTTGTGGTGTGCAAATCCACAGCCGGGTGGCGTAGTGCACCCGCCTAAACCTAGAGGGTGAGTGCTCGGGGGTAGCTAGGATTAGTCCGATCTAGATGCAAGAACACAATGAATACACCAGGTTTAGAGTGGTTCAGGCCGCCGGAGCATAATACCCTACGTCCACTGTGTGTTGTATTGCTTGTGCTCTCAAAAGGTGGAGAACGGGATTGTTCGGAGTGAATCCGAGCTTGTCTTGTGTCTGCCTTTGCCTTGGTCTGACTTGGCTTGGCCTGGCATGTTCCTACCGTGCGTGCTCTCCCTTTTATATGATCAAGGGGAGCACGTACACTAAGCGTGGCCCCGACATGTGGACCCGGCGATATATTATCTTACAACGTACGAATCTTCTGACCAGGCATGGTCTTGAGCTGTCCTGTCGGAGTAGAGTCTACCTTATGCAGCCGCGTGTCGAGGTCATAATGAAGCGCCGAACTACTGACTCAGTCCACTGTAGCAGCGTGCACTGTTGCTTCAGTCAATAGCTGGTCATCATGACTCGTCGCCCATGCGCGCGGTGCTGAGTCTTTAATGCTTGGCTTGGTAACTAACGAGCCGTCTCGGTAACTGGCGATCCACATTGTGGACTGACAAAAGCTGCCCCGTGCCCAGCGGCAGCAGAGCACGCCTCAACCGCTCGCATTTAATGTGGGTGTGTGAGGGGGCTTCCAGCGGAAGGCTTGTGCCCGCGCCCGCGTCTGCGTGACACATGGCGGCTCCGGACTCCTCCCGATCAGCTAGCTGAGCCGAGAGCTCACGAGGGTCCGGATAGGCACGTGGAGGTCCCGGACCCATCTGCGGGAGTCCGGATAGCACGTGGAGATCCCGGACCCACCTGCGGGGGTCCGGCTTCGCGGCCACAGGTACTGAGCATTTCCACCTCTGGGATACGTGGTGACACCAGACTCGTCCCCGAGCGGGAAGCGGGTCCGGGACCGTTGGTCCGGTGAGATGGAGTCGGACCTCAAGGGTCCGGCTGCTCAGCTTTTTAAGGCGTAATTACGGATAACTACGCGAGTCTTGGCACAGTAGGAGTGGGTATCCCAGTTGCAAGCTACCGACAAGTAAGAATACAATGACATGTAAATTTTTGAATTTTTAATACTAGCCACGCAAAAAGGTCGTTCGATACGCCTAATTTGTTTGATTCGAGCTGTAACACACGAGGGTTAGAGCTTAGCTTGCCAAACGAGACAAAGGGAAGGCGTCGTCGTGCGGCCTCGACATCCCGCGCCGCGTTCCTCGACGGCGGCCTAGCTCCGGCAAGCTCCCGAGCTCCACATCCTCAAAGACCGCTACCCTCGAGCTGTCCCGCCGATAAGGGTCTCAGGGTCGCCGCCGGCGGCGGCGGGTTCTTTTCTTGCTTCCGGTGGTGGGAGCACGCGTGGGCGATGGCGGGGGACCGCGGGCTCCTGCTCCTCTTCCTCCTCTCGGCCGCCGCCCTGGCCGGGTCGCCTCTGCAGCCGCTCCTTTCTTGTCCGGCGAGTGCGTGTTGGTGCTTCTTGCTGCCAATTTTGCCTTTTCCGTTTGCAACTACTCTTCTAACTTCTGTTCGTGCTTGGGTGTGCAGACGGCGTGTTCCAGGTGACCGCCGGATCCACGGGGAGGAGCTTGTTGCAGGCCAAGAAGGGTATGTTTCCTTCTCTTTCTTGCTCAATTCTTCCACCCTTAATCCATGGTTGATTCGAGATGGGGTTTGGTCGGAAATTGAGGTAGGATTACCTGAACTGTCAGGCGCTAACCCACCTCCCCTTTTACTGCACAAGGTAACGTGGGTAGGAGAAACTAGCTCAGGAAATCTTAGGCGTAAGTGATTGGCAGTTAAATTGTCATCCAGGTCACAAACTGTGACGCTCGGTTGCAAAATGCAAACCCAAGGTCGCAGGCTTCGGTGTTTAAAGCTGAAAAGGAAAACCCATCCTTTCGGTGAAGCATTTGAAGGAAGCAAACAGAAAAGTGAATACACCGAGTTTTCAGCCTTGCAACTTCATTTGATAGATGCAAAGGGGAAACAGACTCTTGACAGTTCAAGGTTCAATGGTGCTGCGCTGTTGAAAATGAAAAGGATGGTAGAAAATCATACATACAACGTGTGGTCAGGTCTTTCTCAACAGCAATAGGCGATTAAGGTCTTGCAGGTTAAAGGGGGTGTGGCTGTGTGTTTTGGGTCTATGTAAGACTCTCTCTCTTCTCTATTAATACAATGATACGCAGTTCTCCTTCGTATTCGAGAAAAAAAATCATACATACAACAACTCTGGACAACGAACCCCAAATTAATTAAATTAAGGGACACTAACCTGCATTTGCATATCAAGGAGGTGAGGTAGTTTGGTGTCATGGTAAGGGGTCTGAAAGCAAGGAATAGTTGGTCTTGGCATGGAAAATCACAGCGTGCAGCTGACCGGTGACCGGTGCAATTCGCCACTTATTTTGGGGTTGGTATGGCTACATGCACATGCCTGCCGACTTGGTAATAGGGAAGAACCTCATATTCTCATTGACAGAATCACCTCAAAAGGAATAGGGCATGCACCGTATTGAGAAATAAGGGATAATAAATTTTTTTTGCGGGTTAAGGGATAATAAATTAGCTAGTGTGAAATAGCAATTTCTGCAAGGAACTGAAAGTCAGTTAGGTTGTTAATCCTAGCAATTATCTGCAGATGGATCAAATTCTACGGAGCAAACCCTAATTGCATACTTTTGTAACATTAGTGCAATGAGAAATACATATGCATTGTTAATAATTTAATACCTAGTAATATCAAGTCATGTTCCATGCTTACATTTTCAGAAGAATATCATGTTCTGTACTTTTGGTACCTACATGTGGCATATATCTTTTTTAATTTATTACTACCTATGCTTATCAGATTGCCCTGTGAGCTTTGAGTTCCAAAACTACACGATCATCACAAGCAAGTGCAAAGGGCCGAAATTTCCTGCTAGCCAATGCTGCGCTGCTCTCAAGGAATTTGCCTGCCCATTCTATATGTACCTCAATGATGGCAGCAACAGCTGTGCGTCGACCATGTTCACCTACATCAACCTCAACGGTAAGTACCCACCAGGCCTGTTCTCCAGCGAGTGCAAGGAAGGCAAGTTGGGGCTTTCTTGCGAAAATGTCCCCCAAAGAGATATTTCCACTGCAAATGGTGGGGAACGCGCACAACGCATCTTCCTTGCATGGATTGTCTTGAGTGTGGCAGTAGCGTCGTTGTTCCATTGAATGATAGCTCCATTCATTTGCCCGAAATATAGGGTGTTTCAACTGATGAGGCTTTGAGTTTGATCATTGCACCTTATGGTGCTCCTGGTGGGTTAGCTGCCAGATTCTTCGTTTTGTGTGTAAAATCTCTTCTAATATAATTTATGATGTATTGTGTATTTTCTGGAATTTGACTTGTCAATGCCGGTGTTTAGCTCAAACAAAGCTCAACTCAGCGGTATCATTGTATTGTCACTGTTGCGTTACACTATGATGCTTATGTATCAATTATCATTCATATTGATCGTGGCCTAATTTTGTTGGGTCAGAGGAGCGGAATCAATGGTTCACCAGCTTTGTTCCTCTGCAAAATGTTGTGCATGTAACATTGTTGCCACCTTATATTGTCAGAAAGTGACTCTACAAGCAGTATGAACTATTCTGTTTGACAAGAAATGGTGCAGAGAAATACGGTCGTTTTTCCACAGACAGTCACAACAGCGTAATCTTTCTGGGTGTTCTTGTATCAAAAGATCAAGAGATTAAAAAAAACATATATTTTTTGCTTTCAGTTCAGCAATGCTTGGGCCCAAAATTTCCTGGAAGCCTTTTATCCTTGACTGATTTGTGTGTCAATGTTATGGGCCATATGGACAGTCCTGTGAAAATCCTGATGCTTGTCAATTACTTACATCTCCATCTAGCATCTAGGCATGTTATCACAAAGTTTCAGGAAACATTCAGAATCAAAGAATTTTACAGAAAGCTGCTTTCATTCTTATATAGTTTTTCAGGGTTTTTGGCTCTGTGATATGTAAATAGCCTGTCTGTGTCTGTACCTTTCTTTCTGCAGGTGCTAGAACACACTTTTTACTCTGTTTTTTCTCTCGGATTAGCATAATTATACATACCAAGACTACTGCAAGTACATGCTCCGTCTCGGCTCCAACGTCTAAAGCCATTGCGCACCAACGATACAAAACTATGCGAGAATTTATTGAAGCAGGTTTGAGTGAGAAACAGAAGGAAGGAAAGGAGAAACAGAAGTTAAAAGAGGGAGGAGGAATGTTATTAAGAGGGAGTGAGAAACAGAAGGCAAAACGAGCTTTAATTCGAAAAAATGTTAAATTGTATATATATTAATTAAATTAATATACAAATTAAATCCTAAAAACACGTTGTCCATGCTATTAAGACTTGCTAAATGCATCCAATAGAATTTCTCTTTTTTCCACTAAAAAAAGAATTTCTCTTTTTTCAAACAAAATAAACCTGGCTCATTCCCTTGCCTCTCCATCCTTGTTTATTTTATGAATGGTGCTTCTTCCATGGAGAGCCTCGACTGTTGCTTGGCACCTTTTCTAACTTGAGGATGTTGAGCCACATTTCCCATGCGTCCCCGCTAATGGTTCCATTTCCACAGCATTATTGCTATCTCATTGCACTGTCAAGCCATAGTCACCTTTGTATACATTTTAAGCCTAAAGACCTCGCCTTCGAAATATAACTCATCTTCTTGCTTATCATTGTTACTAAAGACCTCGCCTATGAAATACAAAACGAGTTATATTTAATAGGCGATATTTGCTTATATGTTACTACTAGATTTCTTTGTTGTTATAATGTCCCCACTTCTTACGGTCGCGAAAAATAATGTCCCATACGCCTTTGAATTCAACTCTGTTTTGATTTATTCTATTTTGTGCTGATCCATGTTACTATGTTAGTGCTAAAAAATTATATACACTCCCCGAGTTGCATATCTACCTGCAGAGATGACACAATATATTTTTAAATGGTGATGATTTTTTTCCTACTTATGATGTGATTGCTGACTTTTGTTGTTATAATTCCCACTTATGAGTTATTCCTTTCAATCCTTCCCCTACATTGATTTTTCCCATTTAGTTGAATTTTATCTCAATGCCCGAGCTAGAAAACTACATATATTATAGATGTTATATTTTAGCAACACATCTACAGATGTGACCATCCACATAAGCATATACTTTCAAGAGAATGAACTGATAGGTCTCTATTGTAAGAGAATATTTAATTGGTATAACATGTTTACGTAGCTAAATAGGTCATTATTAAAAGGTGATCAACTAATTTTATTATTTCATCTATTATATTAAAAATAAAGATATTAGTATAAGATTAAAGAGAAAGAGAGTTATTGAAACAAAAAGCACAACGAGTAGCTGATTTATACCAGCTGAGCAGTGACTGTTCACTCTTATTCTTAAGTATGGTTACCAAAAAACTCAAGATTCACGAGCTTTATATATTTAACTTGCTAAAATTCAGTTCAAGCTAAGCTATACTTAGAATCAATCAATCAAGCCAAGCTTGGACCTAACCTGGAGTTTTCACGAGCTCTAACGGTCCGAGATTGAGGTATTCAATAAGACTCGAGTATTTCGGTTTGCGTGGCATATGCATGCACCCTGCTACCTTTATTAATTAAATTTCCAACCATAAAAAATTAAAATAATATAACTTTAGGCTAGAGCCATGCATTAATTAGTGAGCTCACAAATTAAAATAGCCAGCCATGCCTTAGAGTATCTCTAAGAGTTTTTGTATCTTAGGTGAGTTAGCTAAAAATGAAAAAGAAGACAAAAGACCCCATCCAATAGAAACTCTATCTACCTCGTCTTCTATCCTCATTTTCTATCCAGGGGTGCCGCTGAGCATCTTTGCCTAGCGCTGAGTGTTAGCCATCTCTTTTTTGATTTTGGAGAAGCTGTTGGATTTCATCTCTTTTTCGCTAGCTATTTCGTTTTATATAATGACTAGATCAGGATTTTAGCTATTCACATATATAAGAGCTTTTAGAGATGCTCTTAGTCTGTTTTAAGATATGCATGCTGCTATAGAAGTACTTATGGGCTATGGCTGAGCTAATGTAATTAGTAAACTATTGATCAGTTATAATTTATTTGAATTTTGAAAGTTTGAAACTTTATGATTGCTATACATAATTTTATATTCCGCATATATTGTGGTTTATATATATAATCTAAAAAAACCAATCTATATGTGGTCGCGAGCTTAATGAGCTGACTCGAGCTATTAATAAGCCGAGTGGAACAACTATTTTGCTCATTTTTTAACGAGCCAAGCCCAGCTGGCTCAATTGGCTAACGAGCCGGACCGAGCCGCGCCGAGCTGGCTCGGCGTCAAGCCCTAGGTCACGCTCGAGCTCGGCTCATTGACAGCCGCCCTCCCGCTCAAGCCTCAGCCGCTCAGGGCCTCAGGATCATCTCCTCCCTCCTGTTTCTCTTCTCGAACCTTTCCTTCTCTGGAAGAGAAACTCTCTCCTGATCTCCCTGGCGGCGGCGACTGGGCGAGCGGCGGCCCAGCCCTTTGCCGGCGACTAGCGCATCCTCCAGGTATGCCGCGCCCGCCCCTTCTCTTTCCTTGTGCTGTGCGAGACTGAGCACCCCAAACCCTAACGAAACTATCTGTATTCGGGTCTGAATCCAGTTACAATATATTGAGCTACCTACTAACTTGGATTTCGTTTGCAAGAACAATAATTACATGTACACCCATGTCCTATGCTGGGTCCGCCCCTGGTTGCTCATGGTGGTTTGTGTTTTGGTTTGCAGGGAACAGTTGCATCTCTCCCCTGAGAGGATCAATGTGCAACTATCACGACTACCACGCTGAAGAGATGGAGGATGATTATGATTACGACATGGATGATCCTGTTGATGACATGGTCGATGAGCATCAAGAGCGAGAGTTTAGGGACTCCGATTCGGATGATGACGATTATGTCCGCTCGGTATGTTTCCCTTTTTATTTTGTCACCTTTTGTGGCGCGCACTTCTCATTGGGTGAGTATAATTCTATGTGGTTGACAACTAGAAACGTATATTGTTACTAATAATGTTGCTTTCTCGTATCCTTTACATAGCCCATGTACTACTTGTAATGGTAGGTCTTGTTTGATCAGTCACAATATTATGTGTTGCAACAAAATTGATCATCTACAGTTTACACGTAATTTAATCTAAACAATCCTTCGCATAGCATACAATTTGTGTTCAACTTGAACATTGGTCTGGTTGCATCACTAGTTACTTGAATGCTCTAATGGCTGTCAATTTTATTTTTTTCTGTTCAGAATGCTGATATCCCAGATACTTCATCAGCAGACGCAAGAAAAGGAAAAAACATGCAAGGAATTGTCTGGGAGAGGCTAGCTGTAACTCGTGAAAAATACAGGCAGGCTAGATTAGAACAGTACAAAAATTATGAGAATGTGCCCAATTCTGGTGAAGAAGCAATGAAGGTGTGCCTCCTAATCTTTTAGGAGGTTCAACCCTGTAAAATATCCTGTCTCATGTGGTTGACACTTGCCATGGAACAGGATTGCAAACCAACAGAGAAAGGTGGCATGTATTATGAGTTCAGGCAAAATATTAGATCAGTAAAATCAACTATTCTACATTTTCAGGTGAGCTAACTCCCTTTTCTTTCATTTTCGGCCTTTGAGATATGCTAAAGGGTAAGTATATAGTACAATTGTTTAGATATCATGTTGATAGGTGGTACAAATTTCTGGATGTTTCCTCATGAGTGAATGTTCTAAAATTTCATAAACCAACTTGAGACCTGCCAATGTACTATTTCTCAAATTTGTTTTGATTTTGCTGTTATAATAAATTTGTTGAGTGTCGAATACTAACATAATCTGAGAAGTTGCTAGATTTTGTCAAATTGTGGCTTGGTTTTTTTTGGTTGTATAATGAGACACCCAAAACTCAATGAAACATAGTTTGCATGGATACTTGAATAGTGACACTTCTTCCTTTCTAACGGGCACAAGGTACCCCTGTTAACTCTGTAAAGAATTGTGTTACCTTTTTCACTAATTCATCTCTATATCTGCTATCTGGAGATGTTCTACTGAGGTAAAAAAAAAGTCAATATATTCAGGGACCTGGGGCTATCTGCATGACCTGATTATGTGGTTCTGCCTATGTTCTCTTCTCAAAACTAAACAAAGATTCCACTGTGTTTGAGCTGATCTCTTGCAATCGGTGTTGAACTCCTTATCAATATCCATCCTCTCTTATATGGTTTTAGTGCGGTGCGTAAATGTTAAAAGAAACCAATGCGTCTGATTTTGTGCCTGCAGCTGAGAAATTTGGTGTGGGCTACATCTAAGCATGACGTCTACTTTACGTCACATTACTCAATTCGTCACTGGTCAGCATTGAGTGGTGCCAATACTGAACTGATGAATGTCGAAGGACATGTGGCATCAAGGGAGGTATGATATGTCATTGTATTTTATTTTTCTGTGTCAGGCTTAAGGTCTCTTGCCATTCAACTCATATTATTAATGACCATCTTTGTACAGAAACGCTCGGGGAGTTTATCAGAGGGTTTTTCTCAGACTCAAGTTAGTACCTTGGCGGTCAAGGATAATTTGCTGGTAGCTGGTGGTTTCCAAGGAGAGCTAATCTGCAAAGTAAGTTATGAAGAATGATTCAAGTCTTTTTCAATTAAAACTGTTGATGTATGAGCTATGGCACTATACTAGCTTTGACATGGTCACATTATTTTGCTATTCACTTATTCAGTATGCATCAAGTCGCTCTTTTATTAGATGCTCATGGCTCACTTAAAGGTCGTAGTGCACTACTTAGTTCTTATCACTGGAGTTTGCTCTCATGGAAATTGGAATGTTATGGTGAATGCAAATATGAGACCAGTCTAATAGCTGATTTTGATATATATAAAAAAGGACTATTCAATGACTCCCAATCTTTTTATTACCAAATAATAAACTGATGGCTCTTGTGCTTTGTGTTCGTATGGTTAATTTGTTTGTTTGTTCTAAATAACGATCTTTTGTTCAACTAATTATCTTCTGTTGATATGCATTGCAGCACCTTGATCGGGAAGGAATTAGTTTTTGCTGCCGAACAACTTATGATGACAACGCTATTACCAATGCGGTTGAGATATTCAATACCTCTAGGTAACTTCCTATCTGTGTTGCTGAAGATGCTACCTATGAACATATGTATTCATTTGAGTTCTGATTTTGCACCCTATGAACGTATGTATTCATTTGAGTTATGATTTTACACCCCCAGCGGCGCCGTTCACTTCATAGCATCAAATAACGACTCTGGTGTGCGAGACTATGACATGGAGAGATTCCAACTCTGCAAATATTTTCAGTTCGAATGGCCAGTGAATGTAAGCTACTTTGGTTTCTTTTACCTTGTGCTTTGTTTGGAACAATGCATTGGTTGCATCACTACTGTTGAATCATACATCCCGTTTTGCTCACATGTTATCAAAACTAATATTTACAATTTTTATTATTTGGAAATTGGAATAACTGTTTCAGTGACAGCCAAAGTTGCTGGTTTCAGAAATTGAACTGACATAGTACGCTTCAATGCCATTGAAAGTTTGCGCCATTTAGAAATATATAATACTCTGTCCACTTCCACCACAGTCCATTTCCACCACAAATCTGTTTGCTCTGCCAGGAGCCACTCACCCAGCAACAGCACCTGAACTAGGAGGCCGATGAAGGAGTCCACGGCACATACGAGGTGGTTGCCAGGGAGCTCTTCTGTGACTTACCCTGGTGATGGACTGTCAGTGTCACTCATCAGGCGTCCAACCAGCCCAGAACACCAGCTGTGCAGTTGCCACGGCCTAAGGAACATGCACAGGGACATGGAACATTGCCCATCTGACAGCTTCTGCTCTGAGACTCCAGGTTCCATTGATTAGAGCCCGGTGGTGAAATGGATGCCTGGGAGCTGCTCATGGCCGTTTGATGGAAGGGAACAGCCCCTTCAAGGTCAAAAAAAATCCGAAGTTTCATTGTTGTCATGCAGTTTACCCACTGAACATTGTATCATGGGCGACCACAGCTGTTTGCAAACCTGAGCACCTGCCATTATGGAAGCAAAAGTTGTTTCTTAGCTTCCACAAACTACAATGACAGCATAACTGAACAAATTGAGCACAGCATGTTTCTTGGTGCGAAGCCAATAGTTAGCTAGAGATTCAAAAATCAGAAATCATATTCCAGCCTAACTGTTCAGATAATGATATCCAAATCTCTAGCTAAACTCATTCAATGAGGAGGTAGTGAGAACTTTTGTTCCCACAACCAAATAAACATTTTCCATCCTCTTCCGTTTTCCTCTTAGTTGTTAGATAATCACCATGCTCTAGCTTGTACCTTTCATTGCTGATAGGAGCTTTTGCTCCTGTCTCTTTTGTTCATGGCTGCCACTTCAATTTTGGGCGGCAAGTAACTATTGTGCATAGTAGTAGCTGCAAGTAGCAGCAAGGTAGCAGTAGCAAGTAGTAGCTAAAGGTGGCTGGGCAGTGGGCACTATAGAAGCCATACCTTGTAATGTAACTCACCTTGTCTGGCTTGGATATATAGAGAAGAGCAGCTGCAGCTCAGTGGAATTAAGCAGCAACACTCGTGTCTACTCTCTGCTTCTCTTCCTCTCACTGAGTTCATCCACTACCCCTTGTGTGTGTGCTAAGGGAAGCTAACAAGTGGTATTCAGAGCTTGAGTTCTTGAGCCTGGTGGCCATGGCCTCCCTTGATCGTGAGCATGGGCGCGGGCGTTCCCCGGAGCGACGTAGGCGTCAGACGACATACGTCGTGAAGAAGACGGTGCGGGACGTCGGCAGCGCGCAGTACCCCATGCTCACCCGCACGAACTACGCCGAGTGGGTGGTGCTGATGAAGGTGATGCTCAAGGCGAGGCGGCGGTGACCGTGGGCACCGCCGATGAGGAAGACGACCAATCGGCCATGGAGGCCATCCTCAAGTCGGTGCCGGCCGAGTACGTCGTTCCGCTCGGCGCCAAGGACTCCGCCAAGGAGGCGTGGGAGAGCCTGGAGACGATGCGGCTGGGCGGCGACCGCGTGCGCAAGGCGAAGCCATCGAGGACTTCGCGCTGCGGCTCACCTCTCTGGTAAGCCAGCTAGCGCAAGTCGGCGTCGACATCGGAGAGGAGGCGGCGGTGGCGAAGTACCTACGCGTCGTGCCGCCCCGGTTTGCGCAAATCGCGCTCTCGATCGAGGATGTCACCGGGCGACGCAAGGCGGTCGAGGACCGCGCGGAAACGCCCACCCGTACGGCTGCCGGCGGCCAGCTGCTGCTCACGGAGGAGCAGTGGGCGGCGCCCCTGCGCGAGAGGAAGCAGGGGGAGAGCTCTGTTTCGCGCGGCGGCGGCAAAGGCGGTGCGCGCGGCAGGCGGCGCGGCAAGACGCGGCGGAAGGCGGAGAGCGCTGACAAGGATGGCGGTGATCGTGTCGCCGACAAGGACTGTTGCCGCAACTGCGGCAAGATCGGGCACTCGGCCCGCGACTGCAAGGAGCCGCGGCGCCAGGAGCGGGTGCATCTGGCGCAGGATGACGAGGAGGAATCGGCGCTGCTGATGGCCCAGGTGTGCGCCATCAACACCGGAGCAGAGGAGGACCAGAGCGCACGCGTGGTACTCGACGAGCCGCGAGCGCGGGTCAATCTTGGGCGAGCAGAGGAGGAAACAGAGGAGCTGTGGTACCTCGACACCGGCGCGAGCAACAACATGACCGGGAATCGCGCAGCCTTCTCCGAGCTCGACACTGGCATCGTCGGCACGGTGAAGTTCGGCGACAACTCCGGCGTCGACATCCGGGGGCGCGACACGGTCGTGTTCCAGTGCAAGGCCGACGAGCACAAGGCACTGACGGATGTGTATTACATCCCCAAGCTCCGGAGCAACATCGTCAGCATTGGCCAGCTCGACAAACGTGGCTGCCAAGTGCTGATCGATGGCGGGGTGCTCCGGATCAGGGACCGCGAGCGGAAGTTGCTCGCCAAGGTGGAGCGGAGCAGGAACCGCCTCTACACCCCGGCGCTGCGCATTGCGCGCCCGGTGTGCCTGGCGGCGCGGTGCGACGACGCGGCGTGGCGCTGGCACGCGCGCCTCGGCCATTTGAGCTTCGATGCTCTGGTGAGGATGGCGCGGCAAGGCATGGTGCGGGGGCTGCCGCTGATCGAGCACGCCGGCGAGCTCTGCGACAGCTGTCTTGCCGGCAAGCAGAGGAGGCTGCCGTTCCCCAAGAAGGCGAGCTACCGCGCCGGCGACATCCTCGAGCTCGTCCACGGCGACCTCTGCGGGCCAATCACGCCGGCACGGCGGGCGGCGCTACTTTCTCCTCCTGGTGGATGACTGCAGCCGCTTCATGTGGCTGCACTTGCTATCGAGCAAGGATGAGGCGCTGGCGGCAATCAAGGAGTTCCAGGCGCAGGTGAAGACGGAGACGGGGAAGAAGCTGCGCGTGCTGCAGACGGATCGCGACGGCGAGTTCACCTCGGTCGAGTTCGGCCTCTACTGCTCGGGACAAGGTGTGGAACGCCACCTCACGGCGCCGTACTCACCGCAGCAGAATGGCATCGTCGAGAGGAGGAACCAGACAATGGTTGGCATGGCGAGGAGCATACTGAAGGCCAAGAGGATGCCGGCGGCGTTCTGGGGCGAGGTGGTGAGCACGGCGGTGTTCATCCTGAACCGCGCGCCCACCAAGAGCCTGAAGGGCACGACGCCGTTCGAGGCGTGGCACGGGAGGAAGCCGGACGTGTCCTTCAGGACGTTCGGCTGCGTCGGGCACGTGAAGACGACGAAGCCAAACCTCTCCAAGCTGGAGGACAGGAGCACCCCGATGGTGTTCCTGGGATACGAGCGCGGCAGCAAGGCCTACCAGCTCTACGATCCGCAAGGGCGGCGCGTGGTGGTCTCCCGCGACGTCATCTCCGACGAGGCGGTGAGCTGGAACTGGGAGGAAGAGTCCGGCGATGGGGAAGTGGTGCGCGGAGCATGGAGCGACTTCGTCATCGAGCACGTGGAGTACCGCGACGGGGTGGACGCCGACGGGGACGCAGCGGTGAGCCCAGGTGGTGGCTCCCCTGTTTCAGGTACGGCGGCGAGCCCAGGCGGCGGCTCCCCTGCTCCAGCCTCCCCTGTTTTGGAAACAGGGGAAGTCGGGCCGGCTCCGCACTCGCCTGCGGGGCAGGCATCCCCGGCCACACCTACGACACCGTCACCGGGCTCAGCTACGCCGGTCCGCTTCGTCATGCCTCCGCTGAGCGCCTCCATGAACGTCGACACCGAGTACTCCGGCGAGCCGCTTCGGTTCCGCGCGGTGGATGATCTCGTCGGCGACACCAGTCCGCCGGGGCAAGCGGCCCGGGTACTGAACGACCTCGAGCTGCATCTGGGCAGCGCAGAGGAGCTGCCAAGCTTCGCCGCAGCAGAGCAGGAGGCTTGCTGGCGGGCAGCGATGCTGGAGGAGATGGCGGCGGTGGAGGAGAACCGCACCTGGGAACTGGTGGATCCGCCGGCTGGATGCCGGTCGATCGGGCTCCAGTGGGTGTACAAGGTGAAGCGCAATGAGCACGGCGAGGTGGTGCGGCACAAGGCGCGGCTGGTTGCCAAAGGATTCGTGCAGCGCGAGGGCATCGACTTCGAGGAAGTCTTTGTGCCGGTGGCGCGCATGGAGTCCGTGCGCACGGTGTTGGCTCTGGCGGCGACGAGGAACTGGTGAGTCCATCTGGATGTGAAGTCGGCCTTCCTCAACGGCGAGCTGGAGGAGGAGCTGTTCGTGCAGCAACCGCCGAGGTTCGCCGTCCCTGGCAGCGAGCACAAAGTGCTCCGCCTGCGCAAGGCCCTGTACGGGCTGCGGCAGGCGCCGAGGGCATGGAACGCCAAGCTGGACGCGACATTGGCGTCCCTCGGCTTCATCAAGTGCGCCACCGAGCATGCGCTCTACGGTAAGTCCACGGAGCATGGGCGGCTGATCGTCGGCGTGTACGTCGACGACCTGATCATCACCGGGTCGGAGCAACGCGACATCGACGACTTCAAGCGCGAGATGAAGGGTCGATTCCGCATGAGTGACCTCGGCCTGCTCACCTACTACCTCGGCATTGAGGTGGAGCAGGGGAGGGACGCGATCACGCTTTGCCAGAGCTCATACGCTCGGAAGCTGGTGGAGCGGGGTGGTTTGAGCGGCTGCAAGCCTTGTCAGACTCCCATGGAAGGGAAGATCAAGCTCTCAAAGGAGAGCACGGCGGAGAAGGTGGACGAGACGCAGTACCGGAGCATCATCGGCAGGCTGCGCTACCTCACGCACACTCGGCCGGACATCATGTTCGCCGTCGGCTACCTTGGCCGATTCATGGAGGATCCGCGTGAGGACCACTCGGTCGCCGTCAAGAAGCTCCTCCACTACATGGCAGGGACCATTGGGTACGGCATTGTCTACCCACGGTGGAGAGAAGCAAGGCTGGAGCTGACCGTGTTAAGCGACAGCGACATGGCCGGGGACGTCGATGGTCGAAAGAGCACGATCGGAGTTCTGTTCTTCCTCGACGGTTGCCCCATCTCCTGGCAGTCGCAGAAGCAAAGGGTGGTCGCGCTGAGCACATGTGAAGCCAAGTACATTGCAGCGGCGACGGCGTGCTGCCAGGGAGTTTGGCTCAGCAGGCTGCTGCAGGAGGTGATCAAGGAGAAGCCCTGCGCGCCTGTGCTCATGGGGGACAACAAGTCCGCCATTGCTTTGGCAAAGAACCCTGTCCTTCATGATAGAAGCAAGCACATCGACACCAAGTTCCATTTCATCCGTGACTGTGTCGATGGAGGACAGATCAAGCTCGAGTATGTCGAGACTGCTCGACAGCTCGGGGACATCCTCACCTAGCCACTTGGGCGCGTTCGACTCACAGAGTTGAGGACCAAGATTGGAGTTGAGGAGATCAAGCAAGAGCAATGCGATTAGGGGAAGAATTGTTAGATAATCACCATGCTCTAGCTTGTACCTTTCATTGCTGATAGGAGCTTTTGCTCCTGTCTCTTTTGTTCATGGCTGCCACTTCAATTTTGGGCGGCAAGTAACTAATAGTAGTAGCTGCAAGTAGCAGCAAGGTAGCAGTAGCAAGTAGTAGCTAAAGGTGGCTGGGCACTATAGAAGCCATACCTTGTAATGTAACTCACCTTGACTGGCTTGGATATATAGAGAAGAGCAGCTGCAGCTCAGTGGAATTAAGCAGCAACACTCCTCGTGTCTACTCTCTGCTTCTCTTCCTCTCACTGAGTTCATCCACTACCCCTTGTGTGTGTGCTAAGGGAAGCTAACATTAGTCAAAGGAAGATGTGCACTCGTGGGGGAATGTGGATTTTCTAAACCACAGGGTTGAACACAGGAGTGACTCTAAAATTCACTACTTTGTACAAGGACTGAGAAGAGTACAGTACAGTACAGTACAGAGGAGGTGTACTGCCAAATTGCTTCGTCCTACTCATGAGTAAAGGATATGCTAAGCCAGCTGCACCACCGCCTCCCGATTTCTATACTGATCCGCAGTTGCACACCTCCTAAAACTGCACTTTAGGTTCACACTGTCCATATTCAGCTACCATTGCAGTCTATTCATTCACTAAAACATATCAATCCTAGAAAATGCTAGCTGAAGCATGGTTTTCATGGCGTCGCCTAGGTGACAAGGTGCTCCCCTTGTTTTTGGCTAAGGTGGCGCCTTATCCTGCCTAGGCGGCTGGGCGTTGGTGACTCGCCACACCTCGCCTTACCGCCGTAAGAACCATGCTAGCCAGTTATCCTCCCAAAATTTAATTTTCTGTATCCCATCCTTGCTACATCTGATGCCCACATAACCCCCATCCAAAACAACGAAGAGTTGTTATCCTTGTAGGCAAAAACATTAGGTTTTCGGTATTTTTATATTTAATTTGACAAGTTGTTTCCACAGCTGATCCTCTTGAACATATCTTGAGGTCTTTGAGGTCACGAACTCCCAATCTCCCATAATACTTTCTTGTACACACTGAAGGTATATACTTTCTCGTACACACTGAAGGACAGACAGCTAACCAGATGGTAAGTCCTATGTCCATCAAAGCTATTCCATGGGAAATGAGCCATAAAAGAGTTAATGATCTGTGTGGCCCATTGCGGGAACTTGATGAAATAGAAGAGGTTTAGGAATGCTCATTAAGCAGGTTGTTTCTTCCCTAAGTTTGGAAAAATGAAGAGGCACACAGAGATACTTCATAGGCAAGCTCCTCACTGCCCACGACACCCTAGGAGAAATTAGGTCCACTTGATCAGGTCCCAAGTTCATGGCTACGACCTCATTTCCATGAAAATCAATTCTCGTCCCTGATAGCTGCTCAAAGCAAGAGGAGATGCATTTTTACCCCAGGGGATGAGAAAGTGAGTGTGTTATTGCATCAACACAATACCAGTTGGACTAAACTAGTTAGGAGCCCTCGGATTAGCCTCTGATTTGCTGCTCTCTCCAACGGCCTTAAAGTACATCACCTACTAAGTAGAATAGAAGATTAGAAAGAGGGTTGGTCTGCTTCCCTGAGGCGTGAGGCCCATCCCAGTCTTGAAGCGCTGCTTTTCTCCGACCATAACTCCAACTGGTCCACCTTGAATTTACTCGTAGACCAATTTATATGTTGATATCTGCTAATAGCTTCTTATATTTCTAGATATAATGATTAATAAAAGAAAGAATGGCATTGCCCCGCTGGCACCCTTCAAGGCATTTCACATAACAACCATGGAATCCTTTACGATCTTTCTTATTGCTACGAGAATGAATTGGTCCAAGATCAATATGAACATGATAGATAGTAGGTTAAATTCAGTGGATTGTTTCCATACTTTTATTACTGTATCTGTTCTTACTATGTATATTTTGTTGATGCAGCATACTTCATTGAGTCCTGACAGAAAGGTGGTTGTTATTGTGGGGGATGACCCTGATGGTTTACTTATCGATGCCAGCTCCGGAAAGGTATTCAGTCGCCATGAGTATGCTAACTAAGCTCAGATCAATAGATCCTTCGCATGAAAATGCTGTTAGGGACATGCGATTGAGCTCACCATTTTCTCTGGTTCACTTGCAGACTCTTCATTGTATAAAAGGTCATCGGGACTACTCGTTTGCATCGGCTTGGAGCCCAGATGGGCGAACATTTGCTACTGGTAACCAAGATAAGACATGCCGGATCTGGGACACGAGGAACCTCTCAAAAGCCGTCCATGTTCTGAGGGGTAACCTAGGAGCCATCCGGTCGATCCGCATCACCTCGGATGGGCAGTTCATGTCGATGGCGGAACCAGCCGACTTTGTGCACATCTACGACGTGAAGAGCGACTACAACAGAAGGCAAGAGCTGGACTTCTTTGGCGAGATATCCGGCATGTCCTTCAGCCCCGACACCGACATGCTTTTCGTCGGGGTCTGGGACAGGGTGTACGGCAGCCTGCTTCAGTTCGGCCGCAAAATGTAGTGCTTGTATCTTATCTTAGTAGATACTATTGTTGTGTCCCTCCGCAAAATGTAGTGCTTGTATCTTAGTAGATACTATTGTTGCCATCTCATCAAAAAATGACTACAGGTTTCTCAAGCTACCCGCCACATGACACTAATTTTACACACCTCATGTCCTTCGGAACGGAAGCGAGCGGGCGGGTTATGAGGGAGCGCGGCAATTACATATTTAAATAAATCGTCGGATGTTAGAATGTTTTGGTGAATTTGATTAGCAATCTGTTGCAGCTATAACGAGCAAGTGGCAACCAGCTAGCAGGATAAGAAAGCGACGCCATGGTCAAGATACGGCCGAGACACCTCTCATTTCAGGCGCACGCGTCTGAGCAACAGCAACAGCACCACCCCTCCCCTAATTCGTTTGATTCGAGCTGTAACACACGAGGGTTAGAGCTTAGCTTGCCAAACGACACAAAGCGAAGGCGTCGTCGTGCGGCCTCGACATCCCGCGCCGCGTTCCGGCAAGCTCCCGAGCTCCACATCCTCAAGCCCACTACCCTCGAGCAGTCCCGCGGATAAGGACCTCAGGGTCGCCGCCTCCGGCGGCGGGTTCTTTTCTTGCTTCCGGTGGTGGGAGCACGCGTGGGCGATGGCGGGGGACCGCGGGCTCCTGCTCCTCTTCCTCCTTGTCCGGTGAGTGCGTGTTGGTGCTTCTTGCTGCCAATCTTGCCTTTTCCGTTTGTAACTACTCTTCTAACTTCTGTTCGTGCTTGGGTGTGCAGACGGCGTGTTCCAGGTGACCGCTGGATCCACGGGGAGGAGCTTGTTGCAGGCCAAGAAGGGTATGTTTCCTTCTCTTTCTTGCTCAATTCTTCCACCCTTTAATCCGTGGTTGATTCGAGATGGGGTTTGGTCGGAAATTGAGGTAGGATTACCTGAACTGTCAGGCGCTAACCCACCTCCCCTTTTACTGCACAAGGTAACGTGGGTAGGAGAAACTAGCTCAGGAAATCTTAGGCGTAAGTGATTGGCAGTTAAATTGTCATCCAGGTCACAAACTGTGACGCTCGGTTGCAAAATGCAAACCCAAGGTCGCAGGCTTCGGTGTTTTAAGCTGAAAAGGAAAACCCATCCTTTTGGTGAAGCATTTGAAGGAAGCAAACAGAAAAGTGAATACACCGAGTTTTCAGCCTTGCAACTTCATTTGATAGATGCAAAGGGGAAACAGACTCTTGACAGTTCAAGGTTCAATGGTGCTGCGCTGTTGAAAATGAAAAGGATGGTAGAAAATCATACATACAACGTGTGGTCAGGTCTTTCTCAACAGCAATAGGCGATTAAGGTCTTGCAGGTTAAAGGGGGTGTGGGTGTGTGTTTTGGGTCTATGTAAAGACTCTCTCTCTCTCTCTCTCTCTCTCTCTCTCTCTCTCTCTCTCTCTCTCTCTCTCTCTCTCTTCTATTAATACAATGATAAGCAGTTCTCCTTCGTATTCGAGAAAAAAAATCATACATACAACAACTCTGGACAACGAACCCCAAATTAATTAAATTAAGGGACACTAACCTGCATTTGCATCTCAAGGAGGTGAGGTAGTTTGGTGTCATGGTAAGGGGTCTGAAAGCAAGGAATAGTTGGTCTTGGCATGGAAAATCACAGCGTGCAGCTGACCGGTGCCATTCGCAACTTATTTTGGGGTTGGTATGGCTACATGCACATGCCTGCCGACTTGGTAATAGGGAAGAACCTCATATTCTCATTGACAGAATCACCTCAAAATGAATAGGGCATGCACCGTATTGAGAAATAAGGGATAATAATTTATTTATTTATTTGCGGGTTAAGGGATAATAAATTAGCTAGTGTGAAATAGCAATTTCTGCAAGGAACTGAAAGTCAGTTAGGTTGTTAATCCTAGCAATAATCTGCAGATGGATCAAATTCTACGGGGCAAACCCAAATTGCATACTTTTGTAACATTAGTGCAATGAGAAATACATATGCATTGTTAATAATTTAATACCTAGTAATATCAAGTCATGTTCCATGCTTACATTTTCAGAAGAATATCATGTTCTGTACTTTTGGTACCTACATGTGGCATATATCTTTTTTAATTTATTACTACCTATGCTTATCAGATTGCCCTGTGAGCTTTGAGTTCCAAAACTACACAATCATCACAAGCAAGTGCAAAGGGCCGAAATTTCCTGCTAGCCAATGCTGCGCTGCTCTCAAGGAATTTGCCTGCCCATTCTATATGTACCTCAATGATGACAGCAACAGCTGTGCGTCGACCATGTTCACCTACATCAACCTCAACGGTAAGTACCCACCAGGCCTGTTCTCCAGCGAGTGCAAGGAAGGCAAGTTGGGGCTTTCTTGCGAAAATGTCCCCCAAAGAGATATTTCCACTGCAAATGGTGGGGAACGCGCTCAACGCAGCTTCCTTGCATGGATTGTCTTGAGTGTGGCAGTAGCGTCGTTGTTCCATTGAATGATAGCTCCATTCATTTGCCCGAAATATAGGGTGTTTCAACTGTTGAGGCTTTGAGTTTGATCATTGCACCTTATGGTGCTCCTGGTGGGTTAGCTGCCAGATTCTTCGTTTTGTGTGTAAAATCTCTTCTAATATAATTTATGATGTATTGTGTATTTTCTGGAATTTGACTTGTCAATGCCGGTGTTTAGCTCAAACTCAGCTCAACTCAGCGGTATCATTGTATTGTCACTGTTGCGTTACACTATGATGCTTATGTATCAATTATCATTCATATTGATCGTGGCCTAATTTTGTTGGGTCAGAGGAGCGGAATCAATGGTTCACCAGCTTTGTTCCTCTGCAAAATGTTGTGCATGTAACATTGTTGCCACCTTATATTGTCAGAAAGTGACTCTACAAGCAGTATGAACTATTCTGTTTGACAAGAAATGGTGCAGAGAAATACGGTCGTTTTTCCACAGACAGTCACAACAGCGTAATCTTTCTGGGTGTTCTTGTATCAAAAGATCAAGAGATTAAAAAAACATATATTTTTTGCTTTCAGTTCAGCAATGCTTGGGCCCAAAATTTCCTGGAAGCCTTTTATCCTTGACTGATTTGTGTGTCAATGTTATGGGCCATATGGACAGTCCTGTGAAAATCCTGATGCTTGTCAATTACTTACATCTCCATCTAGCATCTAGGCATGTTATCACAAAGTTTCAGGAAACATTCAGAATCAAAGAATTTTACAGAAAGCTGCTTTCATTCTTATATAGTTTTTCAGGGCTCTCGGCTCTGTGATATGAAAATAGCCTGTCTGTGTCTGTACCTTTCTTTCTGCAGGTGCTAGAATACACTTTTTACTCTGTTTTTTCTCTCTCTGGGATTAGCATAATTATACGTACCAAGACTACCGCAAGCACATGCCCCGTCTCGGCTCCAACGTCTAAAGCCATTGCGCGCCAACGAGACAAAACTATGCGAGAATTCATTGAAGCAGGTTTGAGTGAGAACCAGAAGGAAGGAACGGAGAAAGAGAATACAAAAGAGGGAGGAGGAAGAGGTTCAAGAGAACGGCGGCTCCCCTGTGCAGGGTTCTTGCCGGATTGCCGCGTTCCTCGTCGGACTAACAATTCGTTGCCATCTTATTTCAGAAAAAGCATTCCAGAGTTGCCATTCTCTGGGGACTGGGGGGGACTATGTTTGTCAAGGAAACGGTGACGAGAAATGCGGAGGTTCTCCACTTCTCCACCACCGACGGCCGCGACAGCGTAATCTTTCCGTGTTTTCCTTGTGACCGATCGAGGGATAAAAAGGCATTTTAAAGGTTCAGCGGGGCTGCGCCCGAAATGCCCTGGAATCCTTATCCCTGGGCCGGCTCGCGTGTGAATGTCATTGGCCACGAGGGCACTCACGGCCTTATCTCCATGGCATCCCCGGCGTCTAGTAGCCATGCTATCACACGGTTTCAGGAAGCTTCCAGAACGAGTGAGGGAGCTTTGCCGAAAATTGCTCGAGTTTTCTCAGTTCGCTCATGATCCAGGACACGCATCCGACTACCTTTTCTCGGATCCGCGGCGTAGGCATGTGGACGTGGAATCTGGGTTTACTTGTTAATCTGGTATGGGACAGTACGGTTTGGAGTCAGACTATGTTGCCTTTCCTCTTCGGATCAAGAAAGTGGATTAGCGGCTGCTTGGTGGTGTTGGGCGGAAGGTCTCCGAGAGCAGTTGGGGACGCAATCCACTAATCTCTGATGATTTGTCACACCCTGAAATTTTTGAATTTCAGGATGTGATTAAAATTAAAAATAAAACAACAATTTTCTCAAAATTTTAAAATTTTCTCAACATTTATTTTTCTTCACAGAGAATTTAGTGTAAAAGAAAATAAATATTGGTTGTTTTTCAAATTAAATGATGTTGTTCTTCTGGTGATGCATTCATGTCACATGCATAGTGTTGTTGAGTGTGAAAACCTTTCAAAACGTGTTCTATCATAAAAAATTCTTCCCGGGAATTTTCCGGATTTTTCTGGATTCTTTTCCCATTTTCCCTAGAGCAAACTCTAATTTTTAGAGGCTCTTCCAAATCTTCTCATGAGCTCCAAATATTTTATTTGAGTTCGTTAGGTCCCAATATATTTCTAGGATTTTTCCTAGAATTTTCGGGCCATTTGGAATATTTTTCGGACTTTAAATATGAATTCTAGATTTTTCTAGAATTATTTTAATTTCGAAAATAATTAATTCCGAGATTTTAAATGGGCTAAGTCTATCAAAAGTGCATAAATCCCTAATGGACCTCAAGGGCCCATTCATGTATTCCCTAATGGGCTAAAGGCACGTAAAGCCCATTAGCATGGGAGGGAGGTTTAGTACCACATTGCTAGTTGATGTGGGATGGCGAGACTTTTCTCTCTATATATTAAACCAACCTCTCATAGCAACTCCACACAAAAATATAGACTACCCGTAGGGAGGCTCCTTGTTTGGGAATCCCTAAAATAATCTTTTCCCCAGAATCCCACCATCCTCTGCATCCGTGCATCTCCGGTGAAATCCGACGCCACCCCAGTGCTCAGCTCGTTGTCCTCTTCGTCGTGGTGTCTTCCTTCTCGTGAGTCGTCGCCATTTCGCCGTCGACCCCGTGCCTTCTTCCTCGACTCCGACGATTTCCTTCTTCTCCGGTGAGCAACTTCCTCCGTCTTTTCTTCCCTCTCTCTCGCTCTGCTCCGCTCGGTCTTGTTCGCCGCCATCCGCCATGCGCCGCCGCGAGCTCCGCTCCGCCCGCTCTAGCTCTGCGCCGCCGCCAGCCCACCCCAATCCACTCCCGCCGTCCGATTTAGATCCAGCGGCCCAGATCTAATATGACCCGAGTCAACTAAACCAAATACCGTTCAACCGTGGTCATTTTTGCAAATAAACCCCTCCGTTTTTCCAAAATCAACTCTCCGTCCATCGCAGTTCAAAACTATTTCTATTTTAGTCCAAATCTTTACGGAAAACACCCTGAGCTTTTCCAAAATAGAACCCGCCATCCTTAGTGCGTTGTTTTGCAAGCTAGCCCCTGTATCTTAGGTTAAATCTCATTTTAGTCCCTAGTTTCTTTAGAGCTAGCCCCTGAAAGTTTAAATCTATTGCAAACAAGTCCCTAGAATCTTGTTTTAGCCATATCTTTCACGTTTCAACTCTGTTTTCAGCGATTCTTGCGCTCACGTGATCCTTGTGACGTGTGCAATAGCTTTGTAACCTTTTCATCCTCTGTGAGCACACTTTGTTGTGTCTTACAAATCTTTTCTGTTAGCTCTTAACTCTATAGTTAATCGCGACTAGGTCCCTGAAGCATCGTTTATCCCATAGAATCGCTGTTTTAGTTCCGTTTTCCGCATTTCTTGCGCTCCCATAACCATAGCAGTGAGCTCTATCCTTTAGTATGTTCTTTTAAAGCCTTTCTTTTGTTCTGGTGTATTGTTCTTAGATGTACTTGTTGTTTGCTTGTATGTTTGCTCGATGTTTGCTCCGAGTAGAAGGATCGCCGTTCGAAGATTGAAGATCAAGAGTTCCAAGTGAGCAAAAGCTGAAGAGCAGTAAGAGTAGCTTTTCGTTGGAGAAAGGCAAGTGACCCTAACCATCTTTCTGTCTATGCTTATTTACAAGAGTATTATGATGATTTAATTGGAACATGGAGAACCACCCAAGAAAACAGTACAACCACAATACTAATGGGCTCTGGTCTTGGCTAAGTAATTAGATGAACTATATGTTGTGTTGGGGTTGTTCCGCTTGGTGGTTATGAGTTTGTGTTGTGGAGCGGGTGAAGGAAGCTGCGTCTTCTGAGGGACCGCACGGCAGGGACCAACACATACATATAGGGATTCTTTGTAAAGGCCTCGTAGCGTCCCTATGCAATCACACCTCGGAAGTGTGGTATTGTGCCTGATCAGCACATATGCGTGGTTGGGTTCAAAGTTCTTCGGAACTTTTACGCGAATTATGGTGAAAGTGTACAACTTCTGCAGAGTTAAAACTAACCGGTTAGCCGTGCTCACGGTCAAGAGTGGCTTGGACCCTCACATGATTAATAAATTTAAAGATGGATTTAAATCACTTTCTGGTTATTTCTTATGGCCTTGCTGAGTACCAACCATAAGTGTACTCGCCCTTGCTTACTGCTGCTCTGAAGGGAAAGTTGCTGTGAAGTCTTTTGAAGATGATGCTGAGTTCTAGGCGTACACAATCCCCAGTCGATTGCCTGTGAAGTTTGGAGCCTTCGTTTCCAGAATAAGCTGTAAACTCTGATAGTCTTTTATTTGTTTTAGTTCTCTTTTTCGTGATACTGTACTGATTATTCACTTATGATGTCTCCATATGTATGAAACTTGATCCTGGCATACATATAGTTATGCATTCGGTTTTGTCCTTAAAACCGGGTGTGACATGATTTAGGGCAGCGGAACCACGACACGTCGGCATCGTCCAGTTATTTACGGAACTACTCGTACCTGATTCTTTTATGTGCAATAGACTTCTGGCAATCGTTCAAAAAAAAAACAGACTTCTGGCAACAATAACTTAAATAAACCAACTTGCTGTTGTCCAAAGTCTTATAATCTTAAGAGTTATCAAGACTTGCTAAATGCATCCAATCGAATTTCTCTTTTTCCCACTAAAAGAAAGAATTTCTCTTTTTTCAAACAAAATAAACCTGGCTCATTCCCTTGCCTCTCCATCCTTGTTTATTTTATGAATGGTGATGACACAATATATTTTTAAATGGTGATGATTTTTTTCCTAATTATGATGTGATAACTAGACTTTTGTTGTTATATATTGGCCTTGTTTGGTTTGCACTGTACTAGGAAATGTAGTAACTTTGACCGCTAATTACGGTGTCAAACAAAGTCAATTTGTAAAACCAACTCCAGAACTCTTGCGCTAGGAACTCTAAAGAATCTAACGAGATCTTTGACCGTGTGATTAGATGATGGTATTGTAGCATCACTGTAGCCAATCATCGATTAATTACCGTCATTAAATTCGTCGCGAAAAGTTACATCCATCTCTAAAAAGGTTTTGAAAATAGACTTCATTTAGTACTCCATGCACGTGAGATTCTCTTTTCGGAAAACGTGCGTGCTAGGATCGTAGGGCGATCCAAACTGGGCCATTTTCACACCTATGAGATATTCCTTTGAATTCTTCCCCTACATTGATTTTTCCCATTTAGTTGAATTTTTTCTCAATGCCTGAGCTAGGAAACTACATACATTATAGATGTTATATTTTAGCAACACATTTACAGATGTGACCATCCACATAAGCATATACTTTCAAGAGAAAATAACTGATGAGTTTCTATTGTAAGAGAATATTTTATTGATATAACATGTTTACATAGCTAAATAAAGGTGATCAACTAATTTTATTATTTCATCTATTATATTAAAAAGAAAAGATATTAGTATAAGATAAAAGAGAAAGAGAGTTATTGAAACAAAAAACATCACGACTAGCTGATTCATACCTGCTGGGCATTCGGTGTTCACTCTTATTCTTAAGTAGGGTTACCAGAAAAGCTCAAGATTCATGAGCTATTTATATTTGACTTGCTAAAATTCAGTTCAAGCTAAGCTATACTTAGAATCAAGCCAAGTTTGGACCTAACCTGAAGTTCACGAGCTCTAACGGTTCGAGATTGAGGTATTCAATAAAACTCGAGTATTTAGGTTTGCGTGGCATATGCATGCATCCTGCTACCTTTGTTAATTAAATTTCCAGCCATCGAAAGTTAAAATAATATAGCTTTAGGCTAGAGCCATGCATTAGCTAGCGAGCTACTGTGTTGCACAAACTAAAATAGGTACAAAATAATACTCTATTCTATTTTCTATTTTGATAGTTCTATTTCATCGTGGTATGATGATCAAGAAGAGGAAATTTGCTTATCATCTCATTAATCATGATTTCTCATTTTAGATGTTTATCTTATACTTGCACTACTATTTTTCAAGAGAGTTACGGAGCTGAATGGCCATCCATACTATTTTCAAGATGTCAACTCAAATCAGAATAATTCAGTTTTGAAAATATGACTATTAAAAGAAAATAGAGGAAATAAAACTAAATGTCAAGATATGCTTCTTTTTTATTTATTTATCAAATTAAATCAGTATTTCAAACTAATCTCAGTATATAGTTTGTTATACTATTTCTAATACTATGAATTTGGTAACCGAACTCATCCATTAGGGTTAATTAGGGCTGGACACTGAGCTGAAAACTCGCAAGCTGGCTCAGGTTGATTGTTGCTTGGCTCAGCTTGATGGATTTTTTAACGAGCTGAGCAGCTATTTTTCTCGTTTCGTTAGTGAGCTGGCTTGAGCCAATTCGCGAGCTTCTCACAAGCTTACTCGAGTCAACTCGCGAGCTAACTGAGCTTTAGGGTTTAAGGGAGACAAGAGGGTCTAATTGTGTTTGTCTTGAAAATAGATGACGGGGATAATGTTGAGTGGCTGAATTTTCTGCAAAGTGTGGTAGGAAGAAACTAATAAGATATCTGTTCATTTTATCTTCACTTGGATTGGATTAATACATTTTATCTTCACTTCGAACAACTATTTGCTTGTACCCGAAACTTAGCATGTGTCTTCATTTTTCAGATGAGAGATGTTCATATGGACATAGAGTCCTTTCGCAAGGTGCAATAGAACTGAGATCAAAAGGAAAATAGGGCATCCTTAGTATTTTTTAAGATAGGCATGCTGCTACAAAAGTACTTATGAGCTATGCCTATGGCTGAGCTAATGTAATTAGTAAACTATTGACCAGTTACGGTTTGTTTGAATCTTGAAAGTTTGGAACTTTATGATTGCTATACATAATTTTATATTTTGTATATATTGTGATTGTAATACTAAATTTACATTTGTGATCTCAAAATAAAAATTAAATTTATACGTGATTGCGAGCCTAATGAGTTGGCTCGAACTAATGAGCCGTGCCGAGCCGCTATTTTTGCTGGTTTTGTTAACAAGCCGAGCCGAGCCGAGCTGGCTCAGTTGGCTAACGAGCTGGACGAGTTGAGCCGAACCGAGCTGGCTCGGCGTCCAGCCCTACCGGTTAATGTGACGCTCGAGCTCGGCTCATTGACAGCCGCCCTCCCGCTGAAGGCTCAGCCGCTCAGGGCCTCAGGTTCATCTCCTCCCTCCTGTTTCTCTTCTCGAACCTTCTCCTTCTCTCGAAGAGAAACTCTCTCCTGATCTCCCTGGGGGCGGCGACTGGGCGAGCGGCGGCCCAGCCCTTTGCCGGCGACGAGCGCATCCTCCAGGTATGCCGCGCCCGCCCCTTCTCTTTCCTTGTGCTGTGCGAGACTGAGCACCCCAAACCCTAACAAAACTATCTGTATTCGGATCTGAATCCAGTTACAATATATTGAGCTACCTACTAACTTGGATTTTGTTTGCAAGAACAAGAATTATCGGGTGTACATGTGTACATCCATGTCCTATGCTGGGTCCGCCCCTGGTTGCTCATGGTGGTGTGTGTTTTGGTTTGCAGGGAGGGAAGAGTTGCATCTCTCCCATGAGAGGATCAATGTCCAATTATCACGACTACCACGCTGAGGAGATGGAGGATGATTATGATTACGACATGGATGATCCTGTTGATGACATGGTCGATGAGCATCAAGAGCGAGAGTTTAGGGACTCCGATTCGGATGATGACGATTATGTCCGCTCGGTATGTTTCCCTTTTTATTTTGTCACCTTTTGTGGCGTGCACTTCTTATTGGGTGAGTAGAATTCTATGTGGTTGACAACTAGAAATGTATATTGTTAATAATAATGTTCCTTTCTCGTATCCTTTACATAGCCCACGTACTACTTGTAATGGTAGGTCTTGTTTGATCAGTCACAATATTATGTGTTGCAACAAAATTGATCATCTACAGTTTACACGTAATTTAATCTAAACAATCCTTCGCATAGCGTACAATTTGTGTTCAACTTGAACATTGGTCCAGTTGCATCACTAATTACTTGAATGCTCTAATGGCTGTCAATTTTGTTTTTTCTGTTCAGAATGCTGATATCCCAGATACTTCATCAGCAGACGCAAGAAAAGGAAAAGACATGCAAGGAATTGTCTGGGAGAGGCTAGCTGTAACTCGTGAAAAATACAGGCAGACTAGATTAGAACAGTACAAAAATTATGAGAATGTGCCCAATTCTGGTGAAGAAGCAATGAAGGTGTGCCTTCTAATCTTTTAGGAGGTTCAACCCTGTAAAATATCCTGTCTCATGTGGTTGACACTTGTTATGGAACAGGATTGCAAACCAACAGAGAAAGGTGGCATGTATTATGAGTTCAGGCAAAATACTAGATCAGTAAAATCAACTATTCTACATTTTCAGGTGAGCTAACTCCCTTTTCTTTCATTTTCGGCCTTTGAGATATGCTAAAGGGTAAGTATATAGTAAAATTGTTTAGATATCATGTTGATAGGTGGTACAAATTTCTGGATGTTTCCTCATGAGTGAATGTTCTAAAATTTCATAAACCAACTTGAGACTTGTCAATGTACTATTTCTCAAATTTGTTTTGATTTTGCTGTTATAATAAATTTCCTGAGTGTCGAATACTAACATAATCTGAGAAGTTGCTAGATTTTGTCAAATTGTGGCTTAGTTGGTTTTCTTGGTTGTATAATGAGACACCCAAAACTCAGTGAAACATAGTTTGCATGGATAGTTGAATAGTGGCACTTCTTCCTTTCTAACGGGCACAAGGTACCCCTGTTAACTCCGTAAAGAATTGTGTTACCTTTTTCACTAATTCACCTCTATATCTGCTATCTAGAGAGATGTTCTACTGAGGTAAAAAAAATCAATATATTCAGGGACCTGGGGCTATCTGCATGATCTGATTATTATGTGGTTCTGCCTATGTTCTCTTCTCAAAACTAAACAAAGATTCCACTGTGTTTGAGCTGACCTCTTGCAATCGGTGTTGAACTCCTTATCAATATCCATCCTCTCTTATATGGTTTTAACGCGTAAATGTTAAGAGAAACCAATGCGTCTGATTTTGTGCCTGCAGCTGAGAAATTTGGTGTGGGCTACATCTAAGCATGACGTCTACTTTACGTCACATTATTCAATTCGTCACTGGTCAGCATTGAGTGGTGCCACTACTGAACTGATGAATGTCGAAGGACATGTGGCACCAAGGGAGGTATGATATGTCATTGTATTTTCTTTTTCTGTGTTGGACTTAAGGTCTCTTGCCATTCAACTCATATTATTAATGACCATCTTTGTACAGAAACGCTCGGGGAGTTTATCAGAGGGTTTTTCTCAGACTCAAGTTAGTACCTTGGCGGTCAAGGATAATTTGCTGGTAGCTGGTGGTTTCCAAGGAGAGCTAATTTGCAAAGTAAGTTATGAAGAATGATTCAAGTCCTTTTCAATCAAAACTGTTGATGTATGAGCTATGGCACTGTACTAGCTTTGACATGGTCACATTATTTTGCTATTCACTTATTCAGTATGCATCAAGTCGCTCTTTTACTAGATGCTCATGGCTCACTTAAAGGTCGTAGTGCACTACTTAGTTCTTATCACTGGAGTTTTCTCTCATGGAAATTGGAATGTTATGGTGAATGCAAATATGAGACCAGTGTAATAGCTGATTTTGATATATATAAAAATGGACTATCCAATGACTCCCAATCTTTTTACTACCAAATAATAAACTGATGGCTCTTGTGCTTGTGTTCGTATGGTTAATTTGTTTGTTTGTTCTAAATAACGATCTTTTATTCAACTAATTATCTTCTGTTGATATGCATTGCAGCACCTTGATCGGGAAGGAATTAGTTTTTGTTGCCGAACAACTTATGATGACAACGCTATTACCAATGCGGTTGAGATATTCAATACCTCTAGGTAACTTCCTATCTGTGTTACTAAAGATGCTACCTATGAACATATGTATTCATTTGAGTTCTGATTTTGCACCCTATGAACGTATGTATTCATTTGAGTTCTGATTTTACACCCCCAGCGGCGCCGTTCACTTCATAGCATCAAATAACGACTCTGGTGTGCGAGACTATGACATGGAGAGATTCCAACTCTGCAAATATTTTCAGTTCGAATGGCCAGTGAATGTAAGCTACTTTGGTTTCTTTTACCTTGTGCTTTGTTTGGAACAATGCATTGGTGGCATCACTACTGTTGAATCATACACCCCGTTTTGCTCACATGTTATCAAAACTAATATTTACAATTTTTATTATTTGGAAATTGGAATAACTGTTTCAGTGACAGCCAAAGTTGCTGGTTTCAGAAATTGAACTGACATAGTACGCTTCAATGCCATTGAAAGTTTGCGCCATTTAGAAATATAATACTCCGTCCACTTCCGTCACAGTCCATTTCCACCACAAATCTGTTTGCTCTGCCAGGAGCCACTCACCCAGCAACAGCACCTGAACTAGGAGGCCGATGAAGGAGTCCACGGCACATAAGAGGTGGTTGCCAGGGAGCTCTTCTGTGACTTACCCTGGTGATGGACTGTCAGTGTCACTCATCAGGCGTCCAACTAGCCCAGAACACCAGCTGTGCAGTTGCCACGGCCTAAGGAACATGCACAGGGGCATGGAACATTGCCCATCCGACAGCTTCTGCTCTGAGACTCCAGGTTCCATTGATTAGAGCCCGGTGGTGAAATGGATGCCTGGGAGCTGCTCATGGCTGTTTGATGGAGGGAAGGGAACAGCCCCTTCAAGGTCAAAAAAGTCCGAAGTTTCATTGTTATCATGCAGTTCACCCACTGAACATTGTATCATGGGCCACCACAGCTGTTTGCAAACCTGAGCACCTGCCGTTCTGGAAGCAAAAGTTGTTTCTTAGCTTCCACAAACTACAATGACAGCATAACTGAACAAATTCAGCACAGCATGTTTCTTGGTGCGAAGCCAATAGTTAGCTAGAGATTCAAAAATCAGAAATCATATTCCAGCCTAACTGTTCAGATAATGATCTCCAAATCTCTAGCTAAACACATTCAACGAGGAGGTAGTGAGAACTTTTGTTCCCACAACCAAATAAACACTTTCCATCCTCTTCCGTTTTCCTCTTAGTCAAAGGAAGATGTGCACTTGTGGGGGAATGTGGATTTTCTAAACCACAGGGTTGAACACAGGAGTGACTCTAAAATTCACTACTTTGTACAAGGACTGAGAAGAGTACGGTACAGTACAGAGGAGGTGTACTGCCAAATTACTTCGTCCTACTCATGAGTAAAGGATATGCTAAGCCAGCTGCACCACCGCCTCCCAATTTCTATACTGATCCGCAGTTGCACACCTCCTAAAACTGCACTTTAGGTTCACACTGTCCCATATTCAGCTACCATTGCAGTCTATTCATTCACTAAAACATATCAATTCTAGAAAATGCTAGCTGAAGCATGGTTTTCATGGCGTCGCCTAGGCAACAAGGTGCTCCCCTTGTTTTTGGCTAAGGTGGCGCCTTATCCCGCCTAGGTGGCTGGGCGGTGGTGACTCGCCACACCTTGCCTTACCGCCGTAAGAACCATGCTAGCCAGTTATCCTCCCAAAATTTAATTTTCTGTATCCCATCCTTGCTACATCTGATGCCCACATAACCCCCATCCAAAACAACGAAGAGTTGTTATCCTTGTAGGCAAAAACATTAGGTTTTCGGTATTTTTATATTTAATTCGACAAGTTGTTTCCACAGCTGATCCTCTTGAACATATATTGAGGTCTTTGAGGTCACGAACTCCCAATCTTCCATAATAGTTTATTGTACACGGTACATACTTTCTTGTACACACTGAAGGACAGCTAACCAGATGGTAAGTCCTATGTCCAAAGCTATTCCATGGGAAAAGAGCCATGCAAGAGTTAATGATCTGTGTGGCCCATTGTGGGAACTTGATGAAATAGAAGAGGTTTAGGAGTGCTCATTAAGCAGGTCTTGATGAGCACTAGCCATCCTTCATAAAATAGCGCTAGCCGATTTTGGGAGCTCAATTATCTTGTCAACTACTGGTTGTTTCTTCCCTCTTAAGTTTGGAAAAATGAAGAGGTACAAAGAGATACTTCATAGGCAAGCTCATGGCTATGATCAGGTCCCTGATAGCTATGACCACTTGATCAGGTCCCAAGTTCATGGCTATGACCTCACTTCCATGAAAATCAATTCTTGTCCCTGATAGCTGCTCAAAGCAAGATGAGATGCATTTCACGTTTCTCAATTCCTCTACCCCAGGGGATGAGAAAGTGAGTGTGTTATTGCATCAACACAATACCAGCTGGACTAAACTAGTTAGGAGCCCTCGGATTAGCCTCTGATTTGCTGCTCTCTCCAACGGCCTTAAAGTACATCACCTACTAAGTAGAACAGAAGATTAGAAAGAGGGTTGGTCTGCTTCCCTGAGGCGTGAGGCCCATCCCAGTCTTGAAGTGCTGCTTTCTCCGACCATAACTCCAACCCCAACCGGTCCACCTTGAATATACTCATAGACCAATTTATATGTTGATATATGCTAATAGCTTCTTATATTCTAGATATAATGATTAATAAAAGAAAGAATGGTATTGCCCCGCTGGCACATTTCACATAACAACCATGGAATCCTTTACGATCTTTCTTATTGCTACGAGAATGAATTGGTCCAATATCAATATGAACATGATAGATAGTAGGTTAAATTCAGTGGAATGTTTCCATACTTTTATTACTGTATCTGTTCTTACTATGTATATTTTGTTGATGCAGCATACTTCATTGAGTCCTGACAGAAAGGTGGTTGTTATTGTGGGCGATGACCCTGATGGTTTACTTATCGATGCCAGCTCCGGAAAGGTATTCAGTCGCCATGAGGATGCTAACTAAGCTCAGATCAATAGATCCTTCGCATGAAAATGCTGGTAGGGACATGCGATTGAGTTCACCATTTTCTCTGGTTCACTTGCAGACTCTTCATTCCATAAAAGGTCATCGGGACTACTCATTTGCATCGGCTTGGAGCCCTGATGGGCGAACGTTTGCTACTGGTAACCAAGACAAGACATGCCGGATCTGGGACACGAGGAACCTCTCCAAAGCCGTCCATGTTTTGAGGGGTAACCTAGGAGCCATCCGGTCTATCCGTTTCACCTCGGATGGGCAGTTCATGTCGATGGCGGAACCAGCCGACTTTGTCCACATCTACGACGTGAAGAGCGACTACAACAGAAGGCAAGAGCTGGACTTCTTTGGCGAGATATCCGGCATGTCCTTCAGCCCCGACACCGGCATGCTTTTCGTCGGGGTCTGGGACAGGGTGTACGGCAGCCTGCTTCAGTTCGGCCGCCTGTACAACTACTCGTACCTTGACTCCCTGTTTTGACGTGGGAACCAACCAAACGGGTGTTGGGGTCTGATGTGTACCGCAGCTGCGCTGGTTGCTGTCAGCATAAAGTTCAGGTGGTTATCCATAAATCGGAACTCTAAGTTGACCTGATAATTGAATTAATAAATGTTGTACCATGCTCGATGTGTATATATAAAAAAAATGTACCGCAGATAACTATATAGGTAGCCTTGATGAGGATGTGGTGCGGCCGTGCAGGTCATATGTTAGATTCCGATGAACCGAGTCCTGAGGGTGTGCAGCGGTTGGAGCTGTGCTCTGCCCTCGTTGCCTCGCTCTTGAGGTGCCTGAGTGGAGAAATGAATTTGTGAAACATGTATGTATGCTGGCTGCTGGGACGCGATTGAATTTGTTACATGTGAATTGGGTCTCGGTTGTGGTAGCTTGCCGTGTCTACGCCAATCAGTGTTGTGTAGCAGTGACGAGTGAGCCCAGTAAAGCCCACGGCTCGGAACCGCCTCCAGGGAAGAAAAAGTCAGAACAAAATTCGAATTCGAAGTGAACCGATCTGCTTTTTTTTTTTAAAAAAAAAAGTGAACTGATCTCTCCTATCATGAAACATGTATGCTGGATGCTGCGCCGCCGGAGGGCGCGCCGCCGGAGGGCATACGACACGACGGAAGGCTGAGGAGGAGAAGCGCCTCGACGCCGCCGAGGAATGCAAGGAGCAACTCAAGGGGAGGTCGTCTGGCCATGGAGCGAGTCTCTTGTGGAACAGTGAAAGAGGGTGATTGCTGGTCATTTTAATTTATCTTGGATTCTTGGTTACTAAAGTTTTAAGGTTATCGGTGCTGAATCATTTTAATTTCCTAAGGCAAGTTGATTGCTGGCAAATGGTTGCTTACCCGTTTCCTGCATCATACTCTTGTATCTCTGAAGTCTGAATCACATCCCACGTACGTTTCCTTTTTTTTTCTCCGGTAGGTAGGTACTGTGCCTCCGAAGTCGTATCGCGGAAGAGGCACTCCACAACGTCAGAATCGGACACGGAATACCGCCTATACATTGATCTCGCAGGTCGGATGCCGCGTGGACACCGGGACGCGATCGATCTCTCCAGCGCTAGCACGTCCGTATCGAGTACCAACGCAGCCTTGGCCTGAAGGAATAGGGTTTCCTTCACCTGTAGGCGCCGCGACACGGCGACTGATCATCAGGCGAACCTGGTAGTGAGGGAGAATGGGATTGGAGGAGCCTCTCAGAAGGCGAATCCGGAGGGAGCTCCGCATGATATGGCTCGACCCGCCGGCGTTCTGCCGCCCCGGCGCGTCGCCGGTGACGGACCTCCTCCACTGGGAGGTGGTCATCGACGGCTCCGACGGGCGACGGCAGCCCATACGCCGGAGGGACGTTCCCCGTGGACGTCGACTTCGTCGCCGATTACCCCTTCAAGCCCCCAAAGATCACCTTCAAAACCAAGGTGCGCAGCGCACTCCAACAATTTTATGCATGGATTAATTCCTCTTCTTTCTCGGTTTGTTTATTTCAATCGATTCGACGATCTCTTATCGTGCCATCCATCATCCTCAGGTGTACCACCCGAACATCAACGCGGAAGGGGAGATGACGCTGGACATCTTCCGCTACGGGAACTGGAGCGGGGCGATGACCGTCCACAAGCTCCTCCTCCTAATCGTCTCCGAGCTCCGCGACCCCATGCTCCACGACCACCTGACCAACGACGAGGCCAACGACGTGTACGAGAGCGACCTCGAGCTCTTCGAGCAGATGGCCATGGCGTGGACCTGGGAGTACTCCACGCCCATCATCTCCGACCTCCCGCCGGTCGAGAAAGACGAGCGGCGGCTGGAAGTGAACGGCTGCGTGGCCGCCGTTGCTAGGCGTTCTGCCAGAGAGGCGGAAGAGTGGCTGCGCCGCTACGAGGCGGAGACGAGCGGAATCCAATTCGGCACGCGAGCGTCAGCGAGCGTCGCAGCGCTCGGTTTTCCGACCGTCCGCCCACGTGCGTGGGTCCTACCATGTATATATGAACTGCTTTTTACTCTTTATTTCCCCATTCTGTTTGACTCGTCTCATCGATTTCTATCCTATTTTTTTCCCCTTTTTTATTCTTCACTTCGGGTAGCTGCTGCGCGCCACCAGAGTTGCTGCGAGCCATGCGCCACGGCCACGGCGAGTACTTATTATTTTCTTTTTTTATTTTTCCTTCCAAAAAATTGGTGCAACCCCCTCCCACTTCCACTTCCACTGTCCGACTCGCACCATTCTTTTTTCCATTTTTTTTCCTTCACCCCTCTCAACACTGCTCCTCGTGCACAGCGCAAAGGAGTCCTCCCCGACCACTAGGTGGACAACACCATCCTCGTTCTCTTTCATCATTCAATATAAAAAAACTATATGACAAATTTATATAAATATAAACCATATACAAAATACATGTGATTTAAAATATTATAAAAAAGTTATACAACAAAAATTATATACTAACTGATATACAATATATCTGTACAACAACATAATTTATATTTATAAGTTGTATAACAACATAATTTATATTCATAAGTTGTGTATTAAAGCCAAAAACTTATGTGCATAAAATACATGACAAAAAGTTATATTTATAGTTTGTATGATAAAGTTATAGATTCGTATTATAACTTTTTATGATGTACATAACTTTTACGTATAATTTTTTCTTAACAACTTGAAATTAATAATTTTTTAGCACAACTGTCACAGTACATACAAAATTTAATGCGTAGCTTTTTAAAATAACTTATAGATGATAACTTTTCAGCACAAATTGTATGAAGATGTTATCTGGAAGATTTCTCACACAACCTTTGTACGCACAAATTTATCATGCAACTTGTAATCACAAGTCTTGGTATAATTTTTTAGTATCATTTCCATATAAAAGTTGTCAAAAAAAACTTCACACATATAGAAGGTAAAAAAGAAAAATTGGAAAACAAAAAATGAAAAGAGAAAATAAATACCTGTGACGTCATTCACATGGAGGTGGGTGAAAAAATCACGACTCGCGTGGGTGCGTGGAGTCTGACGTCACGTGGAGTCCGGACAGCAGATAACGCGGACATCTCGTCGCGCGCCAGCTCACATAGTGGGCAGTAACACGTCGGGGCGCGCACAGAGAAGGAAATTTGGAGTTGCTGCACGCTTTCCAAAAAGAAAAAAAAAACATGTTGTCAGAAATCGATTGTTGGAATCCTTACTGGCACGCGCGCGGGGATTAGCAACGCCCCGGAGACGAGGCGGCGCCACCAAGAGGAAGAGATGTTGACCGCGTCGCCCGCACGTGATTGGAGGATCTCGTTGCCCCGTTGTAGGGTCGAGATGGCGGACTAGAGGGGGGGTGAATAGTCCTTTCTAAAACTAATTGCGCCGGCTAACCGAAACTTATACGGAATTGAAACTATTCGCTTAGCCAAGACTACACCCCTCTAACTATAACTCTAAGGCACCTCCAAAAAGATCCTACACAAAGCAAATGGAGTGCCAAGCTAGTAAGAGCTCTCTTAATAATTCTAATGCCAAGTCACACAAGCCTAAGCACTAGTACTTCACAAACCGGGGGAGCTCCTACACAATTCTAATGAGCAAAAGCACAAAGCCAACCTAAGCTCACTAGATGCTCAAGGACAAGGATACACAATCCAAATCCAAGAGCTCAACTTGCTTAGTTACACAATCTAAGCAAGAGCAACTAATTAAGCTACACAAGCTAACTAGATACACTAGGATCTCTACTTCTAGCTACACAAGCAAGAATATGATTAGCAAGCTACACAAGCTAACTAATCACTAGAGAGCAACTACACAAGCACAAGATATAGAAGAATGTAAATACAATGCTTGTGATTTGGAGAATGCAAACCACCGAGAAGAGTAGACAAAGTTGACACGGTGATTTTTATCCCGAGGTTCACTTGGTTGCCACCAAGCTAATCCCCGTTGAGACAAGCTCCAAGGTTGCCGCCGATTCTCTTGCTAGTGGTGACTCTCAAGTCACACTCTCCCACGTGGAGTGCTCACACCGAGCTCTAGCACATGATCCGGCCGGACCACTTGTTGCTCTTCACGTCTCGCTCAACTAGAGTTGCTCTTCGCGGCTCCCGCGGGGTGAGCACAATACCCCTCACAAACTCTTCTCCGGAGCACCGCACAAACTTCTTGCGGGCTTCAACGGAGTCTCTTGCCACCAAGCCGTCTAGGAGGTGGCAACCTCCAAGAGTAACAAGCACACCGGCTTGCAACACGATCACCTAGTGCCACTCGATGCAATCTCTCAAAGCAATCGCACTAAAATCGCTCTCTCACTCGATCGGATGATTACTATCAAGTTAGAGTGAGTAGAGGGCTCTCAAGCACTCTCACACATGGACACCAAGTCCCCAAGGTGCTCTCTCCACTCAAATGGCCGGCCACACCCTCTATTTATAGAGGGAGGCCCCAAACTAGCCGTTACACTCAAATCCCGTGAAAACTGAGTTTTCGCGGACTGTCCGCCTCACAAAAACCGGACCGTCCGCCATTTAAAACCAACGGCTAGAACTGCAATGATTATGTGTCAGAGTCGACCGTTAGAGCCCCTGGCAGACTATCCACGCCCCTGGGGTGAACTGTCCGCGGTTCAAAACTTCGAACCAACCGATTTGCAAACGTCTCTGACTAAATCTGGAAGTTACCGGCGGACTGTCCGCTCCCCAGGGGCGAACTGTCCGCAGTTCAAAACGTGAGCACACACAGAAACCGCAGTGTTTCTGTCCCAGAAATTTCAGTAGGAGGCAGACCGTCCGCCCCCAAGGACCGGACGGTCCGCAGGTTATTTTGGGCACCCAAGACAGAACAACCAAGTTTCTGCGCCCGTTTCAGCTTTTAAATGCGGACCGTCCGCCCCCATGGACCGGACGGTCCGCAGGTCATTTTGGACCACCCACAGAGCCAAAAACGGTTCTGTTTGAGCTCAACCGAGATAACGGCGGACCGTCCGCCCCTCAAGGGCGGACCGTCCGCAGGTCTAGGGCGGACCATCCGCAGGTCTATTTCCAGCAGAAATGTACCTCGGTAAAACGGCCATAACTCTTAGCTCCGATGTCCAAATTAGGTGATCTTGGACTCTATGGAAAGCTAATTCAGAGGGCTACACAACCCAACTGAATTCTTGATCCAAAACACAATGGATCAAAGTAGTATTCCACTCCAAGAGACAACCTAATTTCCGGAGAAAACCAAAAGACCTTTCTTGCTTCCCAAAGTTGATCAACATCAACTCCAACTCTTTCTCCTTTGCAAATGTGCCAACACCACCACGTGAACAACACCATGTGCATGTGTGTTAGCATTTCACAATCATTTTCAAAGGATTTTCACTTGATCTCACCACGCCACTCGATCCTAGCAACATCGCAATGTTAGATCGCTCAAGTGGCACTAGATGACCGATATGCAAACAAGTTTGCCCCTCTTGATAGTACGGCCATCTATCCTAAATCCGGTCATGCACGTCTCTACACCACCTTTGACCGGTGAAATGAAATGCCCTACAAGTCATACCTTTGCCTTGCGCATTCCATTTCATCTTCCCAAATGTTGATGCCACACAAGCACCAAACTCCATCAAGCCTTTTGATCATCATTATGAGTCAACACTTGGCTTGATCTTTCTTAAATGATATGATCCACTCCATATCATCACATGACCTCTTTGGTCCATCGATCTTGACCTTGCTCGCTCTTCACCGTTGCCTCGGTCCATCGGCGCCAAATCTTGCCCAAGCTTCACCGCCTCGCGGTCCCTCGCTTCAAAGCCTTGACTTGCCCTTCTCCATTGCAACCGGTCCATCAAGCTAAGCCTTGTCTTGATCTTCTCCACTTTGGTCACATAACTCCATGTCATGTCTCATATGCAATGAGCTCCTCGATCACACTATATGAGCATAGCATTAACACTTAGTCATTTCTCCTCCATGGCACATGTTGCTCATACTAGTGTCTTTGTGTGGACTAATCTCCTGTGTATCTCAACATAAACACTTATTAGTCCACATAAGTTGTCACTCAATTACCAAAACCAAACAATGGCCTTTCACCCGTGTGACGTGGGACCGGGCGGTGGCGTTTCTCCAGGGATGGGCCGTCGCCTTACCGTTTCCAACTTTTAGGAGGCGAATGTTTTCTGCCGTACTCCCGTTGTCAAACTATACCGGGTGCGCTTGTTTTTAGAAGATCATCCATGGACGATGAAGAACACGACGTTAGAAGTGGATTCGTATTTCAAGAAGATCTCACACTTTATAGTGCACTGGGGTTCTTTAACTTTTCTCAGACTTTGTATGGACCTAGTTGAGGATCCTACTAGGTCATTTCACTCTGAATATTTTGTAGCAGAGCTACTAGTAAAAGTTTCGTTTATAGATTGTGTGGATGTCCAAAATGTTACATGCAAATGGAGGAAATATATGCAAGCATGGTTTTAAATAGCCGGCTATAGTTCTGCTATAGCTCCGCTATAGCCTTTTTAGAGGGTTTCCGCTACGCTATTTGTATTTGTGCCGCTATGGCAGCTATTGACGCTAAATTGGGCTATAGCTGCGCTAAATGGCGTAGTTTTAGCGCCGCTATAGCCTTATCTTTATCTCAGTGCTATTGTTTTGGTCTTTTGGACAACTGAATATTTGATTGTATGAATTTTATTGTATTGTCAACTTAAGTAATGTTCCCGTGACTCTAGAAATATAGTTATGTTTATAAAATTCGCTAATTACTATATTTTTGTGCATCTATTACTTATATTTTTTATAATTTAGTAGTAAACCGCTATTTGCCATAGCCCGCTATAGCCTCTTAGCCTTTAAAAAAATACGCCGCTATTTGTCATAGCCCGTTATTTAAAACCATGTATGCAAGTCATTTTTTACTGCAAATGCATCCCGTGTTCCCTTGATGGTTGATGCTTTGCATGCCTTGGTCGGTATAGGTACTGTTTTGGAAGCTCTCTGTTGTTTGGAATTTGGATGATAGTTTTGACCGGTGAGGTTTGTTATCATTGTCGTCAATTCCTCTCGTTATCTCGCCGTTTTGACACTTATTCGCATGTGCCAATGGCATTCTTCAAGTTTATGTTAGAAAGAAACTGCAGTTAATCATCAGTTATAAAGAGTTGAAGACTTGGGAACATCCTTTTCTGTATAGTGGAAAAATCACGAGTCAGAGCAGTCCTCACTCATCAGTCAACCGCACGGGGTTCTTCAAGTTTTCTCGGACTTTTCATGGACCTAGCTAGTTGAGACTCATCAGCCACCCCATGGTGCCCAATTGGCAGTTAGCAACTGCAGCACACACATTCAGCGGATAACAAATGGGCAGAGTCCTTTCCTGTGAGAAGCGATCTTGACCATGGAGGAGAGGAGGACTGGAGAAACCCTATCCATGCCGTCCATCCTGTATATCTCACATGCTTGGCTAATTATTCAATGCAGCCGAATAATCTAATGGAGTACGTACTACTCGTCTACTCCACATTAGCAAATGCACAGTGGAGGGGAATGAACCTACGCTCGCCGGCTCGCGTCGGCGTCGTGCGGCTGCCAGCGAGGCCTGCCGGGCTCAAGTCTCCATGTCCGTCGCTTATCATAGCTAGACGGCGTTCATCCGCACCAAAGCCTCACGGCCGGCGGCCGGAGTGGAAAGGGAGGACTCGCTGCCTCGCAACCGGGCTTGATCGGGGCCGTGAAGGTCCTGGGCTCGAGCTCCCCGGCGTCTTCGATGGCATGGCAACCTCGCCGGCGTGACCTCAACGGACAGCGAGCTCTCACAGCCGTCCGCGTCTTGCTCATGCGCAGTACGGTTCAGTGCCCCGGCGGCGTCCGTCGGTCCCGCGAGCGTCCATGGCAGGAGAACGGCTGGTGTGCGGCGTCGCGATTATCTTCCCCGACGAGGTTGGTCAGCGGGCAGCGGCTCAGCTCTCTGGAGACTGGAACGGCCGAGGCGACGAGCGCGTGAGTCAGCGGGGAAGTCATGCTACGTTGACGTCGATCCTGACCGTACGAGACCGATCCAACGGTTTCAACAGTCCTAGGGGTGGACGGTATTTCATTTACCGTCCACCCCGGGCCCCGGACGGTAGATGTGAAACACAGTCACCCCGTGCCCCGGCCGGCGCCATCAATGGCAGCCACGCCGTGCCGACCCCCGCCGCCGGCGTTCACGGCTTCCGAGCAGGAGATAGAGGCCCGAGGGCCACAGCGCAGCTTCCGATCGTTGTACACCAAGACCAGTATCCGGTGAGGCGGCACGCGCGCACGTGTCCTCGTGCTCCTGTACGGGCATGCCTGTTGCCTGGCCGGCCGGCCGGCGGCCCCCCATCACACACCGGCCGCGGTGCCGAGGAGCAGCTAGCGTGCCTCCATGGCCGTGTAAAGCTGGACCGCCGTCGACGAGGACTTTCTGCTGTGATTTTGAGGGCAGAGAAAGAAGGAACTCCCCGTGGTTCGTTGTGTGAAACCGAGATGGTGGCCGGTGCTCACGCTCGCCGAGAAAGCCGGCGCGTGCTGGGCCGGACTTCTTCCACGCCCCCGCGCGGTTCTCAGCCTGCCGCATCGAAACGTTGCTCGCCAGCTCGACGCGACGAACCGTGGTTTGGGAGGACGACGAGGCTTCCTGGCCATTCGGAGCTGCACATACGGTGACAATGGCCGCAGGGTCATCGTGGAAGACGCCGACGGCGGCGATGATACGCGGCCGGCCATTGGCGGCATCTGAGCACTCTAAGCGCTTGAGCTGCTTGCCCGGCCGGTGGCGCCACCAGCAAGGCCACGATCTCTGGCGGTCCGGCCGCAGAGAAGACGCATTCAGATCCGAGATGCCCAATTGTGTTCCGCTGATGAATCATGTCAGTGATCAGGAAAAATAATTAGGCGGCGGCCAATGCGTCGGCGACGGGGCCGCTCAAGGACGCCGCCGCACATGGCCAGCGGCTGCTCGCAGTCGCGTGGCGTGAGCAGCTCTCGGTCCCTGCCGAGGAGAGGCCGACGGCGGTGAGAGCCGTCGCCGTCGGACGCCACGGTCACCACGCTGCCTATTCCTTTGCCTGCCGCCTCCTTGAAATCATACTGGCAGTGATTGCGAGCCGATAATGCTCGCCACGCTGCAGCGCGTCGTCGCCGTGGACAGAACGCCGCGCGGCCCGTCGCGAGAGGAAGACGAAGAGGACCTTCGTTGCCTGCAGTTATACGCGTCGATCTCGGTCGATCAATCGTGATCAGACGGCTGCGAGAGGCCTTGGGGTGGACGGTATTTCATTTACCGTCCACCCCCTGGACGGTAAATTGAATCCTGTCCCCGCCGGTTCGGGACGGCCGGCGCCATGGACGACATCCTGGCCTCCACCGCCAGTTCTCTTGGGCCCTAGATGGTACGAGGACGTGTTCCGGACAGCAGGCGGCGCAATTTCGCTGCTTCCTCGATGAGAGGGGAACGAGGACGCCGTCGCGGTTCGGCGCCGGCACTAGCACCGACCGCGAGCCGCGAGCTGTGGCCTGGGCGGGCATGGCAGCAATCTCCATTGTGATAGCCGAAGGCTGGGCGCCAGGACGGCGGGAACATGATGCAGCCCGGCCCCGGCGACGTTGCTCGAGCTCGGAGCGGGGAGCCGATGCAGAGGGAGAGCATGCTGGTCCTTCGCCATGAGCAGCTCGACCGCGCGCACTCTGGTTTGGGCAGAGCGTCCATGGGCCCGGGCAAGGAGACGCCCTGGCCGGCCGGCGGCGTCGATACTATTTGGCTTCTCCTTGGACGTAGTAGCCTAGTGGGGCTCGTGAAGAGAACGATGCGGCGGCCGCAGATCTGGATGCCCGCCGCGACGAACGCGATTGAACGCCTCCCCGTCCCCGCTGCCCAAGCACCACTGGGTTGCGATGTCTTATTGTTGGGAGACGGTGCAAGCACCACTGGTTGCTCGCCGAGGACGCCGCCCACCATATCTCTGTGTGTGTGTGCGCGCGCGCGCCAGCGAGATGGCGTAGTAGTTAGTCTTCGACCATCTTCACCGGCGAGCGCGGTGGCGCGGCCCGACGAGGTGCCGCCTGCTCATCCAGGTGGACAGGCACGGGCAAGCCCACGATCAGTCTCCACGCCCGTCGCTTCCTTCTGGTAGCTGCCAGCTTCCGGAGACGGACTCCGTCTTTGTCGTTGATCCTGGGTGGCCTTTCTGGGGGCGCCGCGCGCTAGCTCTTGGGGCCCGTCGCGAGAGGAAGACGAAGAGGCCGTTCGCTGCCTGCAGTTATCCGCGCCGATCTCGGCCGCACGACTGCGATCGGACGGCTGTGAGAGGCCTAGGGGTGGACGATATTTCATTTACCGTCCACCCCCGGGACGCTAAATTGAATCCCGTCCTCCCCTAGTTCGGGCCGACCGGCTTCATCGATGGCAGCCACGCCGTCGTGGCCTCCGCCGCCTGCTCTCCTGGGCCATAGACGGTGCGAGGCCGTGTTCCGGAGCGCCAGAGAGGAGGCGGCGCCATCGGCCTGCTTTGTCGCGGACAGGAGGGCGCTGTCGCGGCACTGCGGTTCGGCGCGCCACGCCGCCGGCATGGGCACCGACCGTGAGCTGCGGAGCTACTCGCCCAGATGGATGCGTTCAACGGCTAAGTTGGCGGAAAACGTGCTCGCGCGTCGTCGTAGGGACGAATTTCCTCGGCGGCGCTGCTGGGGTTGGACGGCTGCCGGCACTGGACCGAAGGCTGGACTGGTGAAGTTGTCGCTACCCGACATGCGGCAGAAGCGGGTCGTGTTGCAGGCATACGCAGCGGTGATGAGCCTGGAGTTCATGGGGAGGCCGGCGGCACCTCGTCGGACCGAGGTCACCGCGGTGTGTGGTCCGATCCGAGGCCGGCGCGGCACAGGGCGCCAGGGCGTGGACCCGGAGCTCCGCCTCCACGCCGGTCGCCTCCTGCTACCCGGAGAAGGGGGACGAGAACTGGGAGGATTACTGCGACGCCGTATGGCCGCTCACAACGCGAAGATAGAGAAGGAAGGGAGGCTCCGCTCTGCTTCTTCGTCGTCGGAGCGCCGCCACAAGGTCTCCGCGCCGCGACGTGAGAAGGGACGGAGCCTCCTGTCAGTGGAGGACAGTGTAGCGTTTCCGTTTCTTCAGGGCCGCCGGCCCGTCGCGTTGCCATCTACCGTCAAGGTCGTAGCGTTTCCTTTGATTAATTAGCACAAGATGAACAATTCTCTCTAAGGTATTTAGACGCATGATCTATAGCGTACGCGATTGAAATTGAGAACGACGAGACGATGCTGCTTCATAATTCTGTCTCGTATTAGCTCCAAATGCTTCGAGGAAATCGTGGAGATTGTAGCCTAATTCAGTATATCAGTTGTGCTTACTTCTGATTGGTATATATGAGTTGTTGTCATGATAGACCACTATCACTCCTCCCGTTATCTTGTCATATTTGGATGGTGAGACTTGTGAAGCTGGCCTTTTCCATGTTTATGTTAGGCCAGCAATATTGGTCATCGTTTTCATGTTAAAAATGTACATATGCTACCTTTTATGTAAGTTAGTGGTCAGTTATACATTACATGGCCTGTTATTTACATTATATGATTCGAAAAAGATGTGAGGTTTAAGTGCTACTACTGGTCCACTGCCTACCAAATTGAGCTCCTTTTGGCAGTTTGGTTTGTCAAAGTCAATTTTGACTCTTGCGTTGGCACACGGCACAAATTCTTCAGTTGACATGGTCTGAGCGCAGAGGGGCAGCGGAAGCATTGAATTAGCAAGCTAACACTCATAAGCATTTCACCGAACATCTTATGTGCATATATCAAACAGCCTTACGGTATCAATTCTTCAAACATGGTGCTGTCAAAACATCACAAGTTGAAATATACTTGCAGAAATTAGCTCACCAACACATCAATCCTCACTATCAATATATCAAAAACTCATGTATGCATCATCTGCTAATCTTATCCATACACCATGAACTTGGACAAAATGACACCAATAGTATGCAAGATAGGAACAAACCAACAAGTATGACAAGATAAACACCGAATTAAAAGTAGAAATAATGATTTATGTGGAAACCCTTTACAAGAAAAATCACGAACGACAACAAGCAAGCAATCCACTATGAAGATGGGAATACAAGAGGTGGGAGTCAAAAACCTCCGATTTCACTCTCTAATGGATGGATTTTGTATATCAAAGCCTCACCCCGTCAGATCTGCTCTCTCTCCCCCGCAACCCCAAAAGGGGAAGAAAGAGCAACCATATAAAGGTAAGTTTTCAGAATAGCCCTCGGAGCTCCAGAATATTACAAACAGCCCCAATTTCAGTATACAAACATGTGTAAACCTTATTTTGCATAGCAAATGAGCTAATGGACTTCCAAATTGGTGAAATTAGGAGCTGCACATCACACATAGGTTATTTTTGTGATAGTTTATTAGGTTGGAATTTTTGTTTTGTTTATGAGTGTGTATGAGATCATGCTGTGCATGCTTAGTTAGATCTTAGATGCAATTCCTCATGTATAAACTATTCCTCACTTTTCTGAATTGTACTATGTAGCTTTAGCTAATCTGGAGGTTGTTACATTCTGTCACGAGCCACAACCATCTTGATCAGTGGGAGCATTATTTCTAGGATTGAATATTTCTCTCGATCATATCAAATAGGACCCTATGATTTAAATGTTATTTCGGTGCTTCGGAGTTCAAATCCATCTACATTTCTTTATTCGGTACGCATGCCTCTTCCATTCCATCCCATAGTGGGGGTATCAGTTATCACGTATGGTAATTGGTATACCTCACGTTACTACTTGTCGATAAATCATAAATGGAGGCTCCTCGGCCAGTCACGGGATCACGGCATGCCACGCCAGTGCGAGCTAGCAAGATCTCACAAGCCATCTCAATCCATTCCTAAATCCTAATCCTCCATCTATATAATGCCTACTCCAACAGTCCAATCCATCTAGAGTTGTGTTCGTTCTTACTGATCTCTGTTAGTAGAGGTAACTACCTTCCATCGAATCATCTCCACTCTCCTGGTTCCTGATCTCGCAGCATCAGCGCTCACCAGCTCTGCAGCTAGAGGCAGAGGCGGCCACCATGGTTCCCGGCGGCGGGGCTCTCCATCTCCGGCGCGCGGCCACCGGCGCGCGGCCAGACAAGTCTCGCCCCTGGACGACGCGGCTCGAGAGGGAGCTCGAGGGGCTCTGGGCCGACCCGCCGGAGTGGTGCGTCCCCGGCGCCGACGCGACGGGCCGCCTCCGCTGGCAGGTCGTCGTCGTCGGCCCCGAGGGAAGCCCCTACGACGGCGGAGTCTTCACCGTCCGCGTCGAGTTCCCCCGCGACTACCCCTTCAAGGCTCCCAAGGTCACGTTCGCGACCAAGGTGAGCACGCGCGGCGCCCTGATCGCCTGGCTCGTTGTAGTTTGATTTTGATCCCCTCTCTGTCTGAATTGTGATCGCCGAATTCTCTTCGTTTTCTTGGGCTGACGCGCGCATCCATGTCGTCCTTTCGCTGCTCTGCACTGGCGATTTCATTCAGGTGTACCACCCGAACGTCGATCCGAGGACCGGGCTGGTTTGCCTCGACTTCCTGACCGACAAGAACTGGTGGACGCCTGTGTGGACGGTGGACAAGATCCTGCTGGTCGTGGTCTCGCTTCTGCACGAGCCTGTCATGGACGGCGGCGCCATCAACCGGGAAGCGGCGTACCTCTACAAGAGGAAAAGGCTCGTGTACGAGGAGATCGCTCGGGCGACGACCTGGCAGCACGCGTCGGCGTCGGCAGCGCCACGGGATGAGCCATCGTCTTCGTCAGAGAAGGAGCGCCGCCCGTCGTCGTCCCGGGGCGTTTCCCAGCTGTGGCACTGTCTCATGAGGAGGGTGGCGTCTCTTCGGACTTCAGGATAGGAGGCAGGGCAGCTGCAGGTTGCCGGCCTCTTGCCTGCTGAGTGCTGATAGAATTTCTGCGATGCTAGATGCTGGAGCTGGACACATAGGTGATGAGCGTTTCATCTTCAGGCCATTCTATGCTTGCTACTAGCTTATCATTCGTAGCTCATCAACTAGTGTCCGATCAATTATGGAGAGATTTGCGCGTTCTTCGGATGGTTTAGAAATTAGAAAATGATTGTATGAATGATGACAGTAGACATCGATGAGCTTGTGGTCGCTTAATCAGTCTCCCGTGGTGTTCCGAATCGTATCCCACTTTTCTTATTTAGGTGCTTTACTTTGGCGAGGAGGATCTGTTGGGACTCGCAAGAAAACAATGGACTGTGATGCATTGTGCCGCAGAAACCTGTGGATCGGGACGCAGTTATCTTCGAAGGCGACGTGCTTGACCTGTTTTCCAGCTTTGAAAGGGTGGGAAGGTCCAAATAATGAAACAAGTCGGAGATGCCCATCGCTATAGGTCAACCTTTTTTAGAGTTCTAAATATAGGTCGAGCTGTTTTAGAGTTCCAACTATAGGTCAACCTTGTGTACTAAAGCTTCTCAAGTTTCTACTTTAGCAGTCTCTGTTTAGGGAAAAAGGATGAAGCTAGCAGACCGGTTGCTTACAGCTGGAAGGGCAGTTTGCGGTGAGTACTGAGTAGGCGTGGTGACTTCCTGACAAGGACTCCTATAACCTAACTTAGGAAAAGATACGGAAAAGGCAGGCGCAAAACGCGAAAGCAAGAACTAGTATATCCCATAGTTCAGAGACTGCCTCATGCGTGAGGCAAACTTTTTTTGAACGATTAATGCGTGAGGCAAACTATGGTTGGGACTTGGAAGCAGGGGCGCTGCTACAGGACTCCTGGTATTGGCGGGGAGCAGGGGCACAGCTGAAAATGGACTGTATGGGCCTGATTAGCGCCACGAGTGCACCTCTAGCAAATTCGGCCTACAATTCACCCAACTAATGAAAAAAAAGAAAACCCCGGTCCCTCCGAATCCGGAGCCCACCACCATCCACGAACACCATTAGGCCCGATCGCCCGACCAAAGTCCCCCAGCCCATTGCCCCCACCACCAACAACGTCCGTTGGGTCGGGTCTCCGCGCCGGCTGCTGGCTGCTGGTGCGCACGCCTTTTTTCTCCGGCGGCCTGCACGGCTGCAGCGACCGTTGCTGGTTTTCGGCACAAATCGGCAACCGTACATCAGGATAGACACAGTATTGGCAAGCACCCCGTACCCAAAGCCGTAGCCAACTACGGGACGAACGAATCCGCGCGGTCCCAGACTGCGAGGAGGACCACTTTCCGGCGAGCTGCCCTGTCAACCCAGGCACAGAGCACACCGCGCGCGCTCAGCTGGGCGGGCGGCCTTCAATGCGACTCCTTTCGGCACAGCTCCGCCGATTCGATTGCCCCGCCGGGTCCGACGCTGGGGTGGGGATCGGGGAAGAAACTGGCCGCCGTGTCGCGGTTCGTGCGTGCGCGGGACCAGCGGACGCCGACGGAGTACCGAACCTGCCGGCGCCGACGAGACTCGCAGCGTACTCCGTATAGTACCGTCACCCCCAGAAAATATCATGACCTCATGATGAGCCGGCGCGCCGGCGACGTCGCGCGCACCTCCCCGCGCGGTCGCTAGCGCAGCACAGGCGTTGTGCTGGCGGGAGGAGCGGCGCGCCGGCCGGGCCCCGCGGCGCCGAAACGGCCGGCACGCGCGGCAGCCGCGCGCCCATCCGTTCGTTCTGCGTCCGTCCGACCCCGTCGTCTCCCCAGTGACAATGGGGGCCACCGCGCCCACCAGGAGCGCAGCACCGTCCAGATGCGCGCACGCAGTGCTACTGTGCAAGCTGAATCGCCGTGTACGCAGACGGCTCATCGGCCACCGTTGGCAGGGCTAGGAGGCCTCGCCCGTCTGCTGGAACGGCTGTGCGGTCAGGCCCGTGCGCTTGCAGCACGAACATCATCTGAGAATCGTCGAGGTGTCCAAAGGGAGGGGCGGCGTTCAGTGTCGTCGGCAAAAGGTTTCTACGTGTGCCGTCTCGGCTGTGCAAGTGCAAGTCTGTCGTGCTCTGATCGGATCTCTAAAGGCAACCGATTGATGAACATGCTTCGACGTAAAAGGATGTCGCGGCGGACATCTTTCCGGTGCATAACGAAAAAGGCACTGGCAAAAGCCTACGCGGCGGCACCGCTTTTCTGTGCTACAATTATTTATTGGAGACCGAAACATTCGAACAACTAAAGCTTCTCTCTTTATTCATTAGCCCTGTTTGGATACTCTAACTAAGTTAGAGGTTAGAGTTAGTATCTAACTCATGAGTATCTATGAACTAACTCTAACTAAAGAGGTGTTTGGATAGAAGGGTTAGATTAATAATAAATATACCTTTCCAATTATTTGGCCTCTTTCTAGCAAGAGAGAGGAGAAAAGGTGGGCCCCACCTAATCTAACCCCAATAAGCACCCCTTGGAGGGGATAGTTTTTTTAGGTGGGTTAGATGCATCTAACCAACTATAATCTTCATGTTTGGATATTTCAGGGTACGATGAGCTCTAAAAAACCAACTCTAACTCCTATTGTATAGTTGTACTACTAAACTGTACTACAACTTTGCTAACCACTTGTTCGGCCCATGCATGTCCAATCATACTCTCGTTATTGATCTTACACCAATCTCAATGCACGGTATCGTCATAAGCTACCAACACGGCCATATCATCAGCATGACAGTGGAATGAAACCATACCCTTAATGCATATGTTCGTTGCACAGTTTCATAGATAAGTTGACTTATTAAATTGTTGATTGGTGTTATGATCAAATGGATCATGTGACCGGTAGAAGTTGATGAATGTGTGTAGATGAAGCTCAAATCCTCTAATTGGAGTTTCATTCTGGGTTCAAGGCTCTTGGTAACGGTGTATACCAAGTTTCATCATCATGAAACTCTATTTTTCTCTTTCCTCATAAATTGTTTGCCATGTCATAACTCTTGTCTATTAAGCATGTCATTTAGTGAGAATTAAACTCCTATGACACTTGCATAGTAATATTTCCAAGGTAATGAATGTTAGATATCTAGGCAATTTTCGGTATATTTTAATTCCAAATATTAATATCAATTTCATGATATAGATGAGTGATAATGTGTGTACAAGATATGTGCATGTGTTCATGTTATTCTCACTAATAAGCATGAATAAAGAATTAAACCAGAGTAGGTTTAGTAAGTACCCCAAGGCGGGACCAGTGCCGGAGGCACCGGTTGCGCCGTTACCAGCTGGAATAGACATGCTATTCGACTGGTCTTGCTCGAAGTAGCCGAACTATGTCGATGCAGGAAGATGTTCGCAGTGCAGTCACACGAACGGTTACGCCGGGAAGTAGACGAAGTAGTCGTTCGCACGAGCGGTTACGCCGGGAAGTAGACGAAGGAGTCGTTCAGGGAGCGAGCAGTCGCGTCAAGACGCTCCCCAAAAACCTAATTGCCCGCGTCCCGTGCAGGACCTTCAGCGAGCAGAGGTTCCGGAGGCCCTGCTCTCGCTAGACCTGGCGCGCAGTGCTAGCGGTGGGGAAGGTAGAAAGCAGCTGAGGGAGAAGGGAGAGGTCTCCTGAAGAGGAGTACCTGGATGAGTGCTTGAGATGAGTGAGGATGAGAGGAGAGGGTGTTGGTTTATATAGGCACGATATGCCTCAGGTTCAACGAACCTGGACATCATGAATGGCTTTGATGAGCGGCAGTTAATGTGCTTCAGGTTCAACGAACCTGGACGTCGTAAAGAGCCTTCAATGTCCGGTCATTAGTAACGACATTAACCCTCTGTTTTAATACTCTTTACTGCAAAACATCCTTCTCATCTCAGCACATCACGTCGCACCGCACCGGCACCGGCACCTGCACGTCACGTCCGGCCGCACACGCGCATGCGCCGGCCGCACCGCGCCGCGCCGCGCCTCGCCTCGCCTCGGCCTCGGCCACGGCCCCGGCCCGGCCCGGCGAGGCGAGCGAGCGCGCGCGCGCGTGTGGTTCACCGTCCTCCTCTTACCGGCTTCACAAGTGGTGTACACGAAGTCCACCTTTTAAGTCGGTTGAGATCCTCCTCAATTCCCGGTACGGAATTAAGCATTGATTCCCTAGCATTAATAGTGGGCTTTAAATTCTTTTAATGCTTTAGAAGTAATGGGCCAAGCCCCTTACTCCAACAATCCCCACCAAGAAATTCAAGCCACACTAGAAATACCCTCATTCCCTCATTGATATACCAGTATTCGACAGAGACTGTTAAGTTGAACTTCCATCTAGGACAAAGGCTACACTTATTCACAACTGTGCAATGGACTATGCATTGAATTGCCCGTTTTGTGCAAACAAGTTTGACCAGAGCCCTACACTGGTACTAGGCTGCAAAAGCATCCCCGCGGTTTGGAGCTTATAAGTCATACTCCAGGCCCTTCATGAGTTTCTAGAAAATACCCAATTCTCATAGACCATGACCAGTGGTCAAACTCATATAGGTGTGTTCCTTTCAGATGTTCTGTAGGACAACATCTTTGTTTCAAGAAAACAACTCATTTGTTTAAAAGAAACCACCTGGCACACATTAAAGTATAGACCAACCTGCCATACAGATTAGAAGAGAAATGCACCTTATACACGGAATGAGCCCTTTTCACAAAGGTTCTCTTCTCACAGTCAGACTTTAGTTTGTTTCACCATCCTAATTCACGGGATCTCCGATCACATAGGACAGGTTTCCACTATAGAATGACTCACGTGGGTCTCAATCCCAATTCCATAGATGCATTGTCTATCACATTTCGTGAAAGACCCTTTGTAAACTGATCTGCCAGATTTTTAGCCGTCTGAACATAGTCCAGGGCTATAACTCCGGAATTTCTCAATTTTCTGATAGATTTCAACCGCCTTTTCACATGTCTAGATGACTTCATGTTATTCTTTGAACTATTCACCTTGACAATTACCGTTTGATTGTCACAGTTCATTAGGATTGCCGGTAACGGTTTTTCAACTATCGGCAAGTCCATAAGGAGCTCACGAAGCCACTCAGCCTCAACAGTGGCGGTATCTAATGCTGTGAGTTCTACTTCCATAGTTGACCTCATTAAGATGGTCTGCTTGCAAGACTTTCAGGAAACAGCTCCACCACCAAGTGTAAACACATATCCACTTGTGGCCTTTATCTCATCAACATCAGAAATCCAATTTGAATCACTATACCCTTCTAGTACCCTTGGGTACCCGGTGTAGTGAATTCCATAGTTCATTGTCCCCTTCAGATAGCGCATTACTCTTTCAAGAGCCTTCCAATGATCATCTCCCGGGTTTGAAACAAACCGGCTCAGTTTGCTTACAGCAAACGAGATGTCAGGTCTTGTAGCGCTCGCTAAATACATTAATGAACCAATGATCTGAGAATATCTCAGCTGATCTCGCATTATCCTTTTGTTCTTTCTAAGAATTAAACTGGCATCATATGGTGTTGAGACAGGTTTATAGGCGCTATAACCAAAGCGACTTAACACCTTCTCCACATAGTGAGACTGTGTAAGAATCACCCCATCATTGATCTCTTTTACCAGTTTTATATTAAGGATAACATCAGCTTCTCCCAGATCCTTCATCTCAAAATTTTGAGATAAAAACTCTTTGACTTCCTTAATCACATTAAGCCTAGTGCCAAAGATCAGTATGTCATCCACATACAAGCACAAAATCACTCCTTCAGCCCCACCATAGCGATAGTACACACATCTGTCAGCTTCGTTCACAACAAAGCCGGCAGAGGTCAAAGTTCTATCAAACTTTTCATGCCACTGCTTAGGCGCTTGCTTGAGACCATATAAAGATTTTAACAACTTACAAACCATTCCTTCTTGACCCTTTGATACAAACCCATCCGGCTGATCCATATAGATCTCCTCTTCTAACTCTCCATTGAGGAAAGCCGTCTTAACGTCCATCTGATGAACGAGAAGACCATAAGAGGCTGCCAGGGAAAATAACACTCGAATTGTGGTCAATCGGGCAACTGGTGAATAAGTGTCAAAGAAATCTTCTCCTTCTTTTTGGGTATAACCCTTGGCCACAAGTCTAGCCTTGTACTTTTCAATAGTACCATCTGGCCTAAGCTTTTTCTTGAACACCCACTTGCATCCAACCGGTTTACATCCATAAGGACGTTCAACGACCTCCCAGGTTCCATTAGACATAATAGAATCCATCTCACTCCTTACTGCTTCCTTCCAATAGTTAGCATCAGGAGATGAATATGCCTCTTCAATGGTTCTGGGTGTATCATCTATGAGGTATACAATGAAATCATCACCAAAAGACTTTACAGTCATTTGTCTCTTGCTCTTTCTCGGAGCATCATTGTTATTCTCCTCAGGATTTTCTACAAGTGTATGTTCATTGTGTTCTATCGGCTCAGCAGAGCCATCATCCTCGATGAACTCTTGCCTAGATGAACTTGTTTCATCTCTCATGGGAAAAATGTTTTCAAAAAATGTAGCATCTCTGGACTCCATTATAGTACCAACAAGCATGTCAGGTACTCCAGATTTCACTATTAAAAATCTATATCCAACGCTGTGAATAGCATAACCTAGAAAGATACAATTCACAGTTTTAGGTCCAAGCTTACGTTTCTTGGTTATTGGCACACTCATTTTTGCCAAACAACCCCATGTACGTAAGTATGACAGTGTTGGTCTTTTCTTCTCCCATTCCTCGAATGGAGTTATCGCTTTATTCTTTGTAGGAACACGGTTTAGGACATGACATGCAGTCAATATAGCCTCACCCCACCATTTCTTGGAAAGTCCCGCTGTATCTAACATGGCGTTAACCAAATCCGTTAGAGTGCGGTTCTTTCTTTCGGCAACCCCATTTGACTGAGGTGAATAGGGAGGCGTCCTTTCATGAATAATACCATGAATAAAATAAATAAATTTGAGAAATACTCGCCACCACGATCTGACCTAACTCTTTTGATCTTTCTCTCAAGTTGGTTTTCTACTTCAGCTTTATAGATTTTAAAGTAGTGTAAAGCTTCATCTTTTGACTTCAACAAATAGATGTAACAAAATCTAGTACTATCATCAATCAAAGTCATGAAATATTTTTTACCACCTTTTGTCAACACTCCATTCATTTCGCACAAATCGGAATGAATTAATTCTAAGGGTACCAAGCTCCTTGCCTCCGCGGTCTTATGAGGCTTACGAGTTTGTTTTGATTCAACACATACATGACACTTAGAATTTTTGACAAAAGTGAATTTTGGAATTAATCTCAAATTAGCTAAGCGCATCATACAACCAAAATTAACGTGACAAAGCCTCGAATGCCAAACATTTGTTTCATCAACGTTAATAACATTGTATGCAATTTTATTACAAACATCTGACAAAGAAAGACGGAACAAGCCTCCGCTTTCATAACCTTTTCCAACAAAAGTACCAAACTTAGACAAGATACATTTATTGGACTCAAAGACTAATTTGAAACCATCTCTACACAGTAGAGAGCCGCTGACTAAATTCTTCTTGATGGTGGGGACATGCTGCACGTTCTTCAGCTGCATGGTCTTCCCCGAAGTAAACTTCAGATTTACCGTACCAATACCAAGAACACGCGCATGTGATCCGTTCCCCATCAGCAAGGAGGAAGTCCCGCCGGTCTGGTAAGAAGAGAACAAAGAAGCATCAGCACAAACATGAATATTAGCACCAGTGTTAACCCACCACTAGGGTGAACCAAAGACTGAAAGAACAGTAGGTAATAAATTACCGTACCCCGAAGTTCCTCCAGGCTCGCTAATAACCATGTTGGCGGAGTCGTTGCCTTTGCGGTTCGGACACTTTGCAGCAAAATGATCCATACTAGCGCACACATAGCAAGCTCCCGTCTTCTTCTTCTTCTTAAAAGTGGTTGTCTTCTTAGTCTTTGGTTGGTTCTGCGGTGGCTTTTTCTTGTTCTTGTGGGAGTTGTTCTTCTGAACAAGATTGGCACTTGAAGCACCAACAACTCCTTTCCCACGTATGTCCTTTGCTCTCGCATTCTCCTTAACATCAAGAGTCCCTATGAGTCCATCTATTGTGAACTCCTGTCTCTTGTGTTTTAGAGAAGTAGCAAAGTCCCTCCAAGAAGGTGGCAGCTTAGAGATTATACCTCCGGCCACAAACTTATTGGGTAACACACATGGGGACTCTTTGCTGCAATTTTTGAGATCTTTTGCCAGAGTATGTATTTCTTGAGCCTGTTCCACTACAGAACGGTTTTCGACCATCCTGTACTCAAGGAACTGCTCCATGATATACAACTCACTCCCGGCGTCAGATACTCCATATTGAGCCTCAAGAGCATCCCACAATGCTTTGCCAGTTGGCAGCCGGATATAAGAATCCACCAGGTTATCACCGAGAACACTAATGATCAAGCCTCGAAAGAGAATATCAGCCTCATCGAACGCACTCCCTTCCTCTGGAGAGAATTGTTCAGGCTTACCCTCTTTCACATGGATCACTCTCGATAGTGTTAACCACAGTATAAGCCGCTCTTGCCAACGTTTGTAATTTGAACCATCAAAAGGTGGTGGTTTGATTGATGCAGCAAAGCTAGATACCGAAAGCCTATTAACACAATTAGGTTTTTGGATTGTTAGATATCTAGGCAATTTTCGGTATATTTTAATTCCAAATATTAATATCAATTTCATGATATAGATGAGTGATAATATGTGTACAAGATATGTGCATGTGTTCATGTTATTCTCACTAATAAGCATGAACAAAGAATTAAACCAGAGTAGGTTTAGTAAGTACCCCAAGGCGGGACCAGTGCCGGAGGCACCGGTTGCGCCGTTACCAGCTGGAATAGACATGCTATTCGACTGGTCTTGCTCGAAGTAGCCGAACTATGTCGATGCAGGAAGATGTTCGCAGTGCAGTCCCACGAACGGTTACGCCGGGAAGTAGACGAAGTAGTCGTTCGCACGAGCGGTTACGCCGGGAAGTAGACGAAGGAGTCGTTCAGGGAGCGAGCACTCGCGTCAAGACGCTCCCCAAAAACTTAATTGCCCGCATCCCGTGCAGGACCTTCAGCGAGCAGAGGTTCCGGAGGCCCTACTCTCGCTAGACCTGGCGCGCAGTGCTAGCGGTGGGGAAGGCAGAAAGCAGCTGAGGGAGAAGGGAGAGGTCTCCTGAAGAGGAGTACCTGGATGAGTGCTTGAGATGAGTGAGGATGAGAGGAGAGGGTGCTGGTTTATATAGGCACGATATGCCTCAGGTTCAACGAACCTGGACATCATGAATGGCTTTGATGAGCGGCAGTTAATGTGCCTCAGGTTCAACGAACCTGGACGTCGTAAAGAGCCTTCAATGTCCGGTCATTAGTGACGACATTAACCCTCTGTTTTAATACTCTTTACTGCAAAACATCCTTCTCATCTCAGCACATCACGTCGCACCGCACCGGCACCTGCACGTCACGTCCGGCCGCGCACGCGCACGCGCATGCGCCGGCCGGCCCCGGCCCCGGCCCCGGCCCAGCGAGGCGAGCGAGCGGGCGCGCGCGTGTGGTTCACCGTCCTCCTCTTACCGGCTTCACAAGTGGTGTACACGAAGTCCACCTTTTAAGTCGGTTGAGATCCTCCTCAATTTCCGGTACGGAATTAAGCATTGATTCCCTAGCATTAATAGTGGGCTTTAAATTCTTTTAATGCTTTAGAAGTAATGGGCCAAGCCCATTACTCCAACAATGAAGTCAGAGACAAGATATTTTCAATTCGTTAATGCAGTAAATAAATCAAATTTCACATAAGTTTAAAATACATACAAATCATATCTTCCTGTTACAACATTTTCCATTGTGTACAAGGGAGGAATCCTTGGAAGTTTGTAAGGAGTAACTCAGAAATATACATAGTCCTTAAATTTAACTACACAAAGTAAACTTTTTTGACCAGTAGTACTTGCCAAAGAATCACATGAGAGTGGCTACATGCTATCTGTTGGCTATGTGAATTTTAATCTCCTTTAATTTTGGAGGATTTCTATGTGGTTTCACTTTTCACAGATCTGGCTGGCCTGGACAACATAATAAATAGCCTGCTACTCCAATTTTCCCAATGTTTTTTGTGTGTTTCATTTATGTAAAGACGATGTGTACACCAATCAGCTAGGTGCTTGAGCAACACTTCTTTAATTTATCAGCTGCTTTCCTGTACCTTTCCTTGTCGAAATGATGAGCTACCAAGTCGATCGGTCCGTGGGCACGCGTGCATACCGAATAGCTTCCTTCTCAGCTGCATCCGCCGGCGGCGAAGCCGATCTTGTTGCTCTTGACGTCGTAGACGACGCTGAACGTCTGCTGCTGCGTGTTCCCGATGATGGCGGCGCTCCGGGCGGGCGCGAAGGCCAGGCACGTCGTGGCGCTGTCCACGTCCACGAGCAGGTTCCGCGCGGCCAGCTTGAGCACCGCGCCGCCGGCGAAGGCCATGCTGACCGCCGGCGCGCGCACCTGCGAGGCCTGGCCCTGGAAGCACGTGTCGAGGATGGAGAAGGCCGGCGCGCTCGGCGTCCCCTTCATGGCCGCCGCCACGGCCTTGCTGAGCGCCGAGTACACCCCCGTGGGCAGGCGCGTGATCACCGTGCCGGAGTCGATGATCGTCGGCAGGCTCGAGTAGGCCGACTTCGACACGGAGAGCGGCCTGCCCGCGACGGTGATCCCGGTCATCTTGATGAAGTAGAGCGAGTCGTCCAGCGAGCTCGACGCCATGGGCGTGTACGCGTACTGCCCCGGGTTGTAGGAGCCGATGGACAGGTACCCGGACGACGACGACGACGTCGGCAGGCAGTAGGAGAAGGAGTAGCCCAGGCTGGGCGCGAGCTGGTACAGCAGCGACAGCTTGTTGCGCGCCAGGCCTATGAGCCCCGCCGAGCGGCCGAAGAGCCCCTCGTTGTCCTGCCCGCACCCGTAGTAGAAGTTGGGCATGCTGCCGGAGCCCAAGGTCACGGTGTCCTTGCTCAGGTACCCGACGGAGAAGGAGCTGTCGCCGTAGCTGGCCTGGTAGACGCAGACGTTGGATCTGGAGCAGGCGGCGGGGTTGAGCGTGGCGGAGGTGAGGTCGCTGCACTGCGGCGCCGAGCAGGAGACGGAGGCGTAGGAGCTGGACGCCTTGGGGTTGAACACGGGGCCGGCCTGGCGGTGGCACGACACCACGCAGGGGGAGCACTGCAGCCACGTGAGCGAGGAGCCCGTGTCCACGACCATGACGTACGACTTGGCAGGCGTGCCGAGGCCCATGCGGGTGACGTAGTTGCCCACGCCCACCGACGTGCCCGGGCCCAGCGGCACGGACGCGAGGGACTCGTCGAGCGCCGGGGACGACGACTCGTCGAGCGCCAGGGACGACGACTCGTCAAGCGCGGTGGGCCGCGAGGACGGCGTCTTGGCGAGGCGCGCGGCGAGCGAGGCGATGCGCGCGTCGTCGTGGGTGAGCACCGCGGAGAAGGGGAGGTCGGCGGGCAGCGGCGCCGGCGAGCAGGGGCTCCGCGGGTGGTGCAGCGTGAGGTGGAGGCCGGAGCCGTTTAGGTGAGGGAAGTCTGCAGCTGCAAGTAGTAATTTTTATTATTATTTTCACCTCCGTCATCAGTCCGTGCAAAATTACTGCGACTATGACAAAAAATTGTAACGTTTCTTTTTCTTTTTGGGTGCCGCATGGACGCCAAGAAGAAAAGAAAGGCAGCATTATCGGCGCCACGACATATCGAACACGTACGCCATGCACTAAGCCTACCGCACCAGTTGCTGTCGTACAGTTTTTTATAGTAGTGCTATGATTAGGCAGTGATGCACAGCGCATGGACGTCTTACCGAACGCTGCAACGTGTCCGATACAGATTGAAGGGGAATGCAATCGTATAGTACACATTGCCATGCTATTTTTAAAAAAACAAATAGATTTGCACTAGTGTTACGGCGAACTTGGACTAGTAGTAGTGTACTAGTGTTTTAGTTTGTCTTAGAACATGCAGAGCAGTCAGTCAGGTTTGGAACGAACTGCTGGCCAGGCTAACTCTCATTCCCAAGGAGTTCAGGATCACATGATGGAACAAACACATGCAAGAATCTTCTTTTTTTTTTAAAAAAGTAAAGAATCCTTTTATTTTACAGGTTGGGATGGCTTTGCTGGCGGCGATCACATGACGTGATACAGACATACAGGGTATATGCACCATGCACGTACACCTACAGCTTGGTGATCACCCTATCACGAGAATGGGCGGCCTAGAGCGTAGAGAATGTACCCATCAACTGGTTGTAATCGTATTAATTCCGTCCAAGACGTGATAGAGCCGGCAGGAGTAGCTGGCACAGAAGAAGCTATCATGGGCATGAAGTTGCGAACAGTACGGCGCCTACTTCATGACTAAAAAGACGCATCAAACTTGTCCTAATATATCCCCACACATGTATATGTATATATATATATATATATATATATATATATATATATATATATATATATATATATATATATATTACATATACAAGTATTAGCTTGGGGACGAATTGGGCAATCACGTGTAAGCTCGATTCACAGAACACATATTAGCTCTAGCTAGCCACCTGCTAAGAATAAGTCAAGTTGTTGGTATGTACTCATGGCCACTGAAGGTTTAATTCCCACCTTGTTTAAATCAGCGTGTGATTTTATTTCACTAGCTAATATGCAACACGAGAAAAAAAGGGAGCGGATGCGTTTAGTTGGTAGTAAACATGGTATTAATGAGGTGTCGCCGCCGGGGCCGGGCAGGCATGGTTTTCAATGCCGATCGCGACGGGGATCAGATGCCCGGCCCCGGCGGCGACGCCCCTGCCGATTCGCGGGTGTGTGAGATAGATACGGTGGTGGTTGGCGGTGGGGATTGGGGGCCCTGGGGGGAGAGCGGTTGATTGGTTTCACGGGGGGAGAGAAGTACACGCCTCAACTGAGCCTGAACTTTTGCCAAGATTTCACCTTGTCGGAATTAAGTAAAGAATGGCAAATTGCCAAAAGGTGCTTGCGGTGGCTGCGTGGCTGTGAGCGTGTCGGCAGACGCAAACAACGAACGGTGTCAACAAATCGGCGTACGGCGCGTCGTCTCCTCCACTGTTTAGAGTCAAAATCAGAGAATAAACCCGACCCCAGCCAGAGGGCAGAGGCTATCAGCAGCAGGACAAAGGGTGACCACCAATTGGCCGTCAGAAAGTACACGCACCTAGATGGACGCTTTTCGAGCTGGCGGCCATGGAACTATGGAAAGTACTCGTAATCTACGGCGTACGGATCGTATGTGCGGTGTGCCTAACATACTATTCTACTGTTGCCAACACTATTTTTTCCTGCGAGTGCTGAGAAGATTCGATCTGGATTGCGAGTCCTTTGGCTACCGCCCTAACTGTCAACTTTCGTTCAGTCATTACCACTTTATATATGCCTGTCGTGGACAAGGCAACAGATTCAGCATCCGTGCTTGAAAAGGAAAACTGTGTTTTTTACAAGAAAAAAGATGAGCTAGAAGCCTAGAACCACGATTTCCCCCCCTCGAAGTTTCAGGTTCTGCGTAGCGATTGTAATAATTCTAGTGCCGGAGATGATTTTTTTGCTTTGAAAGAGAGAAAATAAATCAGGTCTGTCTAAGGTCAGTAAAGCTTTCACAAGCCCGATCGATCAGTGACATGCAGAAACCTATCAGAGCTGACTGATGGCAAGCGAAACATGAAAAGTTAACGGAGGGCAGGAGCAGTACCCTTGACTTGAGACGAGCACGCATCGGTGATGTCCCTTACTGGAGTGGCCACTGCAAGGAGCAGCGAGAGGGCAACAAGTCGAAGCAACGACGCCATCTCCATCTTCTTATCTGAAAAACAGCTTCCTCTCCTCCTTGCGGGGGTGTCTGGCTGTGGCCTGTGACTCAGCTCTATAGCACTACTGAGCACGGCCACCTCGCGGCCTTTTTATAGGAATCCCGACGGAGCGCCCTTCCTGCTTGGGAATCCCAGCGCCAGCGGTAGCTTTCACTCCCGGCGGTTGAAACGACCCGTTGGTTTTAATCCACTACGGCCAACCACCTGATCACTACCGTACCACTGACTGTTTCTTTTTCTTTGGGGGGGGGGGGGGGGGGGGGGGGTTCTGATAAGGCTCTACAGGGGGTTTGATCAGGCATCAGTCCCCTTCCAAAATTCTATTTGTTTTTTTTCCTGCACGAAAGCTTCTGATACGAGTACTTGTACTGGAGCTGTTGCTCTCCGATGTACGCAGAGAGATGGAGATGGTAAGGTAATCAAGCACACTGAGGCAGCTGCTTTTCTGCAACCCGAAGCCAAGGTAGGTGCACAATTATGGAGCCGGCTTCTGCTAACCAGGCCCAATTAAGCAGGCGGTTAAGCGCACCTGTCAATCTAAACAGAACTCCCGTCAGCTATAAATGGCTGGCGACATCAGTCGTACTAGCTTTGACACATGGTGGACCGATCGGGGTGGTTACCAAAATGGCAGATGATATGCACTAGTTCTTGGTGGTGGATCGGTGGATGCTGTTTTAGAACCCATGATTTGTCCTCGCTTAATTTCATCAGCAGAAATCCTACCACATACGTGCGGGTGGGAAGAACTGAAAAGAAAATGAATAGTGGCTTGAGCCAGAGCCAGCAGCTACATGTAGGTTTTGGCACTGGTGACTAACCACGTGTGTAGATAGCCACTTGGTTCAGGGCTGCGGTTACTAAACCTAGTGCAGCCTCCCTCTCGCTTCAGGACGATCAGAGGAAAAGGAGAAAGTGACCTGCTATCATCTCATCCCATCATATTATCATGTTCCTGCAGCACTAATAATCGAGCCTGAAGCTTCAGTCATCGTAGAAGGAGATGATAGAGAGAATCTAGCTAGGCGGCATCTGCATCTGATTAGCCGGCGGTGGAATCTTTCTCCTCGGAAGCTTCAGCCTGACGCCTCTGATGGGGCATCACCACCACCAGCAGCAGCACCGGAACACGGTGCTGCCTGGAAACGATAGGGGGATGATCCGAAGCAGCATGCAGGCAGGCACGCACCAACCGGCGACACGAGCAACAGCAACGGAGGCGTCCATCTCACCAACCACGTGAGCTGTTCTCTTGTTCCGCCGCGCGCGGCCTCACCGATCCATCGGCAGCAGCAGCAGCTCGATCGGCGCCTAAAATTCGTGCCCGCCCGTCAAAGGCGAAGAAGAAAATGGTGCGCGCTCGTACGTGGCGTCGGGCGCGGGGCGGAGTTAGGTATGCGTACATGGTGCGGCGAGGGCTTTATGGGTTCAGGCAACCTGCATTTGATTATCTAATACGCTGCTCCTTTTGGGAAAGCAGGAATCTGAAATTCTGAATGCTCCCCGGCTGGTACGGGCGAATGGGCGATGAGCTGCTCCATTCGGCCGCGGATGACGACGTCGTCCTGAGTTCGATGAGGTGGGTGGTAGTGCTAAGATGTTTCGGCATGGCACAAATGGAGAACGGTGGTGTCTACGAAGAAATCTAAGAGATGAACCCATGAAATCATCATATCTCCAAATCCAAGTAGTCTTCTTCAGTTCCTTTTCCCATTTTTTTTGTTTGGAAAAGGTGGGGTCTCCGGTCTCCTTCTGAAGTGAGGAAATACAACAACCATCTGTTGTTGAAGAGAAGAAAAGAAATTCGATCTGCCTCGTTTTAGCCGTATTTGAGCCCATGAGGCGTCCAAAGTTTGGGCCAATCAGGTAAGCAAGACTTTTCGGCTCAATCTTGTCTCCATTTGGGCTATTACTTTTTTAGAGTGCGTGGGCTTATTACATATAAACACAAGAATAAGGCCGAAACTAGTTGGGCCAACGTACCTACAAACCAACCACTTGGGACCGCATTTAGGAAAGAATAAGCCCAACATAAGCAGCTCTTTCGCCTTGGCCTGGATCAATTGCTCGTTTGGCCCAGTCAGATCGAGCTTTGGGCTGACAGTACGAATCACCCCATGTATGTTTCACCTAAGCTTTCAGAATTTGACTATTTGAAATATTTTGTTCACTCTAGCATGGCTTAATTAACTAACCTCATTTATACAATACTATCCGTGGATCGCCCCACACCCATCATTAGATGCCAAAGCCGCCCAAGAAAAAAATGGAAAAAAATATTTTGTTACCGGGGGTGACAAATTAGCATGACACGAAATCAATCGCAAGGACTACTAGTAGTAGTTACCACGTTCTCCCTTGGAGCCAGTAGAAGTTGTCCAGCAATCAGCTCGCGGCTCGGGCCTTTTTGTAACATTGCTGCGGTCAACATTTGTCTCGGCGCGCGGACAGGATCAAACACGGATAACCACCACCATCACGTTCCTCTTCCCAGGAACGCGAAGCTCCAACAACCAGTTATCATCACGACAAAAAAAAACCCGCAACTTTTAATTAACGGTCTTCGTCAGAGATCCGCACACATGGCTATACCAAGAGATTTGTTTCCCAACAATAAAATAAAATATGAGTAGACTACACCCAAAAGAAACTCCACACCTGCTGCACAAAGGTGTGCTGCTAGTGCCATGCCGTGATGCCGGCACGGCGGAGATCCGTTCCGCTCCTCGCTGGGGATCTCACTCGCATCGTCAGATGGCTCAGACCAGATTCACAGTTTCACACGCATCTTCAGCAGACAGCGTTTGGACTTTGGACAGTAGTAGGCGCGCCGCGCGCGGCCCGTCGGTCGGCCGCGGCTGGCCTGGCCCCCGCCCCCCTGCCTCTGTTTCTCTGCCACTGCCACGCTGCCGTGTGCTCGCGCTGTAGCGCTCGCAGTCTCGCCCTCGTGGTCTCCTCACCTCGCTGCCTTCCCGCGTCGGCGTCGCCGCCCTCCCCCGTGTAAGAACCGACACCTGAGCACGCACGCCTCCGCCCCGCATTCGTCAACCTCTCCGCTTTGCCTCGACCGGCTCGCATCCGCGTTCCCTCGCGGCCTCCAGATCTCGATGCGGCGCGCGCTCCCCTGACACACACCCGGCTTCGCTTCGCGGCGCGGCGCGGCGCGGGCGCCACCATGTCCGCCTGCGACGACGACCACGCCTCGCTCCTCAGATCCCACGCGTCCGGCGCGCCGCTGCCGCCCTCCTGCCCCTCGCCGCGCGGCGGGGCGGCGGGGCACCAGCAGCAGCAGCACCACGCCGACGTCGAGGCCGACGAGGCCACCGTCACCGCCTCCCCGAGGCGCGCCGGCGGCGTGCGCGGCCTCCTGCGCCACCTCGAGCGCCGCATGTCCGCGCGCGGATCCGGGCACGGGCGCCGCCCGCACCAGCAGCACTACCAGCAGCTCGACCGCCCCGTGCTGGCCGAGCAGCCGTCGCAGCGGCAGTGGGAGAGGCCCGACGCGGGGGAGGACGACGAGCTCGGGGACGGCGCCCCGCCCGAGTGGGCGCTGCTGCTCATCGGCTGCCTCCTCGGCCTTGCCACCGGCATCTGCGTCGCCGCGTTCAACCGCGGGGTGAGTCTGCGCTTTCTAGTAATTCGGATGGTGGACGTTGCAGTAGGAGTAGCAGTACACTTAAGTTGGTTTGGTTGCGGAGTCGTTGGGTGTAACATTTTAGGTAGCCTACTTTTGGAATGTATAACTGCTATGGAAATATCTACTGGATCAGATTCACCACATGCTGCAAATTTGGTTCCATTTATCTCTGCACAACTAACAATTTCGTGCATCTCCCTAGATAAGGTTACTTGTTTTGCACTATATATAGTAGTAAAACAAACTAATGTGGAACTATGTGACTGTTATGGGAACTGAAGTGATGGATGCCCAAACACAACAAATTTCGATTAAAACCTACTCGGTCTGAAAATGGAGTACCACATTGTGCTAATATGTAATTATCTATGACCCGAACACTTCAGTTTGAAAATTACTGTTGTTTTGTGATTGCATCTTGAAGAACTGATTCCATATACAGCTGCGTTAATGGCTTTGTTAGGTTCATGTCATCCATGAATGGGCATGGGCAGGTACTCCCAACGAAGGTGCAGCTTGGCTCCGCCTTCAGAGGCTAGCTGATACGTGGCACAGGATATTATTGATCCCGGTGACCGGAGGTGTGGTTGTAGGAATGATGCATGGGTTGCTCGAGGTATTTGAGCAGCTAAAACTTGTGAAATCAGGGCAGAGGCAAGGGATCAACTTTCTTGGAGCAATCTTCCCAACCGTAAAGGCTATCCAGGCTGCTGTTACTCTAGGGACTGGCTGTTCATTGGGCCCTGAAGGTCCTAGTGTGGATATTGGCAAGTCATGCGCAAATGCATGCTCAGAAATGATGGAGAATAACCGGGAAAGACGGATTGCCCTTGTTGCTGCTGGTGCCGCTGCTGGCATCGCATCAGGTATAGTTTTCATTCAATGAAGGATCACAAAATGCCAGCGTCATCTAAGAACTGGTTGTGTTGGATATGCGAAAATGATTTAGATGCTATTGACATGCAAACTTTCATTTCCATTTTCTTAAAATATGGCAGCCTTTGGCTATTCAACAACTATATTAAATAGAGTAAACATAGAGTTGCAATCATTATAACAAGAAACCCCCTAAAATAGAATAGCTAATGACTAGCAGTCACAATGCTGTTCAATAGCCCTAGTCAGTTTTGAATTTCAATATATGATTTCACTCTTTTTCGTGATATAGTTTTGCTAACATACTGCTCCTTGTGTGTGGCTTTTCAGGCTTCAATGCAGCTGTTGCTGGGTGCTTCTTTGCCATTGAAACTGTATTGAGGCCCCTTAAAGCAGAAAATTCACCTCCATTTACAACTGCAATGATAATATTGGCATCTGTTATATCATCCACTGTATCAAATGTTTTGCTTGGAGCAAGACCAGCTTTTATAGTGCCAGCATATGAGCTAAAATCTGCTGCAGGTAGCTGATCTGATCCTTTCTTACAGTGCTTTTAGTAGCTACCCTTTTTTTTATCAAGCTGTGGGGCACCCCTTGCAAAATCTTTTTTTTCCCGTTGTCAATTCATCAAAACCAAAATACGTGGCTTCATCTTTTTAGGTTATGGGTATAACATCAAGAACTGATTTTCTCATAAGTTCCTGGATTGACCTTTTCTATAAAACTTTCAAGTTCCATTCAGAAATCTCAATATTCTGTGATGTTGGCTGTCCTATTTTCGTCATTTGAATGTGAAAATGTGTCCTTTTATGGTTATCACATTTTTTTATATGTTCAACCTGTATGCAGAGCTACCCCTGTATCTCATCTTAGGAATGCTCTGTGGAGCAGTCAGTGTGGTATTTGACCGACTGGTAGCGTGGTTTTCAAGGTTATTTGGGCGGATAAAGGAAAAGTTTGATTTTCCTATTATAGTGTACCCTGCTTTGGGTGGGCTGGGGGCAGGCCTCATAGCTCTGAAATATCCAGGGATTTTATACTGGGGTTTCACAAATGTTGAAGAAATATTGCATACTGGGAAAAGTGCTTCTGCTCCTGGTATCTGGTTGTTAACTCAACTCGCAGCTGCAAAGGTAGTTGCAACCGCCCTCTGCAAGGGCTCTGGCCTCGTGGGAGGGCTATATGCTCCAAGCCTGATGATTGGGGCTGCTGTTGGAGCTGTATTTGGAGGCTCAGCTGCTTATTTAATAAATTCAGCTATACCTGGTAATGCTGCTGTTGCACAGCCACAGGCCTATGCTCTGGTAAGTTTTGCAACCCACTTTCCTTATTGCTACAAGTAAATGTGCATGAACACTGATTTTCTGAAATGTAGGTTGGAATGGCTGCAACACTAGCTTCAGTTTGTTCAGTGCCATTGACTTCAGTGTTGCTTCTCTTTGAGCTGACGAAGGATTACAGGATTTTGCTTCCTCTCATGGTAAGTGTTAACTGTTAATTTGGTCTTTCTGTATTTTCATTACATAATGTATGAACATAAATTTTTCAATTTATTTCTATTACCATTTTTATGCAGCGGACATACCGGTCATTTTGATCTCCTATTGCATGTTTGAACTAATACACATTCTATTTCCTGGCAATCTTCTAACAGGGAGCGGTTGGGTTGGCAATATGGGTTCCTTCTGTAGTAAACCAACCAAATGACAATGAGCCTTCTGGTTTTAGAACACCAAGACGAGGGTATTCTTCAGTTTCATCAGAAGATAGAAATGGCAGCTCGAAGCGAGCTGATGTTGCGGATGACCTCGAACTCAGTATCATACAAAGTGATGTTAATAATTATGGAACTTATAATGAAGAAATGCTTCTGGATGATTTGAAGGTTTGTCAACCTCTATTCTGGCAACTTTTACCCATATCCAGTTCTTGCTATCATATGAAACATGTTTAATTAACTTATTGTATTATGCTTGAGAAATGCAAGTTTGTATTGTGTTGTTTGTGTTGTTTATATTTTTGTCTATACTTTTCTAATCAGGTCTCCCAGGCCATGTCAAAACTTTATGTCAAAGTATTGCCATCTGCAACAGTAACAGAAGCTTTTAAGCTATTGCATGATAATCAGCAAAATTGTGCCCTTGTTGTGGACCCTGAAGATTACCTTGAAGGGATTATTACATTAGGGGATATTCGGCGCATGGGATTTGAATTACATGAGGAAAGCTTCATTGATGGAGACTACCCCAAGACTGATGTATGTTTACATGGTGAAATAAACTTCTTCCTTCCCATAAAAACACTGCTGTGCGCTTTAAAAATATGGCAGGATCACTGCTCTCCATTAAGAAAGAATGTATTTCTTTTTACAACATAAAAGCCTTAGCACGCAGATTTGGTCCAAAATTTGCAGTCTAAATAATGAGCTATGATACTTTTTGCAATGAGAACAACTGAGTATCAAATTATTAATGAGTAGTAACAAATTAATGTGTGCCATTTTTACTTGGGCTAACCACATCTTTTAAGGAATCGGTTAAAAATTGATTCAAATTTTGATGTCTATTACACGTGCATTCATCCTAGCTTCTAAAGATAAACAAACATTTTTCACACTTCCTGGTTGCAAAAATGTATTAACTCAAGGGCTATTTTGCAGAACTCATCCTCCATTTCGTCACTTGTTACGCGAGGTTTTCAGTATCAGGGGAGTGAACGTGGATTGTTAACATGCTTTCCAGATACTGATTTGACCACTGCGAAAAATCTTATGGAGGCCAGAGGGATAAAGCAGCTGCCTGTAGTTAAGCGTGGTGTTGGCCATAGAACTACAGGAAAGCGCAAGCCAATTGCCCTTCTACATTATGATTCTATTGGTTCCTGCCTGCGGTTAGTCATAAGCTTATATCCTTTCTCTCAATCCTTGCAGTTCTTTGTTTTATTGAACTTTCCTTGACCTATCAATATATGTTTGCTAGTACTACTGCTCATCTATGCTAATACAGTCAAATTTATTTGCTTGCCAAGGGAGGAGATCGAGAACTGGAAGACCATATACCAAAGAATGGCTTGTTAATAATACGACTATGATGGGGCATTTATTCATTCTATTGTCAAGGGAGGAAACTGTAAACTGAATACCATACATAAGAGATAAGAAGACTCCCCAATCTTATAGCAGTTTAACCTACGGTGCCCTATGGTACGGCAGAAGCAAGGGATTACTTCAAGACATCTCTACGAAAGGCAGTTTAACCTGTATCGTTTAGATGCCATTTACTGTAATCGTAAGGGAAGCTGCACGGGCAAAGCCTGACAAACTTTGCAAATACTTCCTGTTTCTGCCGTTTTCATGTGGTATTCCTGCCTGAAACGGGAGAGGGGTGTAGTATGGATGTAGAGTAAGAAGGCGGTACTTTTTACCCTCGTACTGCCTGTAGTAAATTGTAAGCTGTAGCACAGCCTGGTCTCACTTCTTTTTGCTGTGAAGCAGCATATATATACGCTCCAGTGTGATCACACGAGAAAAAACTGCTTGTGTAGTAGAATCCTCAAGATGTAAGATAAAGAGAGGCTTCCTCGATCCTCATGTATTGACATTGATGTATGCTGGCAGGAAGACCCTTGTGCCATTTCTCATGTCCTGATCGAGGATTCCAAGTACGAGGGTTGCGAGTGGATGGTTAAGATGCTCGATCTCCAGGGCGGTCAGCTTCTGCACTCGTCTGCTTCTGCTGTTTACGGGGGCGGCACGCATTCCGTGGTGCCCGGAGAAGCCAAAGCCAACCCACCTCCTGAAAACCGCGTGCACACAGGCAGTGTACCCCATATTGGCAGTGGATGGAGAGACGGCGAAGATACCCGTCGATCCATCACGATTCAGACATAAGCCGCCCGGAGCGACGGAGCAAGACTCTGCGTGGAGAAGGAATCTGCATCTGCTCCCCGATCGACGACGACGCGAGTCGCTGTCGCGGATGCGGACGCTCCGCTCATCTGCTGGGCAAGGGCCGCCGAACATATACACTACATCCCGGCTGCCGCCATGGCAGGGACGAAAGCTCCGTGTGCTGTGTGCACTCGATTTCCACGGGAACAGCGACCCTTTTCCCACGGCACTACGGGCATCACGCTCGCACACCCGCTGCGTGGTGGGGGTGGGAACAGACTATTTGGGCTCATCCAGAGCCGAGCCATACGATAGTTGATACTAGGGAACGACGTGCGCCGGCGCAAGCAAATTCCATCGCGTTTCACATAGGATTACGAGTTGCACATAGGGGTGGTGACGGCCACGGGCCTAGTGATTTCTTCGCAATCCAAGTTGGCTATTTTATATTTTTATCTTCAAATTATATAAGATTAGAGCTCGATCTTTTTTAGGTCCGGCACTTAGATAATTCAAGTCAAATTTTAAGGCATTTTACCACCTGCACGGAGGAGGCCAGCTGCGGAGATGCATCCAACGCTGAGATAGAGAGTTTATGTGCAGCTACGTACAACGCAAGCATCCAATGCATCCGACTAGCTTAGCCATGGTTGACACACATTGACCTGACGTTCTGACCCCCTTTTCTTTTCTTTCCTATATAATTAAGCAATGGTTATACGCAGCCTAACTCCAGTTTAATATATAAACAAAATCATTGGAACCTTCCTTGCTTGGTCTTAACGTGTGGATGTCTATTAATAATTAAGGAGTTTATCAGAGACTTTTCGTTTGAAAGGATACACTAGCAGACTCATCCATTATTAGGGGACGTGACGCCAAGAAATTCTACGACTAGGATGGCGAACGAGCGATGTGACGTGCTGCCGAACCGGCCGGGACTTTCTACGAGCTGCGACCTCATGGGAATTGATCGGAAATTCAGAAGAATGGCATGACGCAACGGGACAAGAGAGATAACGATGGAATGTGCATGCTAATGTAGTTTACTGATGATGGACAATTATTCTACACATACGCCAGCTAGCGGATGAGCCCGAATCCGCTGCCCTAACACACACATGTTCTCACTTGAAAATCCCATTTGAAGCACAGTGATTTCAAAAAGAAAAAAGAAAGATTAATCTATCATTAATTGTCAAACTAATTCATGATTAATTACAATATCGACGTCAGTGATGAGCAGAGACTTCATCGTCTCATGATGGATGTTGGATACCTCAACCGCCGAATGAGCAAAAATATTGCATCACATTATTACAAAATATAAAATACCAAAGTGGGCGTATTACAAAGATTTTTATTGTCTAATAAACTCTAAAGTCGCAAGGTATCTATTCCATATATTTTGTACGTAAGCAGCCTAATGATTCGTATGGCTCACAACAAACTAAGTTCCTACATACATGTACGGCCAACTTGGCTTTATGCCTTTCCCGGCAAAAATGAAAAATTGACATTGTGCTCAAGTTGTGAAATCATCTAAGTGAAGAAATGACTAAAATATTTATGCCACGCATCTTAAGATCGTCCATTCGAAGTGTTTATCTAACTTGCTTTTAAAACCCACCTCTGTCTACTAGTACAATACCCCTAAACATGACTACAAATTAACCACAGGTATCAGTATGAAGAACAAAACTCAACATCCGACAATGAATTTTAATATTCTAGAACACGGCTTAATGGACTTGTACAATTAAGTAGACTTTCAAATTTCAATCATCATGTTTTCATTATTCCAACAATGAATAGCTAGTAATATATCATTTAGCCCTGTCTATATATTTCTTAAAAGCCTGAATTATATTGTAAATCTTTCAAAAAAAAAGAATTATATTGTAACCCTAGAATATTTTGACTATTAAGCTATGAATATGTTTATATCATCATTGCAGTCCTAAACTAGTCGAAATGTCTAAGATAATTATCCAATTTCTTAGAAATTTATAAATTAAACTATGCACTCCAAAATGACCTAGCTCGTGTACTAAGCTTAGTTAGTTAGGCTCCTTGTAGTGAAAATTGTTCACATAGCTTCCTATCATCAACCTATGCTCATATTATTCCACCGGTAGACAAAGCACCCGTGGCGATTTCATCAAACAACATATTCATCGACAGCGAGACACTTATGATGACTTAAATATTTGCAAGACCAATTTACATGAGGTACTCACATAAGGGTACAGCTGCGTACATGTATTTATAGGAATAAGTAGGCGTGCATTTCATAAAAAAACTAACTCGTAGGGAAGATGACATTATTACCTAATCTTTGCTTCTCGAGGACGTCCAATCTTATCACAGCGAAGAATTCAAAACTGGCGCTTTTGTGCGCTGATCAAGGCGGCATCATCAGCTAGAAGAAGACCACACGTCTTGGGTCTCCGTCCGATCTGGTCGTCCCCCCATCAACCACGCCACCGTTGCCCAGTCCACCACGAGTCTCCGTTGTGAATTGAAGCCTGGTTGCGTTTGCCGGGGCACCCCGTGCATGCTACACTCCTCACTCTATATAAGCAGCCTGCCATTCTGCAGCTGCAACTCACATCTCAGTAGCTGATCAACCTAGCAACGAACAGCACGCCATGGCCTCTGCTCCGAAGCTTCTGCTCCTCCTCCTGTGTAGTTATCACACTCTAGTTGCTCAAGCAGGAGGTGATAGCAGTTACAAGCTTCTGTCCATTAGCTCTCTCAAGTCTGACTCCGTCTGTTCCGAGCCCAAAGGTTCTGCACTGTCCGTGCACGCAATGCGATTTCATTTGGTTATTCTTGTGCGCGGTCGTAATCGATCGTTTCCCCTGCTTTGATTGTTTCAGCGACTCCATCGTCGACGGGCGTCACGGTGCCTTTGCACCACCGGCACGGCCCATGCTCACCGGCGCCCTCCAAGAAGATGCCAGCCTTGGAGGAGATGCTCCGGCGTGACCAGCTCCGAGCTGCCTACATCCAACGGAAGTACTCCGCCGCCAAGGGCGGCGCCGGCGATGTCCAGCAGTCGGACGCCACCGTGCCGACCACGCTGGGCACGTCCCTGAACACGTTGGAGTACGTGATCACCGTAGGCATCGGCTCGCCGGCCGTGACCCAGACCATGCTCATCGACACCGGCAGCGACGTGTCGTGGGTGCAGTGCAAACCGTGCTCGCAGTGCCACTCCCAGGCGGACCCGCTCTTCAACCCCAGCTCGTCCAGCACCTACTCCCCGTTCTCTTGCAGCTCTGCCACCTGCGCGCAGCTCGGCCAGGAGGGGAACGGCTGCTCGAGTTCCCAGTGCCAGTACATTGTCACCTACGGCGACGGCTCGAGCACCACCGGCACCTACAGCTCCGACACGCTGGCGCTGGGCTCCAACACCGTCAGGAACTTCCAGTTCGGGTGCAGCCAGGTGGAGTCGGGCTTAAATGACCAAACCGCCGGGCTCATGGGGCTCGGCGGCGGCGCGCAATCGCTCGCGTCGCAGACGGCGGGGACATTCGGCAGGGCCTTCTCCTACTGCCTCCCGCCGAATCCGGGCTCCTCCGGGTTCCTCACGCTCGGCGCTGGAACGTCCGGCTTCGTCAAGACGCCGATGCTCAGGAGCAGCCAGGTCCCCACGTTCTACGGCGTCCGCCTTCAGGCGATCAGGGTGGGAGGGAGGCAGCTCAGCATACCCGCCTCGGTCTTCTCCGCCGGGACGGTCATGGACTCCGGCACGGTCATCACGCGCTTGCCGCGGACGGCCTACTCGGCGCTGTCGTCGGCGTTCAAGGCCGGGATGAAGCAGTACCCGTCGGCGCCGCCCAGCGGCATCTTCGACACGTGCTTCGACTTCAGCGGCCAGTCCAGCATCAGCATACCGACCATCCAGCTGGTGTTCTCCGGCGGCGCGGTGGTCGACCTCGCCGCAGAAGGGATCATCCTGAGCAGCTGCCTCGCCTTCGCTGGCAACAGTGACGACAGCTCCCTCGGCATCATCGGCAACGTGCAGCAGCGGACGTTCGAGGTGCTGTACGACGTTGGCGGGGGCGCTGTGGGCTTCAAGGCCGGGGCGTGCTGATGATCGCCGCGCACAAGAACATTATATTATTAACACTACGGGGAGGAAGCAAGGCAGGAGGCTTCTCTCAGAGGTGTTTGTGGCTGCGAGGTAACAGACATGAAGTGGGGGCAAACCATCAACTATTCAACTATAGTACTCCGATTTGAATTATTTTTGCGATTGCGACGTGATGCAAGTGTGCAAACTACCAACCAAAAGGTAAGTGTAATTTTCTCCTGATATTATATGAATATAAAGATTAATAATATACTATGTTGCTTTTCTCAATGATTGATTATACTAGTTATTGGTTTGATGTTTCCGCTAGTTATTGGTTTCTCTTTTTTTTTCTGATGAATATATGGGTACACATCAAGTCGTACCAGACGTCAGCCTTTTTTATGAGCTACGCCTAATATATTACATGAGGCCGTCTAAATTTTAAAAAAGGAACTCGTCTAAATCTGATGAATGTTCGAAATATAACCGATTAGTGACCATTCAGTAACTAATTTAACTATTTTTGACTCATCATTTTTGAAACTGACTCGATTTTGAAACTTTCATCATGATGTAGATAGAAACTTCAAACTTCCAACTTTTTTTTCTCTTACAACCATCAAGCTTCATTTCAGCGTTATACTTTGCCAACTCGAAACCAAACCTTGTAACTATGCATTTGAATTTTTCCAACTAGTAGTAGTACCAAATAACCAAATGGTTCTATTTTTCATGGAGGCGACGAATTATCATCTCTACCCTTAAAAATGTTTAAGGGGTTTTCTCAATCAAACCATAGGAACACTCTTTGTATGTGCAGAAGCTATTACAGTAATGTTATTTAACTTTGACTAGCTGTATATGCCATTCCACACAGGTAATGTGTGCGCATATTAAATTACCTTTGTCTCTGTACATCTTAAACCATCCTTTATCTAAAAAAAACTACATCTTACCCCTTGGATGTTCAACTAGTAACAATTATAACATCCATTTACCCTCCAAAAGAAAAAGATAAGGAAAAAACCGCTCATCCTTCGGTACCGAAACTATTTTTTCCCTCCGTGTGCGTCAACTCTCGTTCTCGGCCCGTTCTTGTGGGAGCGAGATCCTCTAACGTAAGTCATTGACGCGCGGATCCGGATCCATAAGTCAGTGATCTGTGAGTACGTTAGGGGATCCTCTCCTTCTCGTGGGACTAATGGAAAGATAAGGGATTTTCCACTACTGGAAAATCGCTCGTCCTCTTCTCGTGGGACTCGAGTCCACGATGACTTTGGCGACCTGTCGTATCGCCACAAAGTCCAAATTAAGATCAAAATAAGCCAGCGAAGTAGGTCCACACGCCCCTCCTAATACTGCACTAACTTGGTCACTTAATTAGCATCCCACCGTCAAGTTGCGCACCGAGATATCGACTGCCAAAAGGCAAAAGCATTGCCCAATCAGGCGGAGGGTGTCACGCGTCAACACGTTTACCCCTCTGGCTTAGCCCTTTTTATTCCACCAACAACGCACACAACTTTCACCGACCTGCATCCAACTGTCGTGTATTTATGTTGTCATGTATACTCTGCAAATCTGTATGTATACTGTCATGTACTATGTATCTATGTACTCTCGTGTGCGTACACGCATACTCACTGCTAGTACTAGATTGTAATTCATTAATCAGAAGCCAGTCACCGGCTGTTAATCGATGAGCGAATGGGTGAGCAATGATCAGCAGGCGCCGGGCCTGAACCCGACGGAGGCGCCGTCGATGCGCACCTCGAACGAGCGCTGCTGCACGTTCCCGAGGATGGCCATGCCGCCGTCGCTGCCGCTGGCCGCGAACGCCAGGCACCCGAACGACAGGATCCCGTCCGCGCCCAGCGTCAGGGTCGCGCCGCTGCTGAACGTCAGCGCCACGGTGGGGAGGGTCACGGCGCCGTACCCGGCGAAGTCGTAGCACGTGTCCAGGATCCCGTTCGGCGGAGCCGACGGGTACCCGTACGCCGCCATCCCGCCGCGGAACGCGGACCGCAGCGCCGCGTACGCGGCCGGGGGCAGCCGGGTGACCACCGTGCCCGTGTCCACCACCGCCCCGCCCGCGAACGCCGAGGGCGGCACGCTCAGCGCCTGCCCGCCCACGCTGATGGCCGTCAGCATCACGATGTAGTACGTCGGCGCGGCCGGCGACGGCAGCAGCTGCGTCGTCGCGAACCCCGGCGCCGCGCCGCCCGCCGCGGCGCCCAGCGTCAGGTACCCCGCGGTGGACGGCTTGGTCGGGAGGCAGTAGGAGAAGACCCCGCCGTACGCGCCCGCTGTCTGCCCCACGAGCGACACCGGCTCGCGGCCGAGGCCGAGGAGCCCGTCGATGCCGGCGAGCAGCCCGCTCTGCGCGTGGCCGCAGCCGAAGAGGAACCCCTGCACCGCGTCCGTCGCCGTCAGCGTCAGCGTGTCGGAGCCGTACACGCCCGTGGTGTTGGACCCGTCGCCGTAGCTGACCACGTACCCGCACTGCGCCGCCGAGCAGCCGGCCGCGTACAGGCCCAGCCCCGCGCACGCGGACGCGCCGCACGGCACGGCGGCGTACGACGACGACCGGGCGGGGTCGAAGAGCGGGTCCTTCTGGCTGTAGCACGCCGCCGCCGCGCACGGCTTGCACTGCACCCACGACAGGTCGCTGCCGGTGTCCACCTCCAGCGTCTGCGCCACGCCCGGCGTGCCCAGGCTCGCCGTCACCACGTAGTTGAGCGTGCCGATGTCGTAGCCCCAGCTCGCCGGCACCGTCGCCGCCGCCGCCTTGGATCCCAGCAGCTGGTGCGCGCCGGCACCGGACACCCTCCTCAGTATGTACTCCGCCCGCCGCTGGTCCGCGCGCAGCGTGTCGGCGACCGACGGGGCCGCCGCCAGCGAGGACGTCCGCGAGGGGGCGCACGGCCCGTGCCGGGGCGTCAGCCGCAGCACGGCCGACGTGCCGTTCCGCCGCGGTGCAACTGAAACCTCACCGAATCCCGTTCCAGCCGACGAATCAGCACGCTTGAAATCGAACCTCACACAACACGCACATGACGAACTGAAACAACCGGTCGATCAGGTTGGCAGTATCCGCGTACCTGGGTCGGGGGAGCTGCACGTCGACCCCGGCTTGAAGCTGGCGGCGGAGACGGTGACGAAGCCGGGCGCCACCGCGGCGCGAGCGCCATGGCAGCGGGGGACGAATCCGAGCGCGGCGGCGCACAGGAGCAGTGACAAGAGGAGGCGCGCCACGGGGGAGGAGGAGCTCATGGCGCCTTGGCTCAGCTCGGCTCGGACGGTGCCTAAATAAGGACGACCAATCGCCCCGGCGCCCCCGGCGGCGCGACGCGCGAGACAAGGGCGGGTGCGCCGGCGGGCGAGCACATCGCCCGTGGAAATCCCGCCCCCCTGTGGCGCGGCTCGCGGTAGGCGGAGTCGCTGCCGCCCGTGTCTAATACGTCTTCCTCGGCCCACCGGCACGACCAGACCAGCTGTTGGGCACGGACGCACGACGCGATGCGACACCGCGGACCGGATGGTCTCCTTTCGGTACGCCGCCAACACCGGGCAGCCTGAATAGTCGATCGATCCCAACTGCGTGCAACAACTGCCCTGAGTTCAGCGGAATCGACCTGTGATCGAACGTAGCACCAGTCAATTCGGGTGGGATTCGATCAGCCATCAGGTGGTCAGTCTTGTGTGGGCTTGGTAGGGATCTTGCAAGTTTCAGTAAAACTCCTCTTCAAGCTACGAATGAACTCGATCGCTCACTCCACTCAACCGGCTCTGATTCCTTTCCCCGTGACGTGAGGCCATGACCATGACATCCTTCTTCGCTGAAAAGAAGGATCAAAGCTGTGGCATACGATTCGTTACGGCACCTGGGGACCTTGTCGTCCGTCCCCTTCCCCTGACGGAGACCATTATCTACCGCGACAGGACTGGTGCGCCATCGCCGCGTAGTCGCGGCTGCTCCGGTTCTCCGCCTTCCGTGCGCGGACGCGCACTCCGCGTCGTCTCTTTTGCCGGCGAACGCCAGCGCGGCAGCGCCTCTCCTCAAACGGTCAAACCTGTGATGCGAGCGTGCCGTGAGCGTGAGGCCGCATGCGCCATGTCCCCGTGCTGTTTTTTCTTTTCGGATTTTCCCGGACAGCTCGGTGGTTTGGCGCTGCCGACTGCCGTCCCATCCATCCAGTGCAGTGTGGACTGTGGTGGAGTGGGGAAAGCTATTCATCGCGCGCGCGGGTGGCAGTGAAGCTGTCGCAGAAGCGCCGCAACGCGTCCTGTTCATCTTCTACCTCCAGCCAGGAAGGGGGGAGCGCCCGCCGGCGAGCTAGGGGAGGGGGGAGGGGGAGGGGGTGGCCGGCGAGGGTGGTTGGTGGGGGGAACGGCCGTCGGCGAGGTCGTCGGCGGCCGGGGTGGTGGAGGGCGGCTGCGGCCTTAGGATCCGGGGTTGCTGGGGGTGGGACGGCTTCATGGCCACCGGACCTAGAAGAGAAGGTGGTGGGGGGGGGGGGGATCGACCGGCGGGGGGCGGTAGTGTGTGGCCGGGCGGCGAGGCGGCGCGGCGGAGCGCCGCCGGCCGGGGTGGTGGGCGCCGGCGGCCGGGCCAGGTCCCGGGCGGGGGCGTGGCGCCGGAGGAGGGCGGGGATGTACCTCGGTTAGCGTCGGCGGCGGCAGAAGGCGGCGGCGCCGAAGCCGGGGGAGGCGGGGCGCGGCGCCAGGAGCTTCTGCGATGTATCGACGGCAAATCGCACAAAGCGATGAATAGACACCCCCGGTGGAGTTGGGCCAAACAAACATAGCTGACGTGTTTGAGCATGATTTGCCTGGCCATTCCTGGTAACCAGGCTTGGTTGGAATGTCTTGTTCGTAGTTGAGCCAGGCACTAGCTAACCGGCAGTCAGGCAGGCGGGCACCCACTTTTTGCTTGGTGCTTACTCCGGACCAATGATCTGTAGAGACTAGAGTCAGAAATGACATACTAGAATAGAGAAGAGTCCAATTGCCTACTAGTGACGATTGGTTTCCAAGTCAACTAGTAGTAAAACCTTCGACTGCGAAGCTCGGTAATCTTTGTATCAGTTCAATTTCATTCAAAGGAACCCAAATTCTAAAATGTACAAATTCCAAAATGTACAGTAAATTTAACATGTTTTTTTGTGACTTGTCCTCCGGCCACATGAGTCATGCAAATGGTGCAGAATCCATGGCCCAAAAGAATACTGCTACGGGAAGCAAAGAGGCCTCTGAAGAATCCTCCCTCCCGCGCCCAACCCATGTCACAATCCTCTGAACAAGGGCCTCACGCTCACCAACGCCTCCCTACCCACGGCCACCTCCCGGCGCCCCATCTCCATCCCGCAGTTCTTCCGCCCGCCGGGCCGCCGGGCGCGCGCCGCCGCCGCCCCGGCTCCTGCTTCCGGCCGGGGCCCCGCTGCGGCCTCCACCCTCGTGAACTGGCCGGACCACTTGGCCTGCACGTACACCGCGCGCCTCCACGGCGGCACGTGCATGCCCGCGCGGCGGATGGACTTCGCCGCCGCGCCGCACATTGCCGCGGCGAGCTCCTTCAGAGCCTCCGGCCTCGCCACGAGCACCGGCGGCAGGGACGAGAGGAGGTCCTGGTACTCGGCGCTCGGCCTCGCGATCTCGAACTCGGCTGCGACGTTGACCTCCACGATGTAGCGAGACGACGCCGGCGGCGAGGAGCCCGCCGGCGCCACTGCGACGTCCAGTGGCGGGCCCAATGGGTAGTCCGGGTAGGCCCAGGACTACCCAAAATTTTGGCCCAAAAATTTTTTAGAGCTTCAAAACATTGTCCGCATTTGGCCCAAGCCCAATAACTCGCCAACTCTCCATCAGTCCATCTCCCTCAGCCGGTCAGCCCAAACCCTTCCAGTCCCAGACTCCCGTTCGTTCCCCTCCCCGCGACCCCGACCCTGTGCCCCGCCGCCACCCGCGCCCAGCGCCCGCAGGCCGCCGCCGCCCGCCACTCCCCGCCCCCCGACCCCCGTCCCCCGGTCTCATCCCGCCGGCGCCGTGCCTGGGCTGGGCACACGGCCGTGCGGGCGTGCGGTGTGCCTCCGCCTCGCGCCGCGGCCGCCTCGTCGTTACGCGCCGCGCCTTTCGCCGCCGCAGCGCCAGTGGGGTCCGCTGGTCTCGGATCTGCCTGAGGCAAGGCTAGCGCGCTCAGAGATTTGCTGGCATTGGAGCGGCTTTGCCGTTTCGGCAGCGGCGGGGAGATAGCTCGTTGCTGCGGCGGGGCGACCAGGTCCGTGCGGTGCGCTTCCAATCCCCCGCTTTTATTTCTCCCTTGGTTTCTATCACAGGTGTAGTGAAGTCTGAAAGTCTGTTTCTCGTGTGCAGGGGAATTTGGCTTCGCGGCGGGCGGCGGCATCCAAACCCAGCAGATAAGACCGTAAGAATTTAAGTTCTCAGTTCTCACTAATTGGTTCCAAAATGCTGCTTCAGTATGCGTATACAGAACAAAGAGTTCAAGTGGATTTGTCTTCAGAGGTCTGTACTTTTCCAAAGAAAAATCATAGGTCATATGATACAAATATTTGGCTACCAGGACATAGGGATTCTCTTTCGAAGGTAGAAGTGGTTGGCCATAAAGTAAAAACTAGAAACTAATGATCTTGCAGAGGTTTTCTGCATTAATAATTGAACTTTCCTTCAAGTTTTATCCACCCCTTACCATCAATTCAGAACATAGATGCCTATTTCCTACAAAAAACAGTCATACTGGCATATTCTTACTTTGCAAGGACTTAATGATTGCATATGCTAAACCCATAGTCACAATACAAAAGAGATAAGGCTCCCTCAGAAACATGAAGCCATTGTGATTTCATTAATCCATCATTTTATTGATGTTGCAACATTTTATATTGTAAGTTATTCGAGTTCTCAACTAATTTGTTGAATTCAATGTATTAAGGGACCTTTTTTACTTATGTTATTGTAAATTTGATCGTTATATACCGTATTGTTACCGAAGTGCTATTAGATTATACCGGATTGCATTTTGAAATTTTTTCGCCAGGACTACCCTAGTTTCAATTCCTGGGTCCGCCACTGGCGACGTCCACGTACTCGTGTGAGCCCGGCGCCGGGACACTGCTGGTTCTCTCCCACGACGACCTGCAGAGACCTGCACGTACGTCCGCCCAAGCACGAGCGAAATGTTAATGATCTAGTAGGAGGTGGAAACAAGAGTGCCGGCCCCGGCCATTATGGTTATGCTATAGAAAATTGAAAACTGAAGAGCGGTAGAACACTAACCGGCGTTGAAACCCCTCGCCCGGAGCCGCTCCGCGAGGTGCTTCCTCACCCCGCCGCCGGCAACGACGACGGCTGGCCCGGCGTCTCGGACAATGCGCTCCGCCTCGGCGCGGATTCGCGCGACCGCCGCGTCGGCCGCCGCGTCCGCCAGCGTGAGGCGCAGCGTTTCCTTCCACTCCGGTGCCCGCGCCGCAGCGGCGTCCTTGGCGGCGGCGGCGGCGGCGACGCCCGCGCGGTGCTCGCCGTATCCGTTGTAGAACTCGTCCACCAGATCCATGAGACCGTCGTCGGCATCCGCGCGCCGGGACGGCGCCGGCGAGGGCGCGCTGTCGCTGGTGAACGGGCCCCGTAGCCGAGCCCTCGCCGCCTCGTCGAGCGCCGCCGTTGCCTTCTTGTAACCACCCAAGGGCTCCATCGTCACCATGGCGATTCGCCGCGCGCGCTGAACCAGACCTTGGCGCGGGCGTCAAGAACGGAAGAACCAATTGTTCGGCCGCGCCGCCACCGTGGCCGATCGCGTGTGCCGGCGAGCCAAGTTCCTCTCGCGCTTTGCGAATTCGCGGTGGTTGGCGTGTAGTTGCACGGGGGGGGGGGGGGGGGGGGGGGTATATATGTTTCGACGGGCGGCCGTTGATAGAGCCGGATCGCTATTCGCTAGTGCGTCCAGGTTCAACGTACACCGCTTTCAAAACGTCCAGATGCGACGAACCGGGCGCATCATGCCAAGTCCGTGTTGTCTAGTACGAGTACTCCGTATAGGAGTACTCATTACTAGTATACTCCCTCCGTTCACTTTTGATAGCTATATTTCATCTTGACACAATGACCAAGGAAAATAATTTTACTTATCATATAATAAATACAACACGGACTTTTTTATTGGTCATCCAATGCTTTAACTGGAAA